>NW_011494852.1:8263757-8265640 GCF_000754665.1 Bison bison bison | reverse complement strand
GATGGCTGGATGGCATCACTGACTCGATGGACATGAGTCTCAGTGAACTCTGGGAGTTGGTGTTGGACAGGGAGGCCTGGCGTGCTGCGATTCATGGGGTCGCAAAGAGTCGGACACGACTGAGCGACTGATCTGATCTGATCTCAATATTCCATTGTGTATATGTACCACAGCTTTCTTATCCATTCATCTTCCGATGGACATCTAGGTTGCTCCCATGTCCTGGCTATTATAAACAGTGCTGCGATGAACATCGGGGTACACATGTCTCTTTGAAGTCTGGTTTCCTCACTGTGTATGCCCAGCAGTGGGACTGCTGGGTCATATGGCAGTTCTATTTCCAGTTTTTTAATGAATCTCTACACTGTTCTCCATAGTTGCTGTACTAGTTTCCATCCCCACCAACAGTGTAAGAGGGTTCCCTTTTCTCCACATCCTCTCCAGCATTTATTGTTTGTAGATTTTTGGATAGCAGCTATTCTGAGTGGTGTGAGATGGTACCTCATTGTGATTTTGATTTGTATTTCTCTGATAATGAGTGATGTTGAGCATCTTTTCATGTGCTTGTTAGCCATCTGTATGTTTTCCTTGGATGTCTGTTTAGTTCTTTGGCCCATTTTTTGATCAGGTGGTTTATATTTGTGGAATTGAGCTGCACAAGCTGCTTGTATATTTTTGAGATTAATTCTTTGTCAGTTACTTTGTTTGCTATTATTTTCTCCCATTCTTAAGGCTGTCTTTTCATCTTACTTAGTTTCCTTTGTTGTGCAAAAGCTTTTAAGTTTAATTAGGTCCCATTTGTTTATTTTTGCTTTTATTTCCATTACTCTGGGAGGTGGGTCATAGAGGACCCTGCTGCGATTTATGTCAGAGAGTGTTTTGCCTATGATTTCCTCTAGCGGTTTTATAGTTTCTGGTCTTACATTTAGATCTTTAATCCATTATGAGTTTATTTTTGTGTATGATGTTAGAAAGTGTTCTAGTTTCATTCTTTTACAAGTGGTTGACCAGTTTTCCCAGCACCACTTGTTAAAGAGATTGTCTTTTCTCCATTGTATATTCTTGCCTCCTTTGTCAAAGATAAGGTGTCCATAGGTGCATGGATTTATCTCTGGGCTTTCTATTTTTTTCCATTGATCTCTATTTCTGTCTTTGTGCCAGTACCATACTGTCTTGATGACTGTAGCTTTATAGTATAGGTTGATTCCTCCAGTTCCATTCTTCTTTCTCAGGATTGTTTTGGCTATTCGAGGTTTTTTGTATTTCCATACAAATTGTGAAATTATTTGTTCTAGTTCTGTGAAAAAATACCACTGGTAGCTTGATAGGGATTGCATTGAATCTATAGATTGCTTTGGGTAGTATACTCATTTTCACTATATTGATTCTTTCAATCTATGGACATGGTATATTTCTCCATCTATTACTGTCCTCTGTGATTTCTTTCATTAGTGTTTTATAGTTTTCTATATATAGGTCTTTTGTTTCTTTAGGTAGATATATTCGTAAGTATTTTATTGTTTTCATTGCAATGGTGAATGGAATTGTTTCCTTAATTTCTCTCTCTGTTTTCTCACTGTTAGTGCATAAGAATGCAAGGGATTTCTCTATGTTAATTTATATCCTGCAACTTTACTATATTCATTGATTAGCTCTAGTAATTTTCTGGTGGAATCTTTAGGGTTTTCTATGTAAAGGATCATGTCATCTGCAAACAGTGAGAGTTTTACTTCTTCTTTTCCAATCTGGATTCCTTTTTTCTTTTTATGCTCTGATTGCTGTGGCCAAAACTTCCAAAACTATGTTGAATAATAGTGGTGAGAGTGGGCACCCTTTTCTTGTTCCTGACTTTAGGGGAAATGCTTTCAATTTTTCACCATTGA
>NW_011494852.1:8261447-8263657 GCF_000754665.1 Bison bison bison | reverse complement strand
GATATATAGCTTTTATTATGTTGAGGTATGTTCCTTCTATTCCTGCTTTCTGGAGGGTTTTTTTTTTTTATCATAAATGGATGTTGAATTTTGTCAAAGGCATTCTCTGCATCTATTGAGATAGTCATATGGTTTTTATATTTCAATTTGTTAATGTGGTGTATTACATTGATTGATTTGAAGATATTAAAGAATCCTTGCATCCCTGGGATAAAGCCCAGTTGATCATGATGTATGATCTTTTTAATATGTTGTTGGATTCTGTTTGCTAAATTCTGTTAAGGATTTTTGCATCTATGTTCATCAGTGATATTGCCTGTAGTTTTCTTTTTTTGTGGCATCTTTGTCAGGTTTTGGTATTAGGGTGATGGTGGCCTCATAGAATGAGTTTGGAAGTTTACCTTCCTCTACAATTTTCTGGAAGAGTTTGAGTAGGATAGGTGTTAGCTCTTCTTTAAATTTTTGATAAAATTCAGCTGTGAAGCTATCTGGTCCTGGGCTTTTTTTTTTTTTTTTTTGCTGGAAGATTTCTGATTACAGTTTTGATTTTCATGCTTGTGATGGGTCTGTTAAGATTTTCTATTTTTTCCTGGTTCAGTTTTGGAAAGTTAATTTTCTTAGAATTTGTCCATTTCTTTCAAGTTGTCCATTTTATTGGCATATAGTTGCTGATAGTAGTCTCTTATGATCCTTTGTATTTCTGTGTTGTCTGTTGTGATATCTCCATTTTCATTTCTAATTTTGTTGATTTGATTCTTCTCCCTTTGTTGCTTGATGAGCCTGGCTAATGGTTTGTCAATTTTATTTATCTTCTCAAAGAACCAGCTTTTAGCTTTGTTGATTTTTGCTATGGTCTCTTTTGTTTCTTTTGCACTTATTTCTGCCCTAATTTTAAAGATTTCTTTTCTTCTACTAACCCTGGGGTTCTTCATCTCTTCCTTTTTTAGTTGCTTTAGGTGTAGAGTTAGGTTATTTATTTGACTTTTTTCTTGTTTCTTGAGGTAAGTCTGTACTGCTATGAACCTTCCCCTTAGCACTGCTTTTACAGTGTCCCATAGGTTTTGTGTTGTAGTGTTTTCATTCATTTCTATGAATATTTTGATTTCTTTTTTGATTTCTTCTGTGATTTGTTGGTTATTCAGAAGCGTGTTGTTTAGCCTCCATATGTTGGAATTTTTAATAGTTTTTATCCTGTAATTGACATCTAATCTTACTGCTTGTGGTCAGAAAAGATTCTTGGAATGATTTCAATTTTTTTTAATTTATCAAGGCTAGATTTATGGCCCAGGATGTGATCTATCTTGGAGAAGGTTCTGTGTGCACTTGAGAAAAAGGTGAAATTCATTGTTTTGTGGTGAAATGTCCTATAGATATCAATTAGGTCTAACTGGTCCGTTGTATCATTTACAGTTTGTGTTTCCTTGTTAATTTTCTGTTTAGTTGGTCTATTCATAAGTGTGAGTGGGGGTATTAAAGTCTCCCACTATTATTGGGTTATTGTTAATTTCCCCTTTCATACTTCTTAGCACTTGCCTTACATATTGCAGTGCTCTTATGTTGGGTGCCTATATATTTATAATTGTTATATCTTCTTCTTGGATTGATCCTTGATCATTATGTAGTGACCTTCTTTGTCTCTTTTCACAGCCTTTATTTTAAAGTCTATTTTATCTGACATAAGTATTGCTACTTCTGCTTTCTTTTGGTCTCCATTTGCATGAAATATCTTCTTCCAGCCTTTCATTTTCAGCCTGTATGTGTGCCTTGTTTTGAGGTGGGTCTCTTGTAGACAGCATATATAGGGGTCTTGTTTTGCATCCATTCAGCCAGTCTTTGTCTTTTGGTTGAGGCATTCAACCCATTTACATTTAAGGTAATTATTGATAAGTATGATCCCATTGTCATTTACTTTGTTGTTTTGGGTTTGAGTTTATACACCCTTTCTGTGTTTCCTATCTAGAGAAGATCCTTTAGCATTTGTTGAAGAGCTGGTTTGGTGGTGCTGAATTCTCTGAGCTTTTGCTTGTCTGTAATGCTTTTGATTTCTCCTTCATATTTGAATAAGATCCTTACTGGGTACAGTAATCTGGGTTGTAGGTTTTTCTCTTTCATCACTTTAAGTATGTCCTGCCATTCCCTTCTGGCCTAAAGAGTTTCTTTTTTTTGGGGGGGGGGGTCGAGAGGCTCAGACATGTCTCCACGAAGGGACG
>NW_011494852.1:8250678-8261347 GCF_000754665.1 Bison bison bison | reverse complement strand
ACTTTATTCAGCATCTTATATTTATACAGAAAAGCGTGAGAAAGACAAGACAGTTGACATTTTTTCTTGGTTGGCCTATACATCTTACAAACAGTCACAAGAAATCTTGAGAGCATGGGAATGGCTCCCTGTTATTATTTATTACACCAGATAACATTTCCCTGTGCGTGAGAAGTTTGCACAGAACTCCAGGTGCCTGCAGTAAATAAGCGCCTAATCTCTGGGGTGGTGGGACAGAGAGCTATGTTTGCAAGCAAACCCTCAAGAACTGAGGCAGCTCCCAGAGCTGTGTCCTTCGGACAAAGGACCCCGTTCTCACGGGTAGCTCCCCGCATCTCCCCCTTTCTTTTTATATGGGCTCATGCTTATGTTCCTTTAACCGCAGACCATTTCCATAGATGGAAGCCTTTATCATCCATAGATCATCAATCAGTTTTTTAATTAAACAAGGTGCAAGAAATAAAACAGTTAAAATTATTAAGAATAGTCCTCCTATGGCTGCTCCCAAGTACCAAATACTATTGACAGTAGGTACATGTCGAAAAAGTTCTTTAACAAAAGACTCAGCTCTTTTTGCAACATCCAAATCAGGTCTGGGTGCATTTTCAATGTTCATTATTTCCTGATGTAGATGCAGCAAATCTAAGGAAATATTTTCATTATGCCAAATACCTTCTAAATGAGCTTTCACCTTATCCCAAGCAGTTATACTACCATTATATTTTTTGGGAGTAACACAGATCCATTGAAAATCAGCATGACATTGTACTCGTAATCTCAACTTTATACTTTGAACCTCTTTACCTAAAAATTTTACAACATCATAAAGGGCATTCAATCAATCCTCTAGCTTTTTGTCAATATCTTCTTGAGTCCCCAGGGCAACGGATGCATTTTGTGCCAGATTATTAACAAAAGTTGCAGTTTGCACTGATTGTGCCAAGGACAGGGCTGCAGTAATCGAGGAAGCAATAAGAGTTACCAAAGCTACAAATCCCAGAATTATTAACCCTATTCCCCTGTGATAACGCATTAAAGCACCCTCTACTTCTCTCCAAAGTTCAAGTCCCCTTTCATCATACCAAGACCCATTAATCTTTACAGGAACCATAACAAAAGCAGGGTGTCTTAAGACTAGAACCCTAGTTTGATTAGTAATTCCCCTAACACAGTTAGTCAAAGTACAATTGTTACAAGTTACATTATAATTTCGTAACCAGGTTGTATTTTTACAGATCCTACTAGTAAAGCATAAGGGTGAGGCACACATGCACGAGGGTATCTCATGGTGAGATTCCACAAATAACCGTGTCTCACTTTTGATCCCACCTGAAGGTAGGAACCCTCACATCCAAGGGCGGCAGCTAGCTTCCAGATTTCTGTTTGGAACACTTTAGAGCCACCCAAGTTCCAAATACGGCATGCAAAGTTCCTATTATCTTGAGCTCCAGGGTTTCAGGCTGAGTCTGGAGACCAGTCCCACAATGACTCATTTGTCCCAAATATGTTATAAACCGTAGCAGTTCCATCTCGACACAGTTTCCATGGTGCAGCAGTGACCCTTCCCCTTGTTCCAAAGTCGCAGAAAGGGATATCTAAAGGACCAGTTCCATTACGACGTTGAGGAATTCCAGATTCTTTTGTTACTCCAGGAATATACAGGCTCCAACCATTGTCATAATCAGCATATCCGGACTCCCCAACAAAAAGACATCCTGTTGAATTAAAATATCTTTCCGGCAGCCAGCGCGGCGCTTCGGCATCCTCAATCTTGGCGGGCAGCAGCTGTCGTCGCGCTCCGATTCTCGAGTCCCTGTTTTGGGTGCCGGCCTGAAGAGTTTCTATTGAAAGATCAGCTGTTATCCTTATGGGAATCCCCTTGTGTGTTATTTGTTGCTTTTCCCTCACTGCTTTTAATATTTGTTCTTTGTGTTTGATCTTTGTTAATTTGATTAATATGTGTCTTGGAGGTGTTCACCTTGGGTTTATCCTGTTTGGGACTCTCTGGGTTTCTTGGGCCTGGGTGACTATTTCCTTTCCCATTTTAGGGAAGTTTTCAACTATTATCTCCTCAAGTATTTTCTCATGGCCTTTCTTTTTGTCTTCTTCTTCTGGGACACCTACGATTCGAATATTGGGGCATTTAACATTGTCCCAGAGGTCCCTGAGGTTGTCCTCATTTCTTTTAATTCTTTTTTTTCTTTTTTCCTCTTTGCTTCATTTATTTCTACCATTCTATCTTCTACCTCACTTATCTTATCTTCTGCCTCCATTATTCTACTGTTGGTTCCCTCCAGAGTGTTTTTGATCTCATTTGTTGCATTATTCATTATTGATTGACTCTCTTTAATTTTTCTAGGTCCTTGTTAAACATTTCTTGCATCTTCTCAATCCTTGTCTCCAGGCTATTTATCTGTAACTCCATTTTGTTTTCAAGATTTTGGATCATTTTTACTATCATTATTCTGAATTATTTTTCAGGTAGACTCCCTTTCTCCTCCTCTTTTGTTTGGTTTGGTGGGTATTTATCCTGTTCCTTTACCTGCTGAGTATTTCTCTGCCTTTTCATCTTGTTTAGATTGCTGTGTTTGGGATGGCCTTTCTGTATTCTGGCAGTTTGTGGTTCCTCTTTACTGTGGAGATTCCTCCCTGTGGTGGGGTTGGGCGAGTGGTTTGTCAAGGTTTCCTGGTTAGGGAAGCTTGCGTCAGTGTTCTGGTGGGTGGAGCTGGATTTCTTCTCTCTGGAGTGCATTGAAGTGTCCAGTAGTGAGTTTTGAGATGTTTATGGGTTTGGTGTGACTTTGGGCAGCCTGTATATTGAAGCTCAGGGCTATGTTCCTGCATTGTGGTAGAATTTGCATGTTATGTCTTGCTCTGGAACTTGTTGGCTCTTGGGTGGTGCTTGGTGATAAGGCTTTTGGATGAGCTCTTATCGATTGATGTTCCCTGAGTCAGGAGTTCTCTGGTGTTCTCGGGTTTTAGGCTTAAGCCTCCTGCCTCTGGTATCAGTCTTATTCTTACAGTAGCCTCAAGACTTCTCCATGCATACAGCACTGATGATAAAACATCTAGGTTAATGGTGAAAGGATTCTCCACAGTGAGGAACACTCAGAAAGGTTCACAGACTTACCATGGAGAAGAGAAGAGGGAGGAGGGAGATAGAGGTGACCAGGAGGAGAAGAGGGGAATCAAAAGGGGAGAGTGCAATCTAGCCAGTAATCAATTTCCTATGTGCTCTCCACAGTCTGGAACCCTCAGAGAGGTTCACAGAGTTACATAGAAAAGAGAAGAGGGAGGAAGGAGATAGAGGTGACCAGGAGGAGAAGAGGGGGAATCAAAAGGAGAGAGACAGATCTAGGCAGTAATCAGTTCCCTAAGTGTTTTCCACAGCCCAGAACACACAAAGAGATTCACAGAGTTGGGTAGAGAAGAGAAGGAGGAGGGAGGAGATAGAGGTAACCTGGGAGAGAAAAAAGAGAGTCAAAAGGGGGGGAGAGTAATCAAGCCATTAATCACACTCCTAAGTAAACATGGGTGCTGAAGATTGGATTCTTAAAGGTACAAAATTGATAACAAATACCAAAAAGCAAAGATTAAAAATCCAGAGTAGAGGTTAGACTCTCAAAAACACAATATTAAAAAAACAAAACAAAATCACAAAAATTATTAAAAATATATATGAAGTTTGCTTCAAAAATAGGGTCTTTTTTTTTTAAGGTAATAGTAGGTTATAAAAATGAAAATTAAAGGAGCAATAGAGGACTTTAAATTTTTTTTAATTTAAAAAAATTTAAAAAATGATAATAGTAAAAATATATCTAGGATTTTCTCTGGAGCTGTTGCAGGCAGTGTGGGGTCAGTTCAGTCTCAGATAGTTTCTTGCTTCAGCTTATACTTCTCAAGATCTATAGGCCCCTTCCAATGTAGTCGGTGCTAACTACAGGGCTTTAATCTGTTGCACCTGTCACTTCCAAAGCAGTTCCCTCTGTTTATTTTGGCTTCTTCTGTTTGCAGGTCTCTTTAGTGTCTAATTTCTGCCCTGACACAAGGGGGCGAAGGTGGTCACTTATTTAGGCTCACTTGTTCAATCGTGCTGTGGGGAGGGAGGAACACTGCAAACAAATATCACTGGCATGTGTGGGGAGTGCTCACAGTCTCGGCCACACTGCATTTGCCCCCACTCATGGCATGTGTGCTTTCCCAGTCTACACTGCTCAGGCTCCAGTCTACACTTTAGCTACACTAAAGATCTCAGGCTCTGCAGGGGAACTGTCTAAAGTGGGCCCTGGGTTGAGCGCACTTCCCAGGTCTAAGCCGCTCAGGTTCAGGTTCTCAGGTACTCCACAAAGGTGCAGACTCGATTCAGCCTGTGTTTTGTGCCCTTCCCAGGTCTGAGCAGCTCGGGGACCAGGTGCTTGGAGAGCGCACTCTCCCCAGGTAGTGGGTGTGTCTTATCACCTCCCCTGCCCCAGCCACTCGGTTTCCTGGGTACACAGCAGGCACGCCATCTCAGGTGTACTGTGTGTCTCTTCTGGGGAGCTGATCTCTGGCTGTGACCCTCCCGGCGGATGTCAACTGTCCAGAATCCCAGGAAGTCTTGGTTAGCAACTGGGAGCCTGCTTGCAGTTTGGTAGAGGATGACATCTCTGGGGCCAAGATTGCCCCTTTCCAGCTCTGGCTGCCACCTGCCTGCCTCCCTGCCTCCGGCAGAGGATGGGCTGGTCCGCAGCTGGCTAGGTCTCCTCTGGTATTAGCTTAGTCCTTTGTTCTGTGAGCGGGCCCTGCAGTGCCTTATGTTAGGGCTTTTTTGTGGGATAGTTCTCTCTCTCTCTTTTTTCCCCCCTCACTCTCTCTCTGGCTATTTCACAGTTCGGGTTGCTATCTCACATTAGCTCCCTCAGATTGCCCTCAGGGCATTCAGGCCCGGTCCTTACCCTAAGCAATGCAGCCCGTGCCTCCCTGTTCAGCCCCTGCTTGCTGGTGGTAGATGCGAGTGTCTGGGCTACTTCTCTGCTGGGAGTTGCCGTTAGGCACGTAATCTGTGGGTTTTATTTATTTATTTATTTATTTTTCCTCCTGGTTATGTTGCCCTCTGAGTTCCAAAACTCCCCACAGACCCGCTGGTGAGAGGGTTTCCTGGTGCTTGGAAACTTCTCCTCTTTTAAGACTCCCTTCCTGGGATGGATCTCATCCCTAACTCTTTTGTCTCTCTTTTTATCTTTTATATTTTGTCCTACCTCCTTTTGAAGACAATGGGCTGCCTTTCGGGGTGCCTGATGTCTTCTGCCAGTGTTCAGAAATTTTCTCAGCGTTCAAATGTTCTTTTGATGAACTTGTCAAGGAGAAAGTGGTCTCCCTGTCCTATTCCTCCGCCATCTTAGGACCATGCCCTCTGTAATTCTTAAAAGCAAGGCTGGGAGGGCTCAGGGTAAAGTCAACAGAGGCAGATGCTTGGGGTCAGGTGATATATGTGAGGTTCGGAGGAAACCATAGAGTTCTAGTCTTTGCTCTTCCCTGATGGGGCTGCAGCCTGCAGGGTAGGCTAACTGGGAGGTGTGATCCAGGGGTGAGGTGGAGATCCTTCTCTTGAGTCAGAGAGTGAGACCTGGACTCTGCCCTCACAGCTGCAGGAGAAATATGGGGATGTCTTTACCATCTATCTGGGGTCTCGGCCTACTGTCATCCTGTGGGGGTACGAAGCAATGAAGGAGGCTCTGGTGGATCAGGCCGAGGCATTCTCTGGCCGAGGGCACATCGCCATCATTGACCCTGTCTTCCAGGGAACAGGTGAGTGGGGGATGAGGGTGAGGATTAGGGAGGGGAGGAGGGAACATCCCATGTGTCTTCTCAACCTTCCCTCCACGCCCCACCATCAGGTGTGGTCTTTGCCAATGGAAAGTCATGGAAGGTTCTACGGCGATTCTCTGTGACCACCATGAAGGACTTTGGGATGGGGAAGCGGAGTATTGAGGAAAGAATCAAGGAGGAGGCTCAGTGTCTGGTGGAGGAGCTTCAGAAGTCCCAGGGTGAGTGCAGGCTGGGTGGAGGTGGGGATGAGATGGGGTGAGAGAGAGGGAGAGGGCATGTGACTGATAAAGAGAGATCCAGAGACAAAGACGAAGAGAGGCAGAAACAGCTTCAGATAAAGAGAGGAGAAGGAGATAGAGACAGAAAAAGAGAAAGAGAATGAGGAAAAACAGAGACAGAGACTAGCAAAGAGAGAGGGAGAGGCAGAGAAAGTAGACAGAAGCACAGAGAGCACAGAGAGAAACACAGCAAAAGCAAGACAGAGAGATATGGAGAAGGTGACACAATAAATCTAGGAACAGAAGCTGCAAGGAAAAGTGAAAGCAAAAAGTAAAGGGAGTAGGGAGTTATTAAAGTCAGGGGAACACAGAATGTCAATGAGGTTAAGGAGAGGGGCTACAAAGATGTGGCAAGAGAACAGAGAAGGAGTGAGTCTGAAAGGAAGAGTGAATGAAAAGGCCAGAGAAAGTCAGCCCAAGACATAGAACAAGAAAAGCAACAAGAGACTCAGAGGTGAAGACTTTCAGAAAGAAAATCTTAGATACCCAATGAAAACCCAGTCAGCCAAGACAAAGACAAAGAAACTAATCAAAGAAGCTAGGATGAGATGGCACCAGTCAGGTCAGAGCCAACCAGGACTGTGCAGGGGACCCCTCCCCCCATGACAGACCTCTCTCCTCAGGGGCCTACCTGGATCCTCATTTCCTCTTTAACGCCATCACCGCCAACATAATCTGCTCCATTGTCTTTGGTGAGCGCTTTAATTACCAGGACCCTAGACTATTACAGCTGCTACATTTACTTAATGAAATCTTCATCATTCTCTGCTCCTTCTATACCCAGGTGAGTCATCAACTGCATAGTGGGCCAGCAATTAGGGTGGTGGACCCCAGGAAGAGATCAGATACTTTCTGTCCTGAACACTAAACATGGAAGGTTTAGTGGCCCTCCCAGGTGAGACCATCCGTCAGTTTGGGGGCCTGAATCAGGCCTTGGACAGGACGGGCTTCGAGAGAAGGAACCTCAGTAGATGTGAGAGTGACTGGGGCTGGGTGCAGAGGTCCACGCACCACTGTTTGTGTGTGTGTTTGTGTGAGTGTGTGTGTGTGTGTGTATGAGTGTGCGCATGCACATTCAGTTGGGAGGCACACCCTCCAAGTCCACAGGGTGAACGATGCCCTTTAGATGTTGCTACGTGTGCAGCTCAGAGCATCAACACTCACAGAACCAGCCAAGTGAATACAATGGGTTCTGCACCTTGTCTGCTGCCTTGTAGATGTTTGAAATCTTCCCGGGCATCTTGAAACACTTTCCTGGCACACACACCCGCTTGTACAGCATGATTGAAGAAGTGAAAGATTTTATCACTGAGAACATGGAGAGGCACCAGAAGATGCTGGATCCCAGTGGCCCTAAGGACTTCACTGATTCCTTCCTGCTTCGCATGGACAAGGCAAGACCTGCGCAGGATATGCGTTGGGGATGGGAAACAGAGCGATGGAAACTGTACTGACATTGAACTAATATCTTTGGGTGCGATGTATGTGTTCTTTAAACATTGAAGTAGTTCCCTAAGGATTAGCAAGAAAGCCAAGATCCATAATCCCCCACCATTTTTCCCTATGCCTCTCCAAGCCTTCCTCCCAACAGCCTTTAAAGAGCTGGTAACTAAGCAGTTAACATGTGTCCAGTAAGCTTTCTCTGAGACACAGCTCAGGCCTTCCCCGAGCTGTGACAGAGTCAAGTCTGTTCTGATTGGTCAAGCTCCATGTATATTCAGATTGATAAAGACCAATGTCTGTTCTGATTAGTGCAGGCCAATGTCTGTTCTGATTGGTCTGGCAAGAGCCATACCAGTTGTTAAATATGGACAAGGCGAGGGCTGCCCTGGGGGAGCCTGAAAGAGAGTGATAGACACACTACTGACATTGAGCTAGTATCTTTGTGTGGGATGTATGTGTTCTTTAAATGTTGAAATACTTCCCTAAGGATTAGCAAGCAGTCCATGGTCCAGTCCCTCCCCTCTATTCCTTTCTAATCCTCTCCAAGCCTTCCTTCTGGAATGCTTTTAAAGAGATTAACACCAAGCAGTTAACATGTGGCCCAGTAAGCTTACTCTGAGATGGATCTCACTCCTTCCCTCAATTCTGAGACACAGAAATGAGTCTGTTCTGATTAGTCAGAAGCCCACATCTGTTCTAACTGATTGAGACCAATGTCTGTTCTGGCAAGTGCCTACTAGTTGTTAAATATGTTCAGCAATATCCCTGGAATGTAAGCTGCAAAGGCCAATCGGGAGTGCAATGACACCCAAGGACAGAGAAAATCAACAACAGCAGTGACATCAACAAATTAACCTCTAACTTGCATTGAGCTTATCATACACTATCAAAGTAACTCCATAAGGATGTGCTAAGGCACCAAGAGGTTATATTCCTTGCCCGAATACACACAGCTGGTAAATGTTAGGGCCAGAATTTGAAGTCCAGGCACTTTCACTCTGGAGCTCACCCTTTTGGTACCTTTTTGGCCTTGATTAGAGAAAAAAAGTTTCAAGAAAAAGAATAACTGGCACAGAGGAACATGGTGTTGGTAGGGAGACAAGAAGACTCAGAAACTGGGAATTTCTGCAGGGGGAAAATGTTAAGAATCACCCATCTCCATCTCTAGGAGCGCTTAGATCCTGAGAGTGAGTTTCACCAGAAGAATCTCGTTCACACGGTGCTCTCACTGTTCTTTGCTGGTACAGAGACCTCCAGCTCCACACTCTGCTTTGGGTTTCTACTCCTTCTTAAGAACCCTGGTGTCTTAGGTGAGCTGGGCTTATGGCAGGTGGGGGCAGGGGAGGAATGAGGGTCTCTAAGGCCATGCTGGAAGGCTGATAGGCTAAGACAGATAACTTCTGTCCTGAGAATCTGGGGGGGGGGGGGAAACAAAAAACAAACAAACAAAAAACACCCCAAGGGCTTTCCTCGTAGCTCAGCTGGTAAAGAATCCTCCTGCAATGGGGGAGACCTGGGTTGGATCCCTGTGTTGGGAAGATCCTCTGGAGGAGGGCATAGCAACCCACTCCAATATTCTTGCCTGGAGAATCCTCATGGACAGAGGAGTCTGGTGGGCTATAGTACATGGGATTGCAAGGAGTCATACGTGACTGAGCAACTAAGCACAGCACATAGGCATTTGTAACTTGTAATAAAAGTTTGCTAGAGACAAAGCTCTTTAAAGTTGACAAAGCACTTTAGGATTTACTTTACAAAGAATTTTTCATTCAGGCAAACACTGTCTGGTGTAGAAGGTGTTTGTACTTATGAAGTGTTTTGCAATCTGCCCTGAGTGATGGTGAGGTGCCTTCTGGTTTTCAAAGACTGGTCCTGACATAAAGCATTACCTTTTACAGTGCATTTTGCTGTCTACTAAAGTACAGGATTCTTGCCAACTACTCTTTGAGGTGGACTAAGAACTTGACTTTTTAATATACATTGCCAAATTACAACTAATTAAAAAGCACCTTCATTGGTTCTCATGTTGATGTCTGCAGATCAGACTTGGAGAAACTCTCACCTCATCAAACTCCATTGTTTCATAAGAATGAATTTAAGGCCAGCCTGAGGAAATGACTTATCTAAAATCATATAGTGCATGAGTGAGACAAAAGGAGATGACACCAGTTTCAGCTACAACTCATTTTTAGTTGGAAAAGCAAAAAACACCATTAAGTGTTGAATGAATTTCCACCCACCCATCCTTACCCAAGTTACCCCCTGTCATAACTCATAACTAGAGTAGAAATAACAGATAAGACTTCTTCACAAATAAGATTCTAACTTTCTTTTTTGATGCTTTCATTGAGAGGAATGATAACCCAATATCTTAGAAAAGAATTTACAAGACCCTCTCATCAGTCTGCAGGTCATTTTCAGGTCACTTGGTTGAGTCCACTGTTATGGGCATTTATTGACATATGCTCCTCCCACCTGAACTGTTCTCAGAGAAAGTCCAGGCAGAAATTGACAGAGTGATTGGTGCACACCGCCTCCCAACTCTGGAAGATCGGGCAAAAATGCCTTACACAGATGCTGTCATCCACGAGATTCAGAGATTCAGTGACCTAGTCCCTGTTGGTGTCCCCCACTCTGTCATCAAGGACACTCACTTCCGAGGATATTACCTCCCCAAGGTGAGACCAGTAGGGTCACAAATCTTGATTGTAGGTGCTGTCTGCCTCCAATCCTATGGTTTATATCTGGTTGTTGGACTGTGATAAGAATTTTCATTTCCAGATTTCTATGGAAGAGAAGAGATTTTACAAATATACTGAAGTCTTCTTTCTTTTATTCAGTCATATTTATTACCTTTACAAGGTATTAGGTTTGCTGGAAAAAATAGAATATACTTTTGAAGCTTGTTATAGAGTAGAGTTGGTTTTTTTAAATCTTTTAAAATAATTTCTTCTTAATGTTTATATGAATCCATGTGTTTATATATATCCATACACACAACAATTGGCTCATACTCTGGCACTCACTTTGCAACTGAGTGACCTTGTCTTTCTATGCATCTAGCACAATTTGCAGTGTGTGTGTGTGTGTGTGTGTGTGTGTGTGTATGTGAGTGTGCCTTTCTTTTTTTAATATAACAG
>NW_011494852.1:8249231-8250578 GCF_000754665.1 Bison bison bison | reverse complement strand
TGTCGTAGAGACAGGTGTGTGTGTGTGTGTGTGTGTGTGTGTGTGTGTGTGTGTGTATGTGAGTGTGCCTTTCTTTTTTTAATACAACAGTTTGCTGTGGATATATTGTTCAGGTCAATGCCTATGGTTATAACTCATTTTTTTTTTTTTTTTTTGTGGGAGCTTACATTGCTGAGCATAGGTGTACCTAGAGGTGATATCCACAGTTTTGAATCACCCAATGAACAGCACCCATCAGGTTATATTCTGGCCCCAGTCTTGGAGTCACCTCTTTATAGGGCTCTGCTGTCAGATGTGAACCTTTTAGTTGATGGATCATAAAGTAGACCAAGGGGTCTTGGGGATGAGGGATCAGGGTGGTTGGTAAGGATACCTGGAAGGATGGGACACTAGCAACCAAATGGGGGAGAGTCATTTAAACATTCCTGCCACCAACTATAGAGCCACACAGAGGATGAAGCTCATTATCAGCTGCGGAGGCACATTAATAGATTCAGCCACTCTTTGTTAATGGTCATTTGGGTCCAAGGTCAGAGAAACACCAGTAAGATGGTACGTGCTGGGAAAGGGCATTAGAGGGCAGACAGACTGAAACCACAATCACAGAAAAGTAACCAATCTAATCACATGGACCACAGTCTTCTGTAACTCAATGAAACTATGAGCCATGCCGTCTATGGCCACCCTAGATGGATGGGTCGTGGTGGAGAGTTCTAACAAAACAAAGTCCACTGGAGAAGGGAATGGTAAACCACTTATTCTTGCCTTGAGAGCCCAATAAACAGTATGAAAAGGCAAAAAGATAGGACACTGTAAGATGAACTCCCCAGGTCGATAGGTGCCCAATATGCTACTAAAGATCAGTAGAGAAATAACCCGAAAAGAATGAAGAGACAGAACCAAAGCAAAAACAACAACCAGTTGTAGATGTGACTGGTGATGGAAGCAAGGTCCGATGTTATAAAGAGCAATATTGCATCAGTTCAGTTCAGTTCAGTTCACTCGCTCAGTCGTATCCAATTCTTTGCGACCCCACTAACTGCAGCACACCAGGCCTCCCTGTCCATCACCAACTCCCGGAGTCCACCCAAATCATGTACATTGAGTCGGTGGTGCCATCCAACCATCTCATCCTCTGTTGTCCCCTTCTCCTCCTGCTCTCAATCTTTGCCAGCATCAGGATCTTTTGCAATGAGTCAGCTCTTCACATCAGGTGGCCAAAGTATTGGAGTTTCAGCTTCAACATCAGTCCTTCCAATGAACACCCAGAACTGATCTCCTTTAGGATGGACTGGTTGGATCTCCTCGCAGTCCAAGGGACTCTCAAGAGTCTTCTCCAATACCACA
>NW_011494852.1:8248567-8249131 GCF_000754665.1 Bison bison bison | reverse complement strand
GTTCAAAAGCATCAATTCTTTGGTGCTCAGCTTTCTTAATAGTCCAACTCTCACATCCATACATGACTACTGGAAAAACCATAGCCTTGACTAGACAGACCTTTGTTGGCAAAGTAATGTCTCTGTTTTTTAATATGCTGTCTAGGTTGGTCATAACTTTCCTTCCAAGGAGTAAGTGTCTTTTAATTTCATGGCTGCTCTCACCATCTGCAGTAATTTTGGAGCCCAGAAAAATAAAGTCTGACACTGTTTCCACTGTTTCCCCATCTATTTCCCATGAAGTGATGGGACCGGATGCCATGATCTTCATTTTCTGAATATTGAGCTTTAAGCCAACTTTTTCACTGTCCTCTTTCACTTTCATCAAGAAGCTTTTTAGTTCTTCTTCACTTTCTGCCATAAGGGTGGTGTCATCTGCATATCTGAGGTTATTGATATTTATCCGAGCAATCTTGATTCCAGCTTGTGCTTCCTCCACCCCAGCGTTTCTCATGATGTATTCTGCATATAAGTTAAATAAACAGGGTGACAATATACAGCCTTGACATACTCCTTACCCTGTTT
>NW_011494852.1:8247467-8248391 GCF_000754665.1 Bison bison bison | reverse complement strand
TAAGAAAGCCTCCTTCAGTGATCACTGCAAAGAAATAGAGGAAAACAATAGAATGGGAAAGACTAGAGATCTCTTCAAGAAAAGTAGAGATACCAAGGGAACACTCAGGCAAATATGGGCTCAATAAAGGACAGAAATGGTATGGACCCAACAGAAACAGAACATATTAAGAAAAGGTGGCAAGAATACACAGAAGAACTGTCCAAAAAAGATCTTCACAATGCAGATAATCACGATGGTGTGATCACTCACCTAGAGCCAGACATCCTGGAATGTGAAGTCAAGTGGGCCTTAGAAAGCATCACTATGAACAAAGCTAGTGGAGGTGATGGAATTCCAGTTGAGCTCTTTCAAATCCTAAAAGATGATGCTGTGAAATGTTGCACTCAATATGCCAGCAAATTTGGAAAACTCAGCAGTGGCCTCAGAACTGGAAAAGGTCAGTTTTCATTACAATCCTAAAGAAAGGCAATGCCAAAGAATGCTCACACTACTGCACAATTACACTCACCTCACATGCTAGTAAAGTAATGCTCAACATTTTCCAAGCCAGGCTTCAACAATATGTGAACCATGAACTTCCAGATGTTCAAGCTGGTTTTAGAAAAGGCAGAGGAACCAGAGATCAAATTGCCAACATCCGCTGGATCATCAAAAAAAGCAAGAGAGTTCCAGAAAAACTTCTATTTCTGCTTTATTGACTTTGACTGTGTGGATCACAATAAACTGTAGAAAATTCTGAAAGAGATAGGAATACCAGACCACCTGACCTGCCTCTTTGAGAAATCTGTATGCAGGTTAGGAAGCAACAGTTAGAACTGGACATGGAACAACAGACTGGTTCCAAATAGGATAAGGAGTATGTCAAGGCTGTATATTGTCACCCTGATTATTTAACTTATATGCAGAATACATCATGAGAAA
>NW_011494852.1:8246154-8247367 GCF_000754665.1 Bison bison bison | reverse complement strand
CTGAGTTTTCCAAATTTGCCGGCATATTGAGTGCAACACTTTCACAGCATCATCTTTTAGGATTTGAAATAGCTCAACTGGAATTCCATCACCTCCACTAGGAACTTGGAATGTTAGGTCCATGAATCAAGGCAAATTGCAAGTGATCAAACAGGAGATGGCAAGAGTGAATGTTGACATTTTAGGAATCAGCAAACTAAAATGGACTGGAATGGGTGAATTTGACTCAGATGACCGTTATATCTACTACTGTGGGCAAGAATCCCTTAGAAGAAATCGAGCAGCCATCATGGTCAACAAAAGAGTCCGAAATGCAGTACTTGGATGCAGTCTCAAAAAGACAGAATGATCTCTGTTCATTTCCAATGCAAACCGTTCAATATCACAGTAATCCAAGCCTATGCCCCAACCAGCAATGCTGAAGAAGCGGAAGTTGAACGGTTCTATGAAGACCTACAAGACCTTCTAGAACTAACACACAAAAAAGATGTCCTTTTCATTATAGAGGACTGGAATGCAAAAGCAGGAAATCAAGAAACACCTGGAGTAACAGGCAAATTTGTCTTTGGAGTACAGAATGAAGCAGGGCAAAGGCTCATTGAGTTTTGCCAAGAGAATGCAAACACCCTCTTCAAACAACACAAGAGAAGACTCTATACATGGACATTGCCAGATTGTCAACACTGAAATCAGATTGATTATATTCTTTGCCATCAAAGATGGAGAAGCTTTATACAGTCAGCAAAAAGAAGACTGAGAGCTGACTGTAGCTCAGATCATGAACTCTTTATTGCCAAATTCAGACTGAAATTGAAGAAAGTAGGGAAAACCACTAGACATTCAGATATGACCTAAATCAAGTCCCTAATGATTACACAATGGAAGTGAGAAATAGATTTAGGTGACTGGATCTGGTAGACAGAGTGACTGATGAACTATGGATGGAGGTTTGTGACATTGTACAGGAGACCCCATGGAAAAGAAATGCAAAAAAGAAAAATGGCTGTCTAGGGAGGCCTTAAAAATAGCTGTGAAAAGAAGAGAAGTGAAAAGCAAAGGAGAAAAGGAAAGATATTCCCATTTGAATGCAGAGTTCCAAAGAATAGCAAGGAGAGATAAGAAAGCCTCCTTCAGTGATCACTGCAAAGAAATAGAGGAAAACAATAGAATGGGAAAGACTAGAGATCTCTTCAAGAAAAGTAGAGATACCAAG
>NW_011494852.1:8245702-8246054 GCF_000754665.1 Bison bison bison | reverse complement strand
CTGGTTTTAGAAAAGGCAGAGGAACCAGAGATCAAATTGCCAACATCCGCTGGATCATCAAAAAAGCAAGAGAGTTCCAGAAAAACTTCTATTTCTGCTTTATTGACTTTGACTGTGTGGATCACAATAAACTGTAGAAAATTCTGAAAGAGATAGGAATACCAGACCACCTGACCTGCCTCTTTGAGAAATCTGTATGCAGGTTAGGAAGCAACAGTTAGAACTGGACATGGAACAACAGACTGGTTCCAAATAGGATAAGGAGTATGTCAAGGCTGTATATTGTCACCCTGATTATTTAACTTATATGCAGAATACATCATGAGAAACGCTGGGGTGGAGGAAGCACAAG
>NW_011494852.1:8235527-8245602 GCF_000754665.1 Bison bison bison | reverse complement strand
ACCTCAGATATGCAGATGACACCACCCTTATGGCAGAAAGCAAAGAAGAACTAAAGAGCCTCTTGATGAAAGTCAAAGAAGAAAGTGAAAAAGTTGGCTTAAAGCTCAACATTCAGAAAACTAAGATCATGGTATCTGGTCCCATCACTTCATGGCGAATAGATGGGGAAACAGTGGAAACAGTGTCAGACTTTATTTTTCTGGGCTCCAAAATTACTGCGGATGGTGATTGCAGCCATGAAATTAAAAGACACTTGCTCCTTGAAAGAAAAGCTATGACTAACCTAGATAGCATATTAAAAAGCAGAGACATTACTTTGTCAACAAAGGTCTGTCTAGTCAAAGCTACAGTTTTTCCAGTAGTCATGTATGGATGTGAGAGTTGTACTATTAAGAAAGCTGAGCGCCAAAGAATTGATGCTTTTGAACTGTGGTATTGGAGAAGACTCTTGAGAGTCCCTTGGACTGCAAGGCGATTCAACCAGTCCATCCTAATGGAAATCAGTTCTGAGTGTTCATTGGAAGGACTGATGTTGAAGCTGAAACTCCAATACTTTGGCCACCTGATGCGAAGAGCTGACTCATTATAAAAGACCATGATGCTGGGAAAGAGTGAGGGCAGGAGGAGAAGAGGATGACAGAAGATGAGATGGTTGAAAAGCATCACCAACTTAGTGGAGATGAGTTTGAGTAAACTCTGGGGTTGGTGATGGACAAGGAGGCCCTAATGTCCATGGGGTCGCAAAGAGTAGGACGCCACTGAGCAACTGAACTGATAAACTGACAGTTCCACTTGTTTTTAACATCCTCTTAGGGCATTACCGTGTACCCCGTCTTGAGCTCTGCCCTCCAAGACCCACGCCACTTTGAGAAGCCAAATACCTTCTATCCTGGCCACTTCCTGGATGCGCAGGGCAACTTCAGGAAGCCGGAAGTCTTCATCCCATTCTCCATGGGTAAGTCCTGCTCTTTCTTCCCCATGAAAATGCCTGCTTGCTCACGCTCTGTGTGTAACTCTCTTTCTTGATCCAACTCCAAACACTAGGTGAACGTTTTTGGGAAAATATGACAATTCTGAAGGATATAGAAAGACATCTACAGAGACAAAGATAGTGTGAAGGGGACAAGAAAGGATGAGGTACAATGGAGGAGGAAGATGGAGACTCAGTGATAGAGATAAAATGACAGCACAGACACACATGTGCAGGCTCAAAATAACAGACAAGTAAATGATCCATTACCAAGCACCTGTTATGTGCCAAAATCAGGGAAAGGCATTTTTCACATTTTCTCTGAAAATGAAAATAATCATTATTTTTCTAATTTATACAAAGCAAGAAAGAATAAAATTCAATTTGAAAATCACCTGTAACTTACCACTCAACCACACTTCTTAATAACAGAGGATGTCCTTTTATTAGTATGTATACAAACACAAAGGTTTAGATGGATAGATGGATAGATAGGTAGATAAATAGCTACATACATGGATACACAGATAGATACATAGACAATAGGTAAGAAAATGAAAGAAGAGTAAAAAGAAAGGAAGAGAAAAGAAGGAAGATTCGGTGATTTATTTCTTGTTTGTCAATTGTTAATCCAAGCCATGGACTAGTGTGAAGTTCAGAAGGCACTTAAAGAACAGAGATTTAAGGAATATTCGTTCTTGGATTTGCATGTGTGCCCTGATTCAATCAGATTTCCCATGTGGTTCAGTGGTAAGAAATCCACCTGCCAATGCAGGAGACACAGGTTAGATCCCTGGGTCAGGAATATCCCCTGGAGAAGGAAAGGGCAACTCACTCCAGTATTGTTGCCTGGGAAATCCCAAGGACAGAGGAGCCTGGTGAGCTACAGGCCATGGGGTTGTAAAAGAGTCAGACACGACTGAGCAACTATAGAACAACCTAATTCAACCATCTATAAAATAATTCAACTTTTAGTCACTGACTTGAAATTTATCATATTTAAAAAATTTCAATCTGAGTAGATCTAAATCTGGTTCATTTACTGGTCTGTCTTTCTAGCTATATAATACTGCTTGACTATTTCTACCCAAGAAATATGTTTTAATATTTTACAGTTGCTATTCTCTCTGTATTACTCTTCTTCTATAGATAGTTTTATGTTGTTTTTTTTTTTTTTAACATATTTTGTTTTCCTTCCAAGTATACTTTGGAATTATTTTGTCAAAGTCTCAAAAACTCCCCCTGAAATTTTATTAAGATTAACCTGAATTTGTAGTTTACATTGAATAACTTTGACAGCTTTACAAATTCAAATAACTTTGACAGCCCAGTCTAGAAGGGCTTCCCAGGTTGCTCAGTAGTAAAGAATATGCCTTCCAATGCAGGAGACATGGGTTCGATTCCTTGGTTGGGAAGATCCCCTGGAAGAAGAGATGGTAACCCACTCCAGTATTCTTGCCAGGGAAACTCCATGAACAGAAGAGCCTGGCAGGCTACAGTCTGTGGGCTCGTACAGAGTTGGACAGGACTGAGCACACACACAGTCAAGAAGATAGCATTTCCTTTGAATCACCTCTATATTAGTTGAATTTTTTTTAAACTAGGTTTTGAATACTTCTAGCTAGATTTATTCCTAAGAAACATGAGAAGAGATTGTTGCTATTGCTGATAGAACCTCTTTGTCAGCTCAGGCTGCCATAATAAAGGGCTATAGATTGGGTGGCTTACACTACAGAAATTCATCTGCTCATATTTCTGGAGCCTGGAGCTCTGCTCTCAGAGAGCCAGCATGGTCAAGTTCTCATGGGGTCTGTCTTCCGGCTCACACATGGCCGCCGTCTTGCTGTGACCTCACGAGGTACAGTGAGGGCTCTGTTATCACTTCCTCTTCTTATAGAACTCAATCCCTTGGAATTGTTTTTACCACATGAGAGCATTCTTCCTCCTTGCCTCCCTCCTTTCCTTCCTTCCTTTCTTCCTCTTTAGTAGCTTTTTCTTCTGATTATAAAGCTAATGTATTGTTGAAAGTTTAGAGAATACAAAACGGTATAATTTTTAAACAAACAAACAAAAAAGAACACTATTCCCTCACGGAGGCCTAAGGAGCTTTTCTAATGAGCTTATCTAAACCTTAAGGGCTTCTCAGGTGGTGCTAGTGGTAAAGAAGTTGCCTGCCAATGCAGGAGAGGTAAAAGACACAGATAGATTCGATCCTTGGGTTGGGAAGATCCCTAGGAGGAGGGCATGGCAACCCACTCCAGTATTCTTGCCTGGTGAATCCCGTGGACAGAGGAGCCTGGTAGACTACAGTCCATAGGTCACAAACGGTCCAACACAACTGGAGTGACTTAGCAAGCATGCGTGCAAACCTAATAACCAGACTTTGCTGGTGGTCTAGTGGTTAAGACCCCAGACTCTCACTGCAGCGGGCATGGGTTCCATCCCTGGTCAGGGAGCTAAGATCTCACATGCCATGAGGGGCGGCCAAAAAGAAAAGATCAACCCAATTACTTTCTAAGATCCTTTCTCCAAATACCATTGCACTGGGAGTTAGGGCTGCAACATATAAATTCTGAAAGGACACGATTAAGTTCACAGCAATTTTTTGATGTAGTATTTTAAATTTTTAGAATAGGTATATCAGAAATCCACTGGTATTTTGAAATGTATATTTCTGTCATAATCAGACAATTTCCTTATATTACTTTTACAACTAACCATTTTTCATTCTCTTGGGTTTTCCAAATAATTGGCATTCGCATCTGCAAATGATATTTTGACTTTTTTGTTTCTTGTGTTAAAGTCACATGTTTTCCCTAATATCATGAGCTAGCACCTCTGAAATCATGGGAAGTAATAGTAATGACAGTAAAAGTAGTGACTTCTAATTTTAAGGAGAATATTTTTCTTTTCTCTCTTAAGCTTAATGATGGCTATGATCTATTCCAGATATTTTATGGCTATTCTAACATATTTTGTTGTTCAGTCAATAAGTCATGTCTGACTTTTTGTGACCCCATGAACTGCATCATGCCAGGCTTCCCTGTCCTTCACTATCTCCCAGAGTTTGCTCAAACTCATGTTCATTGAGTCAGTGATCCTACCATATATTTTTCTCAGTTCTATTCTCTTTTTTTGGCCACGGCGCACATTTTGTGGGCTCTGAGATCTCTGACTGGGAATTGAACATGTGTCCCCTTCAGTGAAAATGCAGAGTACTAACCCCTGGACTGCCAGAGAAGGTCCCAATTTTCCTCAACTCTAAATGAAATTAAGGAAAGATCTTTTTAATCTCTATTTTACAACAAGATTTTATTTCTTGAAAAATTTGATCAGGATGTTATATTGAGTATTAATCTTTTCAGCTCCTGTCAAGACGATCAAATTGCTTTGCTCCTTTGACGTCTGAGTGTTGACTCATTCTCTCTCTTGTAGAATTGGAAAAAGAGAGGCTCAGGGTTCAGGGGACTTGCCCAAGCCCCTGTAGAAAGTCATGATCTATGGAGGTCAGGGCAGGGCTAAGCTGTGATAAACTCTCTGAATATCTCAGCAACTGAGAGCCAAAAGATTGTTTTCCTGATCATGCAACATGCCCATCCCAAACCATGACAGTCATGTAGAAAAGGTAGTTAACGGAGACTCTATCCTGAAACATGAAGACACAGGGAAAACAGTGTGACATGTATAAGTTTAGCCCTCACTTCATGGGACTAAGAAAATCCCATTCAAGTTCAATGTGGCTGAGATGTTATACACCCAGAGATGATCTTTGAATACTTATGAAGCATAGCGAACTTAGCCACACACACAAGGCAGCTCTCTGGGCTCCTTTCCTTCCCATGAGACTGCGGGTCAACAGGATATAATGGAAACTCTAGCTCAGCCCAGGGACATGCTGGCCTCACCCTTGGTTATCCCAGTGGACACAGCCTGTGCTGAAGTCAGTGGATACTTAGGGCTCCACCACAATGGGACAATTTGTGGTGGTCAAACTCATCGTGCAGGGAGACATGAGTAGGTGTTACGAGAGTCAGAAAAATGGGGGCAAAGATGGACAGAGTGCTAGTCAAGTCTTTATAAGCGTGAAGTGGGCATGACCAGTCAGAACCTCCACAGGTTGGGGTGTGGGGATTGGGTCTGGGAGGCTGACTTTGTTGGCTGCTGATTGTGGGCAGGGCCAAGGAGCTGAGAGGAGGGTCAAGGTGGCCAGAAGAGTGGGGACACTGAGAAGTTTAGACCAAATGATCAGATATAGCTCAATATTTGATCAGCCAGGTGCCTGCCTACTCCAGGGTAGGCCAAAAGTTTCAGCTCCCCTGAACTCCTCTCTCATGGTCCTCATAACTAGAGCATACTGCCACAGATTTCTCCAGAATTTTCACATTTTTTTTTCTCATAAATTGGCTTAGTTGACAGTATACTTAACCAGAGACACACAAAAAAATGAGACACGAAAGGACTTGGTACCAGGAGGGACAGAGGAAGGCACTGTACTAGATAATCCCAGAGGAGGCAGAACTGAAATATAACTGAGATAGAAATGTGCGAACACTGTTCACCCTATGCCTGCCCCCACTCTCAGCCCCTACTAATGTTGTTGGTGTTGTTGGTACTGAGGACAAGAATAGGATCAGAACACCTCACATGTAAATCTATGTAAATGAACATGCAAATATCCTGGGGTTTTGGGGAATGGGGTAACCAAGTGTTCTCAAATTCAGCTTCATGTTGATAAACTCTTACTTTTTGCTTGTCACCATCTTCTCTGCATACCCCTGCCCTCCTCCTTCTTCAAGCTGAAATAGCTAATTCAGCCCTCAACTTCTGTGCTATGTGACTCCAAAATAGCTCCCTTTTACCTCTCCGATCTTATCCTCCAATCGTACTCCCTCCCTTACACCCACAGGAAAACGCCTCTGTCTGGGTGAGAGCTTGGCCCGCTCAGAGCTCTTCCTGTTCTTGACCACTCTGCTGCAGAACTTCTCTTTGGGGTCTCCCAAGGCCCCTGAAGACATCGACCTCACACCCAGGGAGAATGGGCTGGGGAGACCACCCCCTTTGTTCCAGGTCCGCTTCCTGCCCCGCAGATGAGGGGGAGGGCAAGAAGAAGCACAGATGTCCTCTGAGTCCTTGCATCCAGCCCCTGCCTCCGTCCAGAATTAACATGTGCAGGCTCCACCCTGCTCACTTTCTCCTGTGGAAAGTTCCTTTTGCGGTCTCTCCATCCATCCTGCTGTAATCACCACTTATCCCTAGATGGCCTGCACTGTTGACTGAGGATATTTCAGGGTCAAGAAATACGGGCTGGACTTCCCTGGTGATCCAGTGGTAGAGAATCCGTCTACCAGTGCAGAGGACATAGATTCACTTCCTAATTTGGAAAGATTCCACATGCCACGAGGCAACTGGGCCTGTGTGTCACAACTGCTGAAGCCCTTGCTCTAGAGCCTGGCTCCACAACAAGAGAGGCCACCTCAATGAGAAACTCGAGCAGCGCAATTAGAGAGTAGTCTCCAATTGCCACAACTAAAGAGAAAGCCCACGTGCTGCAACAAAGATCCAAGTGCAGCCAAAAACAAATAAATAAAAATTTTTAAAAAATAATTACCTTCAATAACTTAGTGTTACCACCATCCCTAGAACAGTTAGGGTAACTAAGGCCCCAGAGGAGGGCAAGATTTAGAGCCAAGCTTACCCAGCACAGCAGCATCAGCACCAGGTCTCCTGCCTGCCTCCCCTTGTCTCCATCTACTCTGCATACCCCTGCCCCCCTCCTCCGTTGAATTGAAAGGGCTAATTCAGCCCTCAACTTTTGCACTACATGACTCCAAAATAGCTCTCTTACCTCTCTGATCTTATCCTCCAAAATCAGTGAAACCAAAATAAAGTTCTGTTCTTTCCAGACAATGGCTATCTGTGCTGCCTGTCTCTCTTTTTAGGTAAAATTTGCATGTTGTAACATTAACCACAGCTATTTTAAGGTGTACATTTCAATGGCACTTAGTCCAATCATAATGTTGTGTAAGGATCAATTCCATCTATTTCAAAACATTTTCATCATCCCATAACAAAACTCCATCCTGCTAAAATATGTCAGTCTCCAGTTCTCTCCTCCCACTGACCCCCAACAACTGTTAGTGTGATTTTTTTTCATGTGAATTTACCTATTCTGGAAATTTCATATAAATAGCATCATACAGTAAGTGATTGTCTCTGGGTCTTTCATTTAGCTTGCCACTTCATGCGAAGAGTCGACTCATTGGGAAAGACTCTGATGCTGGGAGGGATTGAGGGCAGGAGGAGAAGGGGATGACAGAGGATGAGATGGCTGGATGGCATCACTGACTCGATGGACGTGAGTCTGAGTGAACTCTGGGAGTTGGTGATGGACAGGGAGGCCTGGCGTGCTGCTATTCATGGGGTCGCAAAGAGTCGGACACGACTGAGCGACTGAAATGAACTGAACTGAACTGAACTATCAGGATTGAGTCATATTGTAGCAGGTATCAATACATCATTCGTTTTATGGCCAAATAGTATTCCATCGTGTGGAAATACCACACAATGTGTATTTTGTGTATTCATTCATCAGTTGATTGACATGTGGGTTGCTTCCACCTTTTGGGTGTTGTGAATGGAGCTGCTAGGAACAGTCGAGAACAGGGATGCCCTATTTTTGTTTTACTCTCTATCAGGGTAATGGAAGGAAGGTGTTCTTCACCTTTCAGTCTCTTCCCTTTTGGTTTAATGATTTTCTTTTGGGTTGTGCTTATATTCCTTTCTTTCCAGGCTTTTTTTTTTTTTTTTTTGTATATAATATAGACTTTTAACTTATTGTTATCATGGAGTTCCTATATGTTGACTTATATCTATATGTACTTATTTCAAACTGATAATTAAGTTTATTTATATTTACATTTTAAAAATGACTTAAATATTTATATTTACGTCATTTAAGTCCCTTTGCAGTCTAAAAAAAATCTACCTTTTTTACTCCCTTCCTTCCCATCTTACATTTTTCATGCCATATTTTTACATCTTGATATCTATCTCTTAACTGTTTATTGTAGTTAGAGTTAATTTTACAGATTTTGTCTTCTAACGTTTTTATAATACTAGCTTACTTAAGTGGTTGATCCACAGCTTTTACCAGTCAGATTTTTTCCTTCCTTTTATATTCTTACTTCCTCTAAAAAGTTACTCTGTTGTAACCTTTTCTTTTTCACTTAAGACCCTTTAAGCTTCTTGTAAGTTCAGTTTAGTATTGATGAACTCTTACTTTTTTGCTTGTCTGCAACACTCTTTATCTCTCCTTCAACTCTGAATGATTAACCTTACTGGGCAGAGTATCCTAGGTTGCAGTGTTTTCCCTCTCAGCACTTTGACCGTATCATGTCGCTTCCTTCTGGCCTGCAAAGAATCTGCAGAAAAATCAACTGATAGTCTTAAAGTCTCTTGTGACTTTTTGTTCTTCTCTTGCTGCCTTGAAAATTCTTTAATTTTGCCATTTTAACTATGATACATCTTGGTGTGGATCTTTTTGGGTTCATCTTCTTTGGGATTCTCCGTACTTCCTGTACTTGGAAATCTGTTTCCTTCTTCAACTTCTGGAAGTTTTCCACTACAATGCTATCAAAGACATTCTACCCCTTTCTCTCTCTCTTCTCCTTATGGGACCTCTATTATGTGAATATTAGCATGCTTGATGTCCCAGAGCTATCTTAAACTATCCTCTTTTTAAAAAATTTGTTTTTCTAATTACTGTCCAGATCGGATGCTTTCCATTATTCTATCTTCCAGATAGCTTCTGCATTCTTCCATATCACCTAGTGCTGTGATTAGGAGTAAGCAATCCAACCATGCACGCTCTTTAAGACCAAAGTCTTATAGCCCTCTGGTAAGCCCTGCTGGCTTTCAAACCAGCTAAGGGGACTTGCCTTCCCTGTGTTGGACCCCAGGGCCGGGGTGCCCTTACTCCCCCTACAGATAGACTATATTTCACATGCTACAGATGTCCAGCTTGGACAGATGACTTACTTTGGCCAATGGAATACAAGGAGAAGTGCTGAGTGTTATCACAGTGAAAGCTGTAAGAGCCATTGCATAGTCTGCCATCATGCCTCTTTTAACGCTGTTGCTAGACAAGCAAAATCCCCAACGGAGCCTGTCTCTTCAGCTGAGTCCCCAAATGAAGAAGAAGTGCAATAGAATCTCTTGCTGACTTCCCATAAAAATAAAAGTGACCAAGAAATATGCTTAGCTCTTGTAAGCAATTGAGATTCTGGCATTCTTTGTTCAGTCAGTCAGTTCAGTCGCTCAGTCGTGTCCAACTCTTTGCAACCCCATGAATCGCAGCACGCCTGGCATCCCTGTCCATCACCAACTCCCAGAGTTCACTCAAACTCATGTCCATAGAGTCGGTGATGCCATCCAGCCATCTCATCCTCTATTGTCCCCTTCTCCTCCTGCCCCCAATCCCTCCCAGCATCAGGGTCTTTTCCAATGAGTGAACTCTTCGCATGAGGTGGCCAAACTACTGGAGTTTCAGCTTTAGCATCAGTCCTTTCAATGAACACCCAGGACTGATCTCCTTTAGGATGGACTGGTTGGACCTGCTTTCAGTCCAGGGTACTCTCAAGAGTCTTCTCCAACACCACAGTTCAAAAGCATCAATTCTTCGGCACTCAGCTTTCTTTATAGTCTAACTCTCACATTACCACTGGAAAAACCATAGCCTTGACTAGACAGACTTTTGTTGGCAAAGTAATGTCTCTGCTTTTTAATATGCTACCTAGGTTGGTCATAACTTTCCTTCCAAGGAGTAAGTGCCTTTTAATTTCATGACTGCAATCACCATCTGCAGTGATTTTGGAGCCCAGAAAAATAAAGTTAGTGACTGTTTCCACTGTTTCCCCATCCATTTCCCATGAAGTGATGGGACCAGATGCCATGATCTTGGTTTTCTGAATGTTGAGCTTTAAGCCAACTTTTTCACTCTCCTCTTTCACTTTGATCAAAAGGCTCTTTAGCTCCTCTTCACTTTCTGCCATAAAGGTGGTGTCATCTGCATATCTGAGGTTATTGATATTTCTCCTGGCAATCTT
>NW_011494852.1:8235014-8235427 GCF_000754665.1 Bison bison bison | reverse complement strand
CCAGCGGATGTTGGAAATTTGATCTCTGGTTCCTCTGCCTTTTCTAAAACCAGCTTGAACATCTGGAAGTTCACTGTTCATGTATTGCTGAAGCCTGTCTTGGGGAATTTTGAGCATGACTTTACTAGTGTGTGAGATGAGTGCAATTGTGCAGTCATGCACAATTGTTTGAGCATTCTTTGGGATTGGAATGAAAACTGACCTTTTCCAGTCCTGTGGCCATTGCTGAGTTTTCCAAATTTGCTGGCATATTGAGTGCAGCACTTTCACAGCATCATCTTTCAGGATTTGAAATAGCTTAGCTGGAATTCCATCACCTCCACTAGCTTTGTTCATAGTGATGCTTCCTAAGGCCCACTTGACTTCACATTCCAGGATGTCTGGCTCTAGGTGAGTGATCACACCATCGTGAT
>NW_011494852.1:8228599-8234491 GCF_000754665.1 Bison bison bison | reverse complement strand
TTGGTATCTCTGATTTTCTTGAAGAGATCTCTTGTCTTTCCCATTCTGTTGTTTTCCTCTATTTCTTTGCATTGATCACTGAGGAAGGCTTTCTTATCTGTCCTTGCTATTCTTTGGAACTCTGCATTCAAATGGGAATATCTTTCCTTTTCTCCTTTGCTTTTCACTTCTCTTCTTTTCACAGCTATTTGTAAGGCCTCCCCAGACAGCCATTTTGCTTTTTTGCATTTCTTTTCCATGGGGATGGCCTTGATCCCTGTCTCCTGTTGTCACGAACCTCCATAGATAGTTCATCAGGCACTCTGTCTATCAGATCCAGTCACTTAAATCTATTTCTCACTTCCACTGTGTAATCATTAGAGATTTGATTTAGGTCATACCTGAATGGTCTAGTGGTTTTCCCTACTTTCTTCAATTTCAGTCTGAATTTGGCAATAAGGAGTTCATGATCTGAGCCACAGTCAGCTCCCAGTCTTGTTTTTGTTGACTGTATAGAGCTTCTCCATCTTTGGCTGCAAAGACTATAATCACTCTGATTTTGGTGTTGACCATCTGGTGATGTCCATGTGTAGAGTCTTCTCTTGTGTTGTTGGAAGAGGGTGTTTGCTATGACCAGTGTGTTCTCTTGGCAAAATGCTATGAGCCTTTGCCCTGCTTCATTCCATACTGCAAGGCCAAATTTGCCTGTTACTCCAGGTGTTTCTTGACTTCCTACTTTTGCATTCCAGTCCCCTATAATGAAATGGACATCTTTTTGGGGTGTTAGTTCTAAAAGCTCTTGTAGATCTTCATAGAACAGTTCAACTTCAGCTTCTTCAGTGTTACTGGTTGGAGCATAGGCTTGGATTACTGTGATATTGAATGGTTTGCCTTTGAAATGAACAAAGATCATTCTGTCGTTTTTGAGATTGCATCCAAGTACTGCATTTTGGACTCTTTTGTTGACCATGATGGCTACTCCATTTTCTAAGGGATTCCTGCCCACAGTAGTAGATATAATGGTCATCTGAGTTAAATTCACCCATTCCAGTCCATCTTAGTTCACCGATTCCTAGAATGTCGATGTTCACTCTTGCCATCTCCTGTTGACCACTTCCAATTTGCCTTGAATCATGGACCTAATATTCCAGGTTCCTATGCAATACTGCTCTTTTTTTTATTTAAATTTATTTATTTTAATTGGAGGCTAATTACTTTACAATATTGTGTTGCAGCATCAGACCTTGCTTCTATCACCAGTCACATCCAAAACTGGGTATTGTTTTTGTTTTGGCTCCATCCCTTCATTCTTTCTGGAGTTATTTCTCCACTGATCTCCAGTAGCATATTGGGCACCTACCGACCTGGGGAGTTCCTCTTTCAGTATCCTATCAGTTTGCCTTTTCACACTGTTCATGGGGTTCTCAAGGCAAGAATACTGAAGTGGTTTGCCATTCCCTTCTCCAGTGGACCACATTCTGTCAGACCTCTCCACCATGACCCGTCCATCTTGGGTGGCCCCACATGGCATGGCTTAGTTTCATTGAGTTAGACAGGCTGTGGTCCATGTGATCAGATTGGCTAGTTTTCTGTGATTATGGTTTCAGTGTGTCTGCCCTATGATGCCCTCTCGCAACACCTACCATCTTACTTGGGTTTCTCTTACTTTGGATGTGGGGTATCTCTTCACGGCTGCTCCAGCAAAGCGCAGCTGCTGCTCCTTACCTTGGACGAGGGGATTGTTTGTTACTACAGCATAATTAGGCCAGGAGAAATATCAATAACCTCAGATATGCAGATGACACCACCCTTATGGCAGAAAGTGAAGAAGAACTAAAAAGCCTCTTGATGAAAGTGAAAGAGGACAGTGATAAAGTTGGCTTAAAGCTCAACATTCAGAAAACGAAGATCATGGCATCCGGTCCCATCACTTCATGGGAAATAGATGGGGAAACAGTGCAAACAGTGTCAGACCTTATTTTTTGGGGCTCCAAAATCACTGCAGATGGTGACTGCAGCCATGAAATTAAAAGATGCTTACTCTTTGGAAGGAAAGTTATGACCAATCTAGACAGCATATTGAAAAGCAGAGACATTACTTTGGCAACAAAGGTCCGTCCAGTAAAGGCTATGGTTTTTCCAGTAGTCATGTATGGATGTGAGAGTTGGACTGTGAAGAAAGCTGAGCGCTGAAGAATTGATGCTTTTGAACTGTGGTGTTGGAGAAGACTCTTGAGAGTCCCTTGGACTGCAAGGACATCCAACCAGTCCATTCTGAAGATCAGCCCTGGGATTTCTTTGGAAGGAATGATGCTAAAGCTGAAACTCCAATACTTTGGCCACCTCATGAGAAGAGTTGACTCATTGGAAAAGACTCTGATGCTGGGAGGGATTGGGGGCAGGAGGAGAAGGGGATGACAGAGGATGAGATGACTGGATGGCATCACCGACTCGACAGACATGAGTCTGAGTGAACTCTGGGAGTTGGTGATGGACAGGGAGGCGTGGTGTGCTGCAATTCATGGGGTCACAAAGAGTCGGACACGACTGAGCAACTGAACTGAACTGAACAGCATAATTAAGCATACACTGACTGAAACAATAATGCTGTAGGTGATTCAGTAAAAGAAGAAAATAGGATCTGTGTGAGCCCTTACCCCACTGGATGAGATTCAATTCTTATCTCACTTGGTCTTTTTCTCTGTCTGTCCCTCTCATTATTCTTGAGATAATTTTTGATTACTGTTTCTCTGTATTTTTATTTCTCTTGAATGTTAATATTTGTGTCTCTGTCTCTAACTTTGAGGCCATCTTATTCTGAGTTTTTCTCAGTTGTGAGAAGAGAGTTTTTCAACAGTGTGTTGTTTCAGTAATAACGATAATGATAACATTAAATCATATTCCACTTTCAAGGCAAGTCACATGGTTATGTCTAACTTCAAAGTGAGTAGGAAAATGCATTTTCTGTCTATTTCTTGGGAAAAGAGAACAAAATATTGGTTAATAATCTATGTGAGTAGCATAAACTCTTCCCTGTTTCTAGAAACTGATCTCAAGAAACAAGTGTCAGCATCAGAACCTCCTGACTACTCTTTTTTCACTCCTTTTGTGGGCACAGAGACCATCAGTGTTACTCTCCCTATATACTCATTCACATGTCACAGTGGGCAGGGTCATTGAGAAACAGGATCTAAATCTTGCCCTTGTCTGGGGCGTCAGTTACCCTAACTGTTCTAGATGGTTGTAACACTAAGTTATTGAAGGTATTTCTTTTAAAAAATTAATTTATTAATTTTTGGCTGCACTTGGATCTTCATTGCTGCACGTGGGCTTTAATCTTTAGTTGTGGCACCATGCCAGGACATAGGGTGAATGAAAAGGTGAAAGTTATTCCCATTGGCTCTAAAGATAAAGTCTCCAGCAGTGTGACTCCCAACCCACACACCTACAGTCAATTAATCTTTGACAAAGGAGACAAGAATACACAATGGAGAGAAGACAGTCTCTTCAGCAGGTGGTGGTGGGAAAGCTGAACATTTGCAGCTGTTGATAAATCAATGAAGTTAGAACACTCCCTCACACCCTGTACAAAAATACCTTAAAATGGCCTAAAAGACAACACATGACACCATAAACTTCCTAGAAGATAAAATAGGCAAAAGATTCTCTGACATAAATTGTACCAATGTTTTCTTAGGTCAGTCTCCGAAGGCGACAGAAATAAAAATAAAAGTAAACAAACAAGACCTAGTCAAATTTGTAAGCTTTGGCACAGCAAAGGAAACCTTAAACAGAATAAAAAAACAACCTACAGACCAGGAGAAAATATTTACAAATGATGTAACCAACAAGGGCTTCATTTCCAAAGTATATGAACAGCTTATATAACTCAATAACCAAAAAGCAAACAACCCAATCAAAAACTGGGCAGAAGACTTGAGTAAACACTTTTCCAAAAGGACATACAGATGGTGAACAAGCACATGAAAAGATCCTGAGCATTGACAGGTATTAGAAACATGCAAATCAAAACTCTAATGAGGTATCACCTCACAGAAGTCAGGATGGTTATTAAAAAGTCTACAACAGTCAGCAAAAACAAGACTGGGAGCTGACTGTGGCTCAGATCATTAACTCCTTACTACAACTTTCAGACTTAAATTGAAGGAAGTAAGGAAAGGCCATTCAGGTATGACCTAAATCAAATTCCTTACAATTATACAGTGGAAGTGACAAATAGATTTAAGGGATTAGATCTGATAGATAGAGTGCCTGAAGAAATACGGATGGAGGTTTGTAACACTGTACAGGAGTTGGTGATCAAAACCATCCCCAAGAAAAAGAAATTCAAAAAGGCAAAATGGTTGTCTGAGGAAGCCTTATATATAGCTGAGAAAAGAAGAGAGGCAAAAGGCAAAGGAGAAAAGGAAAGATATACCCATTTGAATGCAGAGTTCCAAAGAATAGAAAGGAAAGATGAGAAAGCCTTCTTATGTGAACAAAGCAAAGAAATAGAGGAAAACAATAGAATGGGAAAGGCAAGGATCTCTTCAAGAAAATTAGAGATACCAAGGGAACATTTCATGCAAAGATGGGCTCAATAAAGGACAGAAATGGTATGGACCTAACAGAAGCAGAAGATATTAAGAAGAGGTAGCAAGAATACACAGAAGAACTATACAAAAAATATCTTCATGACCCAGATAGTGACCATGGTGTGATAACTCACCTAGAGCAGACATCCTGAAGTGCAAAGTCAAGTGGGCCTTAGAAAGCATCACTATGAACAAAGCTAGTGGAGGTGATGGAATTCCAGCTGAGCTATTTTAAATCCTAAAAGATGATGCTGTTAGAATTCTGCACTCAATATGCCAGCAAATTTGGAAAACTCAGCAGTGGCCACAAGACTGTAAAAAGTCAGTTTTCATTCCAGTCTCAAAGAAAGGCAGTGCAAAAGAATGTTCAAACTACCGCACAATTGCACTCATCTCACACGCTAGCAAAGTAATGCTCAAAATTCTCCAAGCCAGGCTTCAGCAATATGTGAACCGTGAACTTCCTCATGTTCAGGCTGGATTTATTTATTTATTTATTTATTTATTTTTTCAGGCTGGATTTAGAAAAGGCAGAGGAACCAGAAATCAAACTACCAATGCCCATTGGATTGGATCATCGGAAAAAAAGAGAGTTCCAGAAAAATATCTACTTCTGCTTTATTGGTTACACCACAGCCTTTGACTGTGTGGATCACAACAAACTGTGGAAAATTCTGAAAGAGATGAGGATACCAGACCACCTGACCTGCCTCTTGAGAAATCTGTAGGCAGGTCAAGAACCAACATTAGAACTGGACATGGAACAGTGGACTGGTTCCAAATTGGGAAAGGAGTATGTCAAGATTGTATATTATCACCCTGCTTATTTAACTTATATGCAGAGTATATCGTGAGAAACGCTGTGCTGGAAGAAGCACAAGCTGGAATCAAGATTGCTGGGGGAAGTATCAATAACCTCAGATATGCAGATGACACCACTCTTATGGCAGCAAGTGAAGAAGAACTAAAGAGCCTCTTGATGAAAGTGAAAGAGGAGAGTGAAAAAGTTGGCTTAAAGCTCAACATTCAGAAAACCAAGATCATGGCATCTGGTCCCATCACTTCATGGGAAATGGATGAGGAAACAGTGGAAACAGTCGCTGACTTTATTTTTCTGGGCTCCAAAATCACTGCAGATGGTGATTGCAGCCATGAAATTAAAAGACGCTTATTCCTTGGAAGGAAAGTTATGACCAACCTAGATAGCATATTCAAAAGCAGAGACATTACTTTGGCAACAAAAGTCTGTCTAGTCAAGGCTATGGTTTTTCCAGTGGTCATGTATGGATGTGAGAGTTGGACTGTGAAGAAAGCTGAG
>NW_011494852.1:8221257-8228499 GCF_000754665.1 Bison bison bison | reverse complement strand
GCTGAAGAATTGATGCTTTTGAACTGTGGTGTTGGAGAAGACTCTTGAGAGTCCCTTGGACTGCAAGGAGATCCAACCAGTCCATCCTAAAGGAGATCAGTCCTGGGAGTTCATTGGAAGGACTGATGCTGAAGGTGAAACTCCAATACTTTGGCCACCTGATGCGAAGAGTTGACTCATTGGAAAAGACCCTGATGCTGGGAGGGATTGGGGGCAGGAGGAGAAGGGGATGACAGAGGATGAGATGGCTGGATGGCATCACCGACTCGATGGACATGAGTTTGGGTAAACTCCGAGAGTTGGTGATGGACAGGGAGGCCTGGTGTGCTGCGATTAATGAGGTCACAAAGCATCAGACACGATTGAGCGACTGAACTGACTGACTGACTAGAAAAAAAGATTGCTTTGAGGACCTTTGTCGGCAAAGTGGTGTCTCTGCTTTTTAAAACCTACCTGTCTAGGTTTGTCGTAGCTTTCCTTCCAGGAGCATCTTTTAATTTCATGGCTGACGTTACTGTCTGCAGCGATTTTCCACATACACAACAATTGACTGATACCTTGTCTGTCACTTTGCAACTTGTGTCCAGTGTGCGTGTCACCTTCCCCTCTGGCCTTTAAGTCCATATCAGTACAATTCGCAACTTGTTGGTGTGTGTCTGGTGTGTATGTGAGTGTGGCTTTCCTTTTTTAATATAACAGTACACTGTAGAGATAGGGGTTTCCTGGGTGACTTCCCAGGTGGCCCAGTAGTAAAGAATCCACCTGCCAATGCAGGAGGTGCTGGGGCTGCAGGTTCAATCCCTGGGTTGGGAAGATCCCCTGGAGAAAGAAATGGCAACCAACTCCAGTATTCTTGCCTGGAGAATCCCTATGGACAGAGGAGCCTGCCAGGCTACAGTCCATGGGTCACAAAGAGTCAGACATGACTGAGCACAGATAGCAACATAACATATAGATATATTATTCAGGTCGATGCCTATGGCTCTAACATTTTTTTCATGGTAGCTTATGTTGCTGAGTATAGGTGCACCTAGGGGTGATATTCATAGTGTCGATCACCCAGTGGTTGATTGACACCAGCACCCATCAGATTATTTTCTGGCCCTAGTCCTGGAGTCAGCTTCTTATAAGGCTCTGTTGAGTTAGATGTGAGCCTTTAGTTGGTGGATCATAAAGAAGACCAAGGGGTCCTGGGGATGAGGGATCAGGGTGGTTGGTGAGGATACCTGGAGGGATAGGACACTAGCAACCAAATGGGGGAGAGTCATTTCAACATTCCTGCCACCAACTATAGAGCCACACAGTGAGTGAAGCTAATTATCAGCTATGGAGGCATCATAATGGATTCAGTCACTCTTTGTTGATGGTCATTTGGGTCCACTCGTCTTTAACATCCTTTTAGGGCATTACCATGTATCCCATCCTGAGTTCTGCCCTCCATGATCCACACCACTTTGAGAAGCCAGATGCCTTCTACCCTGGCCATTTCCTGGATGCTCAGGGCAACTTTAGAAAGTTAGAAGTCTTCATTCCATTCTCCATGGGTAAGCCATGCTCTTTCTCCCCCAAGGGAATACCTCTTCACTCCCGCTCTGTGTGTCTTTCTGACTCAGTTCAGGCCCAAACACGTTTCAGCAAAAGATGAGATTTTGAAAGACAGAGAAAGCAAGACATCTAAAGAGACAAGGATAGCGGGGGGTGGTGAGGGGGCGGGGGAAGAAAGGGATGAGGTATGATGAGGGAGAAAGATGGAGACTCAGTGATAGAGATAAAGTGAGAGACACAGACACACCCTTGAACACACAGAACAGACAAATAAATGATCCATTATCAAGCACCTGCTATGTCCCAACAATGAGGAAAAGTGTTTACGGTTTTTCTTTCAAAATTAAAATAGCCATTTTTCTTCTAATTTACACAAATAAGGATGTAAAGTAAAAAGTTGGCATTAAAAATAGCCTTTAAGTCACTGCTAAATCAGACCTATTAATACTACAGAGAATGTCCTTTAAAAATATTTTCAATATTTACACATATGCAAGGTACGTGATCTGGGTTCAATCCCTGGATTGGGAAGATCCCCTGGAGAAGGGAACGGCTACCCACTCCAGTATTCTGGCCTGGAGAATTATATGGGCTGTATAGTCCATGAGGTTGCAGAGTCGGACACCACTGAGTGACTTTCACTTTTAAGGTATGTGAGATAGATAGATATATAATGGGTAAGTAGCTGAAAGAACAGTTAAAAGAAACAAAGGGACAGAAAGGAAAAGAAAGAAGAAAAATTCATTGATTTACTTCTTGTTAGCTAGTTTCATATTTAAAATACAAGCCAGTTTAGAATGAGATCCAGGAGTAATTAAGGAATATTTACTCCCAGAACTTTGCAGTTACCCGCAATCCATCACCTATCAAATGATTCAATTTTTAGCCACTATTTGAAATTTATATTTAAAATGTTTAATCTCCTTAGGTCTATTTCTGTTTGTTTTTATGATGATGCATATTCACATTGACTGTCTAATCTGCCTTTTCCAGCTATACAATATTATTTGAATTATTCTATCTGTACAATGTGTTTTAATATTTTACAGGTACCATTGCTCTTCTTTGTTCCTGTAGCATGTTTTATTTTTTTCCAAGCATAGTTTAGAATCATTTTGTCAAAGTCTCAAACAAAATTCCACTGGGATTTTATTAAGGTTAACCTAAACTTGTAATTTGATTCACATAGCTTTGACAAGTCTACATGTTGAATATATCCTAGACAAAAGATAGCGCGTCCATTTAGTCCTTCTCATATCATTGGAGGCATCTTGAACTTTTTAGCTAGGTTTTGTGTATTTCTTGCTAAATTTATTGCTAGGAAACATGGGAGGATTTGTGGCTATTGTTTGTAGAGCCTCTTTGTCAGGTTGGGCTATGGACTGCTGTAACAAAATGCCATAGACTGGATGGTTTAACAAAAAAATTATTTTCTCATGGTTCTGGAAGCCACAAGTCCGCGATCAGAGTGCCAGCATGGTCAGGTTCTGGTCTTCCTGGCTTGCACACGGCCGCCATCTTGCTGTGGCCTCACATGGCAGAGTGAGGGCTCTGGTATCACTTCCTCTTCTTACAAGAATCCTCTCCTCTCAAGGAAGCCCCACCCTAACCAGCTCACTTAAACTTAGTTATCTTCCAAGGTCCCTTCAGAAAATATCACCGTGGGTGTTAGGACTGTAACAAATAAATTTTGGGAGCACACACTTCAGTCCAGAAACACTCTTTTAAGAACATTTTAATTGTTTTAATAAGTATATCAGAAATCCACTGAGCTTTTGGGATGTTTATTTCTGTCATAACTGAACAAACTCTTTGTATTACTTTCATAACGAACAGTGTTTCCTTTATTCTCTTGGGTTTTTCTAATAAGTGGTGTTAGCATCTGTAAATGATAATGTTATGACTTAATTATTTCTTATGCTAAAGCCATATGTCATGTCATGTTTTCCCTAATATCAGGGCCTAGCACTTCTGGAATCATGTAATGTAATAGCACTGATAGTGAGCAATCTTGTCCAAGTCCTAACTTTGAGAGTATTTTTATTTTCTCTATGAAGCTGAATGCTGGCTATTGCCTATTCCAGATATTTTATGACTACTCTACCAAAGGAAATATCTTTCTTCTCCCTATTTTACAAGTTCTTCTTAAAATTTTAATTTAATACTCGCATTGAGTATTCTCGATAATTTTTTCAGCTCCTGTCAAGTGATCAAATTGTTTTTCTCCTTTGACCTCTTAAAGAAACAGTCAGTGCCTGAGTCTTGAATCTCTCTCTCTCGTAGAATTGAAACAGAGAGGCCCAGGAGGGCAGAGGGCTTGCTGAAGACCCAGTAGGAAGTCATGGTCTATGTAGGTCAGGGCACAGCTAAGCTATGATAAATATGCTTAATATCTCAAGAACTAAAAGTCAAAAGTTTATTTTTCTGCTCAGGCAATATGCTCCCCATCCCAGGTCATCACAGTCGTGTAGAAATGGAGCTAGTGGGAACTCTATCCAGACACACATAGAAACAAGGAAAACAGAATAACATGCACCTGTTTAGCCCTCAGGTCACTGGACAAAGCAAGTCCCATCCAAGTTCAATGTGCCAGAGACGTTTATGCCTCCAGAGATGTGCTGTGACTACTTATGAGCTGTGATGAACTTGGCCACACACACAAGGCAGCTCTCTGGGATCCCTTCCTTCCCACTGAGACTGCGGGTCAACAGGATACAGTCCAAACTGTGGCCCGGCCCAAGCACACACTGGTCCCTCTCTTGGTTATTCCAGTGGACACAGCCTGTGCTGAAGTCAGTTGTGGGTATTCAGGGCCCCACCTACACGGGCAGTTTTGTGATGGTCGACTTCACCTTCCAGGAAGACGTGAGTGAGTGTTATGATAGAAAATGAGGCTCAAGAGTGAGCAGGGCACTATTCAAGGGTACTTATCAAGCATGATGTGGGCATGAGCAGTCAGAAGCTCCATGGGTTGGGATGTGGGGACTGGGTCTGGGAGGCTGACTCTGTTGCCTGCTGATGGTGGGCAGGACCAGGGGGCTGGGAGGAGGGTCGAAGTGACCAGAAGAGTGCGGACACTAAGAAGCTTAGAGCAAAGGCAGTTTATCCACTGATTAGAAGTAGGTCACCATTTGTACAGCCAAGTGCCCACCCACTTCAGGACAGGCCAGAGATTTCAGTTCCCCTGTACCTCATAGCCAGGGCACGCTGCCAGAGATTTCTCCACTGTTTTCCCATTTTCTCATAAATTGGCTTAGTTGAGATTATAATTAATATATAGAGGCACACAACTTTCTAGATCTGTATGGGATAGGCTGAGAAGAGGCAGAACTGAAGTAGAACTTACAGACACACTCCTGCATGCACTGGCACATACACCCCCACTCCCCCCGCCGCAACACACACTAGTGTTGGTACTGAGGACAAGGATAGGGTCGCAAGTACTTTGCCTGCAAATCTATGTAAATGAGCATGCACATATTTCAGGACTGTGGAGGTGGGGCAGCCACATGTTTTCCAGGGATCCCCCTCCATTGACACCCTCTCCCTTACACCTGCAGGAAAACGCCTCTGTCTAGGTGAGAGCTTGGCCCGCTCAGAGCTCTTCCTCTTCTTGACCTCTCTGCTGCAGAACTTCTCCTTGGGGTCTCCCAAGGCCTGGAAGACATCAACCTCACGCCGAGAGATAGGGGCAGTGCGACCACCCGCTGTGTTCCAGCTCAGCTTCCTGCCTTGCAGGGGAGGGGGAAGGCATGAAGAGGCTCAGATCCCCTTGGAGTCTTTGCCTCCAGCCCCTCTCTCTGTCCAGAATTAAGGTGTGCAGGCTCCTGACTCCTCCCTGCTCACTCTCTCCTGTGGAAAGTCCCTTCTGTGGTCTCCCCATCACCTCCAACCTGCTTAGTCACCCTCATCCCCAGATGGCCTGCACTGTTAACTGAGGATATTTCAGCGTCAAGAAATACCTGCAATATCTTAGTGTCACCACCAAACCCCCCAGCACAGTTAGGAAAACTGAGGCCCAAAAGGAGGACAACAAGATTTAGACCCAAGCTTGCCCAGAACAGCAGCATCAGTACCAGATCTCCTGCCTCCCATCCTTGTCTCCATCTGCTCCGCACACCCCTGCCCTCCTCCTCCTACCTTGAATTGACATGGCTAATTCAGCCCTCAACTTCTATGCTGTGTATCTTCCTCCCCTCTCTGATTTTATCCTCCAAAACCAGTGAGACCAAAATAAAATTCTGTTCTTTCTGGCCAATGGCTATCTGTGCTCCCTTGCTCTCTCTCTCTCTCTCTCTTAGGTAAAATTCATGTATTATAAAATTAATGTTTAACCAGTTTAAACAGTTCCATGGCCTTGAGTCCAATCACTATGCTCTGCACCATCATCTTTTTCTTCCAAAACATTTTAATCACCCCAAAAGGAAACTTTGTCCCCTTATCAGGTAACTCACCACTCTTCCTTCCCTCTAGCCACTGGTGTGTTTTTTTGTCTATTCTGGAAGTTTCCTATAAATGGAATCCTACTGCACATGTATTACAAACTGTTCCGTTATAAAATACTTTATAAGAGGACTTCCCTGATGGCACAGTGGATGAGAATCTGCCTGCCAACAGAGGGGACATGGGTTTGATGCCTGGTCTGGGAAACTTCTACATGCCGCGGTGCAACTAAGCCTGTGCATCACAACTACTGAGCCTGTGTGCTACAACTACTGAAGTTCAAGTGCCCAAAGCCTGTCCACAAGAGAAGCCACCACAATGAGAAGCCCGGACACTACAAGAGAGCAGCTCCAGCTCTCCGCAACCAGAGAAAGCTCACATGCAGCAACGAAGACCCATCGAAGCCCCCAATAATTAATTAATTACATTATGAAAAATACTTTAAAGGGATGCAGTAATTGGCAGTTCAAATCACAGTTTTTCGTATACAAAATACTTTATTATTTTGAAGGCATTATTAAAATAAGTTTGTCTTTTCCAAGTACATGTCAGCATACCATGATCTTAAAATGTCAAGCATTACAGCAAAGGTCCATCTAGTCAAAGCTATCGTTTTTCCAGTAGTCATGTATGGATGTGAGAGTTGGACCATAAAGAAGGCTGAACACTTAAGAATTGATGCTTTTGAACTGTGGTGTTGGAGAAGACTCTTGAGAGTCCCTTGGATAGCAAGGAGATCCAACCAGTCAATCTTAAAGGAAATCAGTCCTGAATATTCATTGGAAGGACTGATGCTGAAGCTGAAGCTCCAATACTTTGGCCACCTAATGCAAAGAGCAGCCAACTCATTGGAAAAGACCCCGATGCTGGGAAAGATTGAAGGCAGGAGAAGGGGATGACAGGATGAGATGGTTGGATGGCATCACCAACTCGATGGACATGAGTTTGAGCAAGCTCTGGGAGATGGTGAAGGACAGGGAAGCCTGGCGTGCTACAGACCATGGATCAAAAAGAGTCAGACACGACTGATCAACTGAAAAATGAACAACGAACAACAAGCACTGCCTTGTAGATATCCAACTGCGTTAAAAAATAACCAAATGCTTTACAATCTACAGTTTGCTGATTATCGAAACATCATACTTTATAATCTATGTACTTTATGGTGTAATATTTAAAATCGTTCTGCTGCTGCTGCTGCTGCTAAGTTGCTTCAGTCGTGTCTGACTCTGTGCGACCCCATAGACGGCAGCC
>NW_011494852.1:8217651-8221157 GCF_000754665.1 Bison bison bison | reverse complement strand
TGTCCGACTCTTAGCGCCCCCATGGACTGCAGCCTACCAGGCTCCTCCATCCATGGCATTTTCCAGGCAAGAGTACTGGAGTGGGGTGCCATTGCCTTCTCCCTAAAATCATTCTAGTGTTTGCAAAATACTTTAAAGTTTACAAAATATTTATTCACCTCTGAAACACTTGTTGAGCCTCTGGTGTGTACCAAGCATGTTCTAGACACCTGGGGTCAAATGCTTCAAAGTAGTTAAGACCATTTCTGTGGTGGTCATGTCCTTCAAAAGCTATCCCATTTCAAATTATTTGATTTTTTAAAGTATTTGTTTAATTTTTAAAAAACTTTGGCCACCCTGCGAGGTAAGTGGGATATTTGTTCCCTGACCAGGAATTGAACCCATGCCCTCCTGCAGTGGAAGTGTAGAGTTTTATCTACTGGACCGCCAGGGAAGTCACAAATTATTTTATAAAGAACAAATCCTATATTAATAAACCAGTTATCACTGACAAACACACTGCTGTCTACACATTACTTTGTTATTTAGTGAGCTCAGTACTTTACAATATGCAAAAGACTTTGCCTCTTATAAATAATCTGATTATTCAAAAGCATACAGCAATTTACATCTTTCCAATTATAAAGTATTTTACAGTTTTAAGAGCACTTGATGATTACAAAACAATTCAACTTGTATGGATCACTTCACATTAAAAAAAAATTTGCCTTTAGAAAACCTATGTAATGTTTACAGAGTATATTGCAGTACACAGAATTTCTTGCTGTTTACAGAACATTTTGTACTTTTTAAAGTACTTCTAAACTTACAAAGCACTTTAACATTTACAAAGATTCTACTTATGTACATAGGATACAGCATAGATAAACACTGGGTGGTTTACAAAGTATTTCATAACAGATAGCAATATTTCTGTCTACAAAATACTTCAGCAGAGTACACTACTGCAAAGTGATTTTTCATTTTACAAAGTACATATGTCAATAATTCTTTTGTATTGCTCACAAAGAAGTTGCCATTCACAAAGGGCTTTATTTCTGAAATGGAGTGGGACTCTATGGTCATTCCCCATGATGTCCTCTGACTGCCTTTTGTCTCTGGAAAAAACTTTCACCAAAGAATAAGTTTAATCAGAAAGTGAGAAAATGCAGAAGCAGAGAAAAGCAGTCAAATAGGACAAAACAATAATAGTTTAGTCACTAAGCAAAATCAAGGACTTAGTTCCTACTCAAGGGCTATAGATAACATTCTAAGCCATATTCTGTGAACTGTCTTACAGATATTAAAACCTGCACTGCGTGGACGAAGTTAACTACACGATGACCAGACTGCGGCCATGACTTAAACTGCCATGATTCCAAGAACAGACCTCAAGAAAATGGGAACAAACTCACCCTGGAACTGAAGATTAATTGTACTTGAAAGAATCAAGACGATGCTGGTCTGATCACTGATGACCAATTTCAAGATGACTTTGAGAGGACTTCTCTGGTGGTACAGTAGGTAAGAATCCACCTGCCAGTGCTGAAGACTCCACGTGCTGTGGAGCAAGCAAGCCTGTGCGCCACAACTGCTGAGCCTGTGTGCCTAGACCCTGTGTTCCAAATTAAGAGAAGCCACCAGTGAGGGGCCCGCCCACCACAAGGAAGAGTAGCACCCACTCGCCACAACTAGAGAAAGCTGGTGCAAAGCAATGGAGACCCACACAACCAAAAATAAATAAATAAACGTAGTGTTAAAAAACCTTAAAAAAAGACTGTCAGAGCTGACTGTGTTTTTCTGCATGCAGCCCCCTCTCTCAATCTATAAAAGCTCTTGCCCACAGATTGTTGAGGGGGAGGGGGACAGGAGGTTAGCCTCCCCCTATTCCCAGTTGCCAGCATGCAAAATAAAGCCAACTTGCCTTCCAACCAACTTTACTTCTTTATTGGCTTTTGAGCAGCAAGCAGCCAGACCCCACTTTCAGTTACATTTCTACCTACAGACACATGGACACAGAACAGTAACTGGATGATAAATAGGACTTCCCTTTCATTCAAACGGTAAAGAATCTGCCTACAGTGCAGGAGACCAGGGTTCGATCCCTGGGTCAGGAAGATCCTCTGGAGGAGAGAATGGCAATCCACTCCCTTGGAGAATCCCGTAGATAAGAGAAGCCTGGCAAGCTACAGCCTGTGCGGTCGCAAAGAGACGGATATGACTGAGCAACTAACACACACAACTTGATGACAGCAAAAATTTCCGAAACACTTAAACAGGCATGGTGCTGAGGCTGGAATTAGGCAAGCCAGCAGGGAGATGTCCCTGCCTCATTGGAACGGACACCAACTTGGGGAGAAAAGAAATAAATAAGATGCTGGCAGCCAGTGATGTGAGCTATGACAAGAAGCCCAAATGGCTAGGATAGGAAGTAAATAAGTGGGGGGAGTTCATTTGGAGCAAAGCTTTTCAGTGACCAAGAGCTGAAAAACTCCTTTCCCAAGCAACTGGACACGTATAACCTTTCTGCTGACACAGTCATCATGCTTGGCTCTTAAAATAACTTTGGGAGGTGAGCAGGTATCATAAACTAGTCTTGACTCTGGGAGATGTTATCCAGTCCATTTCAGATGTTAGAAGACTGAGAACTAAAACATGAGGTGGACATCTAATGTCTTAAAGAAGACCAATTTGGAGCTTTGGATTCAGATTCCTTACCAAAATGAGCTAGAATTAAACATCCAAGGAATGTCCATGTAGGACTTTTATTTCCACGACACTTAATGTGCTCACTAAGAAGTGGGTATTTGTGCTCATTAAGTAGTGGTATCTGGGACATGACTTTTGGTCCATTTAATTAGCCTGTGGCATAGAAATGAGTCAACTCTTTTTTTTTTTGGCTGTGCCACCTAGCATGCAGGATCTTAGTTCCCCAGCTAGGAATCAAGTGGAAGTGTGGAGTCTTAACAAGTGGACCACCAGGGAAGAACCAGAAATGACTCTACTACAAATGTTCCAACTCACTAGCTTTTCTAAGGACTTCTTGGAAGGCTGCTCCTTGTCACTGAGGTTTTTTGAGACTTACCTCATCCAGAGAAGTGAAACCAGTCACCTCAGATTGGGACTTGAACCTGGCCAAAATCCAGTTGGGACTTGAACACCCACAGCAGGAACTCAAACCTGGCCAAAACCTGGTTTTCCATGCATTTGATTTCAGGACTTAATGAAGCTCAGGTTCTTTGTGTCTCAGCATAGAAGGAATTCAGCTAGAAGCAAGGTGATAGGCAAGAAGTAGATTTATTAATATAGGACACCTGTAAGAGATGCAAGCAGGAAGGTGAGGTGGCTCTACCCCAAAGATTAAGTGGGCTACAATTTAAAGTCAAAGGAAAGTGGGGAGGGGAAAGGACTGCCTTCTTTGAACTGACATCAGGCTTACATCACTAGCTCCTTTTTCATGTTGGGCAGGAGAGTGTCTGACCCTCCAAGGTCAAACTAGGATTATCATAGCACTTATTCAAATCAAC
>NW_011494852.1:8205713-8216796 GCF_000754665.1 Bison bison bison | reverse complement strand
CCCAAACTCATGTCCATTGTGTCAATGATGCCATCCAACCATCTCATCTTCTGTCGTCCCCTTCTCCTCCTGCCCTCAATCTTTCCCAGCATCAGGGTCTTTTCAAATGAGTCAGCTCTTCGCATCAGGTGGCCAAAATATTGGAGTTTCAGCTTCAACATCAGTACCTCCAATGAACACCCAGGACTGATCTCCTTTAGGATGGACTGGTTGGATCTCCTCGCTGTCCAAGGGACTCTCAAGAGTCTTCTCCAACACCACAGTTCAAAAGCATCAATTCCTTGAAGCTCAGCTTTCTTTATATTCCAACTCTCAAATCCATACATGACCACTGGAAAAACCATAGCCTTGACTAGATGGACCTTTGTTGGCAAAGGAATGTCTCTGCTTTTTAATATGCTATCTAGGTTGGTCATAACCTTCCTTCCAAGGAGCAAGTGTCTTTTAATTTCATGGCTGCAGTCACCATCTGCAGTGATTTTGGAGCCCCCCAAAATAAAGTCAGCCACTGTTTCCCCATCTATTTGCCATGAAGTGATGGGACTGGATACCATGATCTTCGTTTTCTGAATGTTGAGCTTTGAGCCAACTTTTTCAGTCTCCTCTTTCACTTTCATCAAGAGGCTCTTTAGTTCTTCTTCACTTTCTGCCATAAGGGTGGTGTCATCTGCATATCTGAGGTTATTGATATTTCTCCCGGCGATCTTGATTCCAGCTTCTGCTTCCTCCAGCCCAGTGTTTCTCATGATGTACTCTGTATATAAGTTAAATAAACAGGGTAACAATATACAGCCTTGACATACTCCTTTTCCTATTTGGAACCAGTCTGTTGTTCCATGTCCAGTTCTAACTGTTGCTTCCTAACCTGCATACAGATTTCTCAAGAGGCAGGTCAGGTGGTCTGGTATCCCTATCTCTTTCAGAATTTTCCAGTTTATTGTGATCCACACAGTCAAAGGCTTTGGCATAGTCAAGAAAGCAGAAATAGATGTTTTTCTGGAACTCTCTTGCTTTTTCAATGATCCAGCAGATGTTGGCAATTTGATCTCTGGTTCCTCTGCCTTTTCTAAAACCAGCTTGAACATCTGGAAGTTCATGGTTCACATATTGCTGAAGCCTGGCTTGGAGAATTTTGAGCATTACTTTACTAGCGTGTGAGATGAGTGCAATTGTGCGGTAGTTTGAGCATTCTTTGGTGTTATCTTTCTTTGGGATTGGAATGAAAATGGACCTTTTCCAGTCCTGAGGCCACTGCTGAGTTTTCCAAATTTGCTGCCATATTGCACGCAGCACTTCCACAGCATCATCTTTTAGGGTTTGAAATAGCTCAACTGGAACTCCATCACCTCCACCACAGTTGGAAAAAAAAACTTCTCCAACACCATAGCTCTCGGTTCAGATACTGCTGAAGCCTAGCCTGGAGGATTTTGAGGATAACCTTGCTAGCATGTGAACTGTGTGCAATTGCATGGCAGTTTGAACATTCAGTTCATTCAAGGACACCTGGGTTTTCTCCCAGGCTTTCTTTTAGAAGGAGACTTGGGGTAACTCTCCTAGAATCTTCTCTCTACCCCAAGCTCAGTCCTTCATGACATCCCTACTGTGAGAAGTTAAACATCTTCTCCCTCCGCCACTCCCTGGATGAGGAAGAGACATGTGAGGCAGATTCCGATTTTAGTCTCACCTCTGGAGTTGTGCTGATCACATCTACCTTCCACACCACCAAGGGGGTGGGCAGACCACCTAAGCCACCCCTCCAGTCCAATTCCTGTATGCCACAACGAAAGATCCCGCACAGGGCAAGTAAGGCCGGATGCAATAAGGTCAAATAAATAATTAAAATGTAACCGCAAACAAGTACAATTGTACAGGTTCATTCATTAAACATTTTTTTCCCAGTTTTCCTTTGCTCTTTTCAAAAAAAAAACACCCCCCCCACCATAAAGTCAACAGCTTACCAAGCCCAGGTGAGCATGCCCTCTTTGTTAAAAGACTCTTTCTGTTGAGCTGAGGTGGACTCTGAAAGAGGCTGACGACCATCCCACAAGGGTGAAGGCAATGCATGTTGTTCACCAAGAACGGATCACACCTAGGGAGTAAATCTAATAATACCATGCAGCACATTTCCTCCTCATTGGCTTAAATGTTTTTGATCCTAAATAAGTCCTTGGCTTTCCTTTTACAAACCTGAAGCCTCTGCTGAAGCTTCCCTCCCACCCCCGAAGAGAGAGAGGAAGGGAGGGAGAGAGGGCTGGGGAAGGAGAGAGGCTCAAAGATGAGAGAGAGAGCCCCTGATCCTAAGAGTCTGAGATCGAGTATGGGTCTTCTAGAACGTTCTAGAACAGGTCAGCTAAGATGGTAGCCCCTCTTCAGGGCAATACTTTGGCCACCTGATGCGAAGAGCTGACTCATTGGAAAAGACCTTGATGCTGGGAAAGATTGAAGGCAGGAGGAGAAGGGGACGACAGAGGATGAGATGGTTGGATGGCATCACCGACTCAATGGACATGAATTTGGGTAAACTCCGGGAGTTGGTGATGGACAGGGAGGCCTGGCGTGCTGTGGTTCATAGGGTCTCAAAGAGTCGGACACGACTGAGCGACTGAACTGAACTGAACTTTAGAGCAAATTCGTGACAGCCGTAGAGGCGCAGAAAGGCCAGAAGATCAAATTCGTGACAGCCGTAGAGGCGCAGAAAGGCCAGATGTGTCTGGAGCCCCGCCCTCTCATCCCACCCCCGCGCGCCCCGGGTCCCTCATCTGCCGCCAGTCGGCCTTGCAGTTGCAGCCCTTGTCCCGCAGGGGGAGCACCAGCCCCAAAGGTGACCAGCTCCGGGAGCAGAGCCGCGCGCTATCAATTCACGCACTCGGCCACTGGCGAGACCTGTCCGACCGGGTCACCCCACTACCACCTGAGAATCAGCTCTCTCCTGCCAATGCCAGATCTGTGGGTGGATGGCTGGGTGAATGATGAAGGGGCCAGCCTCGCCAAGGTTAGCGTTTGTTTTGTTTCCAAAAGAAACACTTTCAACAGCAGTAACCAGAACTGAGGTTATGCAATCAGAGGTCTGGCCAAGTGGGGAATGGGTGAAGGTGGTGGGGATGGAGAACGGGAGGGAGTGGGGAGGAGGGCGGAGAAAGGGAGGATGGGGAAAGAAGGGGGACGCTGCTTTCAGCCCCCCAGTTCTGGCCTCTCCCCTAGAACTCTTCCCTAGCCTGTTGTCTTTTTAATTGTATTTAACTGAGTATTTATTGAGTCGCCTCTCAAGGGGTGGGGACACTTCAAAGACTGAGACGGTTCAGTGGGAGCAGCACCTGCCTGGGAACAGTGACAGTCAAGAATCATTTCCCAGCCCCAAATCCACCCATGGGTCAGGCACCAGACAACCAGGACAGCCCCCATGACCCAAAGCCCAGTCCTACACTGCTGACTCTGTCCTGCCTCTCCCATTGAAGACGCAGGTCTGCGCGTTCCTCTCATTCCTTTCTGCCTCTCGACCAGCGCTGCTGTCTTTTCCTATGGCCCTGTGCGTGGGGCCTCACGTTCCTGGGGATGTGGCCAACATTCAGTTTTTCTAGTATGGCATTGACCTCTCTGTGTTATCCCTCAGTCACCTCATCAGTTGGAATCCTGTGAGTACAAATGAGACAACCCCCAGAGGCTGGGGAATCTTGTCACAGTGCTGAGCCTGTCCATCACTCCAGGCCTGGGTGTGGGGGGACAGGAACGCCCAGGCTCAGGTGACCTGCGGGGCAGAGCGGTGAGCAGCAGCGGCTGAGCCACAGAGGTGAGTTTGATCATGACCCTGCCATCATCCAGCACTGTGAATTTGAACGAGTTTCTTAAGCTCTCTGTCCCACTTTCTCCATCCAGAAGCCTTTAAGTGAGTTAATATATGGAGCATGGGGCGTCTAGTGGCCTGTGGGGAGTGTGATACATGGGTGAGGTGCCATTACTGATCGACAGGGGTTTAGTGAGCACATATGTATTAGTCATTCAGTCACGTCCAACTCTTTGCAGCCCCATGGACTCTAGCCCACCTGGCTCTTCTGTCCATGGAATTCTCCAGGCAAGAATACTGGAGTGGGTTGCCATTCCCTTCTCCAGTGGATCTTCCCGAACCAGGGATCAAACCCAGGTCTCCTGCCTTGCAGGCAGATTCTTTACCATCTTTACCTTCCCAGGGAAGTTTAGTGAGCACATGTGACATGTTAACGTAGGCACAAGGGCTCTAGCAAATAACACGAAAATCCACGTCTCTCTCCCTCTCCTCAGGGAATTGTTAACTTCTAGACTGACTTAAAGCAGACAGCATACGGAATATACAAGAGGACCTCTGCCAGCGATAAACCAAGCAAATTAAATGAGGAAACAGGATCGTTAGTGACTGGCAGGGGCTGCTTCACACTGGGTGATCAGAGAGGGCTTCTTGGAGGAGGTGACTTCTGAGAGTTGGCCATGGGAAGCCGTGGGGAGATGTGTTCCTAGCAGAGGGAGTGGCAGAAACAATGGCCTTGAGGTGAGAACGAGCTTGACAAATTCCAGGAGCTATCAGACGTTGCCTCTGACAATGAGTCCTCCTACCCAAGGGACAGCTCTGAGAGGGGAGGGACTCACTGATTTTTGTTGTTGTTGTTATTGTGATTATTGGCTTTGTTTCCCATGGATCCTTCATCCTCCAGAACTGCCTGGCACATAATAGGGTTCATAATAACCATGCATGCATGCTAAGTCTCTTCCGTCATGTCCAACTCTTTGTGACCGTATGGACTGGAACCTGCCAGGTTCCTCTGTCTATGGGATTCTGCAGGCAAGAATATTGGAGTGGGTTGCCATGCCCTCCTCCTCCAGGGGATCTTCCCAACCCAGGGATTGAGCCTGCATCTTTTATGTCTCCTGCATTGGCAGGTGGGTTCTTTACCACCAGCACTACGTAGGAAACCCTCATAATAACCACGTGTGAAATAAATAAGAATTGGAGGTCCAGTGGTTAAGACTCCCTGCTTCACTGCAGGTGGCATCATTTCGATCCCTGGTCCAGGAACTAAGATCCCATGTGCCTAAAACACACACACACACACACACACACACACAGCTGTATCTTCCAGGGATCCATAATACTTGCGCATCATTTCTCCAGGTGGGCATGATGTCCACGTTGCACAATCATTTCAGGGCATCCATGGTCTCTTGCTATCAATCTTTGGATTCCAGGTAAAGAACCCCCTCTTTTCTCCAAATTTGGAGGGCCCACATCCTTAGGGACTTCCCAAGTGGCGCTAGTGGTAAAGAACCCGCCTGCCAATGCAGGAGACATAAGAGATGCAGGTTTGATCCCTGGGTTGGGAAGATCCCCTGGAAGAGGGCATGGCAACCCACTCCAATAGTCTTGCCTAGAGAATTCCATGGACAGAAGAGCCTGGAAGGCTACAGTTCGTGGGGTTGCACAGAGTTGGACACGACTGAACCGACTTAGCATGCACGCGAGCCAATCCTTAGAGTCCCCAGCTATTTCTCTCTTGGGAGTGGAGGTATTGAAACAAGGGCCTGGAGCCAGGTTGCCTGGGCAGTGCCTCCTGGCTACTAGCTGGTAACCCTGAGAAGTGACTTTATGCCTCTGCATGCCCTCATCTCCCTGTCCATAAAATGGAGATAATATCTGCAGTTACCACATAGGGTTGTTATGAGACCAGGTGAGAAATGTGCAAAGGATTATGAACATGCGTGGGAGATAGTACAAAGTATTAGCTGAAATCATCATCAGGGCTCGTTACTGGGATTAAAAGATTAGGTGTGTCAGAGCCTGACACCCAAGACAGACTAGAAAAATACTGACTGAGCTGGCTGCTCACAAGGCTCGGTCAGGTTGCCTACCTTTTTGATTAGTTTGTATCTCTCCTCTCTGTTGCGCCTGTTTCTACCTCAGGCAGATCTGTGTCCTTCATTGGACTGTCTCTCCTTTTCTTTCTGGCTCTCTGTCCCTCTCTCAGACTCTGAATCCCAGTCCTTCTGTATTTCTCTGGCTTTCTTCTCCGAATCTCTGTTTCTTCCTTCTCTAGATCCTTCCTGTCCTTTCTGTCTTTACCTCTGTCTGCAACGGTCTTCGTCCCTGTCTACACATCTCTGAGTATGTGTCTCTCTCCAGCTCTAACTCCCCTCTTCTCTGTGTGTCTCTCTCCATCTCTGGCTCTGTCCTCCCCCTCTGTGTCTTGTGTCATCTTCTGATGCTTCTTTTCCTGTGTCCCTGCGTGCATGTGCGCTCAGTTGTGTCCAACTCTTTGCGACCCCATGGGCTGTAGCCCTTCAGGCTTCTCTGTCCATGGGATTCTCCAGGCAAGAATACTGGAGTGGATTGCCAAATCCTCCTCCAGGGGATCTTCCCGACCCAGGGATCGAACTCGCATCTCCTGTGGCTCCTGCATTGGCAGGTGGATACTTTACCACTGTGCTATCAAGTTTCTCTGTGTCCTAATCATTCGCTCCCACCTCCCTGCCTCATCCCCGCCCCCCACTTCTCTCTTTTCATCTCTCTGACACTTTACTCTTTCTCTCACTCTCCTTGGCTCTTTTACTCTCTCTCATCCTCTCACTCCCTCACTGTCCCCTCTCTGCCCACTGCCCCTCTTTCTTTCTCTTGCCTTCTGTTGCTCTGAAATCACTCTCCCTTCTTAATTAAGCGTGGGTTTTTTGCTTGTTTGTTTTTGTATTTTTGCCCAGCTAAATCCCCATCTGGCTCACTTCCTACAGGAGGGAATAAGATGGAGCTGATTATGTAACCATTCGTTATGAATTCAAAGGGCTGAGGGAGGAGGAGGCGGCTGGGAAGGAAAATGTTTTTCCTTCTCACCTTTCTTAGCCCACGCCTTTGTCCTCAACCCATCAACCTGGCCTCAGACACGCCTCTCTCAGCTCCACAGAAATCAGATTATTGGCCCCCTCACCTGGAGACAACCAGAGACTAAACAGTACACAGACTGGAGGGAGTGGAGGGTGGGGGAGACTCTGAGGCTGCAGGCGAAAGAGTTTCCCACGAAAGACAGGCAGGCACTCAGGCACTCCTCTGGCCCCTAGGAAAGGTACAAAATCACAGAAACAAGGTGTGGATGGAAATTTTGGGGAACCATCCAGTGCAGCTGGCTGAGATCAGGGACATCCATTTTCTGAGACCAGAGACCGAGACCTCTGAGGACAGAAGGAGGGAGGCCTGGCTCCTCTCCACCCCACTGGTTTGGGGCTTCAACAAGGGAGAAAATGTTTTGCTATTTACCCCCTTCCTGGGCTTCCCTGGTGGCTTAGCCAGTAAAGAATCTGCCAGCAATGCAGGAGACCTGGGTTCAATCCCTGGGTCAGAAAGATCCCATGGAGAAGGAAATGGCAACCCACTCCAGTAGTCCTGCCTGGAGAATCCCAGGGACCGAGGAGCGTGGTGGGCTACAGCCCATGAGGTTGCAAGAGTCGGACACAACTGAGCAACTAACACACCGGAGATTCTTGGCCAGCATGCTGCTGCTGAAAATTCTGGAGGTCACTGCTGCCACCCACCAGAGGAATATATCAGGCACCTTATCCTCCCAACAACTATGGTTAAGCAAACACCTCACTCACAATCATTACTTCTTGCCCCTTGTGATACACACCATCTGGCCCCATCCGTTTCCCCCCATGCCCAGTGCAGCCCAGGGAAAGGAACCCTAGGCAAGTTGCCAGTGGAAGAGACTTCCTGAGGACCAAACTGGTGCGCTAATCCTAACCCTGCCCCTTGAGAGCCCAGGGACCTTGGGCGAGTCTCAGTTTGTTCAAGTGTGTAATGGGGATGACTGCAAAGACGTGAAGATCCATGGGACTGTGAAAGTAAAAAACTTGGCACGGAGGCTTCCCTGGCAGTCCAGGGGTTAAGAATCTGCCTTGCAATGCAGGGGATGCAGGTTGGATCCCTGGTCAGGGAATTGAGATCTCACATGCCTCACAGCGACTAAGCCCATGAGCTGCAACTACTGAGGCCCTCACTGCAACTAGAGTCCACGTGCTGCAGGGAAATTTTCTGCATGGCACAACAAAGATCCCGCATGCCACAACTAAGATGCAATGTAACCAAATCAACCAATAAATAAAACAACTTAGCACAAAGCTGGCGCTGAGAAGAGGCTCAGGAACATGCCACGTCCCACTGTTCTTTTCTGCCTCCCCTGCTGGTCCAGCACCCAGCTGACAGTCCATGCTGTTGTCTGTCCACTACCTGCCATCAGCCCCAGTCTACGCTCAGCCCTGCTCTAGCCATCAGCCCCACTTATGGCAAAATCCTCCCCAAGGACAGATTTGAAAGTGCTGAGGATAGGTTGCTAAGTGATAGTTATGACACCATACTCATAGATTTCAGTACATTTAATCCATACAACAACTTTTTGAGGGAGTTTTGGTTTTTTTTTTTTTTAATGGCTGCACCACTTGTCTTGTGGGATCTTAATTCCCCAACCAGGGATCGAACCCAGACCCCAGCAAGAGCCAATTCCAAGACCACCAGGGAAGTCTCAGGGAGGTACTTTTATTGGTATTCTCATTTTTCAGAAATGAAAACAGAGATACAAAGAAATGAGGTGTCTTGTTCAAGATCACATGCACCAGGAAAGTTGCAGAGATGGGACTTCCTTGGCCGTCCAGTGTTTAAGATTCTGCCCTTCCAAAGTAGGGAGTGTGGGTTCAATCCCTGGTCAAAGAACTAAGATCCCATATGCCTTGTGGCACAGCAAAGAAAAGAAAGAATGTTGTAGAGGCCGGACTTGAACCTGGTTCTTCCTGACTCTACAGATCCTGGGACTCAGCTTCCAAAACTCGGACTGTTCTAAAACCTAGAAGAGTGAAAGTGTCAGTCTTTCGGTCATGTCTGAATTTTTGTGACCCCAGTGGATTGTAGCCTGCCAGGCTCCTCTGTCCATGGGATTCTCCAGGCAAGAATACTAGAGTGGATTGCCACTCCCTCCTCCAAGGGATCTTCCCAACTCAGGGATCGAACCTGGGTCTCCCACATCGCAGACAGATTTTTTACTGTCTGAGCCATGAGGGAAGCTCTCCATGCTCTCAGAGAATAAAGTTGGAGTGTGTGGACATGAATGAGGAGGGGACTGAAGGGACAAAGTGGAGAGAATCGCCTCATGAGCTTGGCACTCAATGGTCATTCAGAGGAAGGACTAGAAGTTATATAAACTCCACAGCATGGCAAGCTCCCAAGTGAGATCCAACCCCCAGGAAATTTAATCTGAAGGTGTTCGGGTTACCGAAGAAGCTGAGTCCCAGGATCTTTGTAGCCAGGGCCCATGGCCAAGGTCAATTCCTTCTTCCTGGTTACATGGAGATCTGAGAGGGCTACACCCTCTTCCTGTTTACCACGTGTCCATCCTGGTGACCTTTACATTCTGGAAGCACATGAACAAAATCGTCAAGATACCCCAAAGTATCTGTCTCTGCTATGTCTGGCACTGGGACCCCACTCCCCATCCCAGTCTTTCATAATGAGGAGTGCATTAGCTAGATATCAACTCTGCTCTTTGCAGAGTGTTTTCCTTTTGTTTTGTTATCAACCTCGAGTCAGTCCCTGTGGTAGACACTGTTAGTTGTTCCTCTAATTTCTTCCCTCCTTTCTTTGGTGATAGAGCGTTAAATCTGATCATCCAAAATGTGTATTTCTCTGGTGTCCAATGGTTAAGACTCCACCCTGCGAATGCAGAGGGTGTGTGTTTGATCCTGGTCTAGGGACTAAGATCCCATATACTGTACAGTGTGACCAAAAAAATTTAAAAAAAACCTTCTTATCTTTTAGGACTTCCCTGGTGGTCCAGTGGTTAAGACTCCAAGCTCCTAATGCAAAGGCTTGGGCTCAATGCCCTAAGATCCCATTTGCCACTTGGCCAAAGGAAAGAAATGAAAAGAAAAAAGATCCAAAATAAAGACTATATTTCCCAGACTCCCTTGCAGCTAGGCAGACACTGAGACTGGGAGCAAATAAGATCTGAGGGCGAGCCATGTCTACCACTTCCAGGTTGTGCCTTCCATTCCAGTACAGTGTCCCATCACCCCACTGGTTGGAACACAGACCCAGCACATGAGCTGGTAAGCCATCTTCAACCATGAGGACCAGGGCAATGCACTGGGAAACCATGCCACTAAAGCAGAAGAGATCTACTTTCTTGGTACTGGAACTGCCATATCAACCTCTGAATGCTTGCACTCAGATTGACACTTTGGAGACAAACTGATATTTTTCTGAAGCCACTGTTGTTTTGAGGTCTCTGATACAATCAGATACAACATCCTGTCCTCTTATGACTTCCTAATTGAACACTCCTCCCAGCCAAAAGTCTATAGGAACTAACCTCACAGAGACTTGACAGTCTCAAATTCATCACCAACTGCCCATGTATCAATTTCAAAAAGCCCTCTCTCTCCATGGTGGTTCAATCAACCTTTCTTTCTTCAGTCTATCATTCAGTCATTCTTTCAACTATTCACATCCAACCAGGCAATTATTTCAAATTCTAGTTATGCACCCTTCCAAAAGCATCTATCCTTTAATCCTTTGTCCTCTGATACATTCATCCATCCCTCGTTCCTACCGTGCATCCATTTAACCATCCATTCACTCTTCCATCACTGTGTCCTCTCATCCACTTATCAATACAGTTATTTATTCATCCTTCGTTCACTAGCACATTCAACTTTTCACCCATTTGCCTTCTTCCCACTTATTTATCCATTGATCCATTCTCATCCAATGTTTCCTCTTTCTGTTTGTCCCATCTATTAATTTTTCTTTCCATCATTCTATCATGCCTCCTTCCATTCAGTCCTTACTTTCATCCATATTTACCAGTTTCAGTTCAGTTCAGTTCAGTTCGGTTGCTCCGTCATGTCCGACTCTTTGCAACCCCATGAATCGTAGCACACCAGGCCTCCCTGTCCATCACCAACACCCGGAGTTCACTCAAACTCACGTCCATCAAGTCGGTGATGCCATCCAGCCATCTCATCCTCTGTCGTCCCCTTCTCCTCCTGCCCCCAATCCCTCCCAGCATCAGAGTCTTTTCCAATG
>NW_011494852.1:8195314-8205613 GCF_000754665.1 Bison bison bison | reverse complement strand
AAGTCGGTGATGCCATCCAGCCATCTCATCCTCTGTCGTCCCCTTCTCCTCCTGCCCCAATCCCTCCCAGCATCAGAGTCTTTTCCAATGAGTCAACTCTTCACATGAGGTGGCCAAAGTACTGGAGTTTCAGCTTTAGCATCATTCCTTCCAAAGAAATCCCAGGGCTGATCTCCTTCAGAATGGACTGGTTGGACCTCCTTGCAGTCCAAGGGACTCTCAAGAGTCTTCTCCAACACCACAGTTCAAAAGCATCAATTCTTCACTGCTCAGCCTTCTTCACAGTCCAACTCTCACATCCATACATGACCACAGGAAAAACCATAGCCTTGACTAGACGAACCTTTGTTGGCAAAGTAATGTCTCTGCTTTTGAATATGCTATCTAGGTTGGTCATAACTTTCCTTCCAAAGAGTAAGCGTCTTTTAATTTCATGGCTGCAGTCACCATCTACAGTGATTTTGGAGCCCCAAAAAATAAAGTCTGACACTGTTTCCACTGTTTCCCCATCTATTTCCCATGAAATGATGGGACCAGATGCCATGATCTTCATTTCTGAATGTTGAGCTTTAAGCCCACCAGTTTGGACCCTTCTAAACACCCACTTCCCCTCTATCCATGTCATCCTCATCAGGAGATTCCACACTGGTTGATGCATTTTCACTTCCTCCTAGTATAACTTTTTCAATACCTGCTCTATTAATTTTTTTTTAGGAAACGAGAGGTTGGGATCTGGTCTCCTTGTCCAACTGAAGAAGAAAAGGGGAAAGGAGGAGAGAACAATAACTGGGCCCTTATGGGGAAAGAAAATACCAGGAAGCCTCAGGGATGGACTTCCATGCAGTTCTAGATTTTGTTATATTTAGAATTGAGTACTTACATTTTCTGGGTGCTTACATATTATTTAAAATTTTTTGAGATTCCAGTTTTTCATTACTGTTGTATAAAAATACATTTGACTTTTGTATGTTGACATTATAGTCTGTGATCTTGCAAAATACACTTATTAGCTCCAGTTTCTTGTGTAGTTGAGGGTTTTCTACAGAGACATTCATATCATCTGTAAATAAGGATAGTTGTATTTCTTCCTTTTCAATCTATATGATTTTTTTCTTGCCTTATTGCACAAAGTAGACAACAGGTACGTGAAAAGATGCTGAGCACCACTAATCATCAGAGAAATGTGTATCAAAATCACAATGAGATATCACATTACATCTGTCAGAATGACTATCATCAAAAAGTCTACAAATAACAAATGTTAGAGGGGATGTGAAGAAAAGAGAACCCTTGTACACTGTTGGTGGGAAAACAGTGTGGAGGTTCCTAAAAAACCTGAAAAATAGAACTACTATAGGGCCCAGCAGTCCCACTCCACGGGCATGCATTGAAAGAAGATGAAAATACTCATTTGAAAAGACATATGCATCCCAGTGTTCACAGCAGCATTATTTATAATAGCCAAGAGATGTAAGCAACCTAAGTGGCCATCAACAGATGAATGGATAAAGAAGATGTGGCATATATATACAATAGAATATTACTGAGCCTTAAAAAGAATGAAATTCTGCCATTTCAACAATATAAATGGACCTAGAAGGTATTATACTTAGTGAAGTAAGTCAAACACTCTTTGATATCACTTTTATGTGAAATCTAAACATAAAACAAATAAATAAGCATAACAAAACACAGACTCACAGATACAGAGAACAGAGTAGTAGTTACCAGAGAAGGAAGAGGGTGGGGCAAAGTAGGGGTAAGGGATTAAGAAATACAAACTGCTATGTATAAAATAAAGAAACAACAAGGATATATTATACAGCACAGGGAAATATAGCTATTATTATGTAATAACTGTAAATGTAGTATAGTCTATACAAATATTGAATCACTATTGTATTTCTGAAACTAATATAATATTGTAAACCAAATACACTTTAATTTAAAAAGAGAGAAAGAAAAAGCAAACAAGAAAGAGATATGACTGGACTAAGCCACAGATAGAGGAGACCTTCAATTTAGAAAGGAGTTGGGACCTCCCTGGTGATCCAGGTGTTAAGACTCTGTGCTTCCTCAGCAGGGGCCATGGGTTGATCCTTGGTCCGGTAACTAAGATCCCACATGTCATGTGGTATGGCTAAAAAAAATGTTAAAGCGAGGAGTCCCTAATGATTGCTGTGCTGTGCTTAGTCACCCAGTCATGTTTGATTCTTTGTGACCCCATGAACTGTAGTCTGTCAGGCTCCTCTGTCCTTGGGAATGCTCCAGGCAAGAATACTGGAATGGGTTGCCATGCCCTCCTCCAGGGAATCTTCCCAACGCAGGGATCAAACGCAGGTTTGATCAGCAGGCAGATTCTTTACCATCTGAGCCACCAGGGAAGCCCAAGAATACTGGAGTGGGTATCCTATCCCTTCTCCAGGGGAACTTCCTGACCCAGGAGTCAAACCAAGGTCTCCTGCATTGCAAGCAGATTCTTTACCAGCTGAGCTACTGGGGAAGCCCCCTCTAATGATTAGCAATGCAAACATATTCACACATTTTTTTGACATGGAGCTGATAATCAAATTATCAAGCTTACCTGTATTGGAGATGATCATAATAGAATGCCAGATAATTTTGAGAGCCATAAACACATTTGTGACACTGTAACAACAGACTGTTTCCAAATAGGAAAAGGAGTTCGTCAAGGCTGTGTATTGTCACCCTGCTTATTTAACTTACATGCAGAGTACATCATGAGAAACGCTGGACTGGAAGAAGCACAAGCTGGAATCAAGATTGCGGGGAGAAATATCAATAACCTCAGATATGCAGATGACACCACCCTTTGGCAGAAAGTGAAGAGGAACTAAAAAGCCTCTTGATGAAAGTGAAAGTGGAGAGTGAAAAAGTTGGCTTAAAGCTCAACATTCAGAAAACGAAGATCATGGCATCCAGTCCTGTCACTTCATGGGAAATAGATGGGGAAACAGTGGAAACAGTGTCAGACTTTATTTTTTGGGGCTCCAAAATCACTGTAGATGGTGACTGCAGCCATGAAATTAAAAGACGCTTACTCTTTGGAAGGAAAGTTATGACCAATCTAGATAGCATATTCAAAAGCAGAGACATTACTTTGCCAACAAAGGTTCGTCTAGTCAAGGCTATGTTTTTTCCTGTGGTCATGTATGGATGTGAGAGTTGGACTGTGAAGAAGGCTGAGCGGTGAAGAATTGATGCTTTTGAACTGTGGTGTTGGAGAAGACTCTTGAGAGTCCTTTGGACTGCAAGGAGGTCCAACCAGTCCATTCTGAAGGAGATCAGCCGTGGGATTTCTTTGGAAAGAATGATGCTAAAGCTGAAACTCCAGTACTTTGGCCACCTCATGCGAAGAATTGACTCATTGGAAAAGACTCTGATGCTGGGAGGGATTGGGGGCAGGAGGAGAAGGGGACAACAGAGGATGAGATGGCTGGATGGCATCACCGACTCGATGGACGTGAGTCTGAGTGAACTCCGGGAGTTGGTGATGGACAGGGAGGCCTGGCGTGCTGTGATTCATGGGGTTGCAAAGAGTCGGACACAACTGAGCAACTGAACTGAACTGAACTGAACTGAACTAGACCTGTCCAGATCTTAATCATGTACTGTGATAAATGTAGCCTTGGAAAGGGAAGATATTTGGAGTTCTCTGGGATTAGTAGATGTGATGAAATGTTGTGGGAATATGATAATTAAGTTCCTGTGTCTATATTGAAACATGGGTCTTACAGATCTGTGAGACTGAGTAGGGGGGGTAGGTGAATGTTCAGTAGATGGAGATTCTCCTGTGTCAGGAGTATCTGTGTCAGGAGAGTCTGGGCATGGGGACCAACTATGGGAAAATACTGAGAGGAGAATAGCTGTAATTAGAGAAAGAGGGTCTCTGATCATTGATGTGTGAGGGCATATCCAGGTAATACATAGACTCAGTATTTTCCCTTCAAGAAAAGCAGGCTTAGGAATTTGAATTTCAGAGAATGCAGATATAAGTTTAAATTTTAGCTGTGTCATTTTATAGCCAAGTTGTTTTTTTATTTTAATAAAGATGTCTGAACCTAAAAAACAAACAAAAAATTCTTGTAAAATTTGTTTTGTGGAGCTGAACTCCTTAACTTTTGCTTATCTGTAAAGTGTTTGCTCTCTCCATAAAATCTGAATGAAAGCCTTGCTGGGCGGAGTATTCTCGGTTGTAGGTTTTTCCTTTTCATCACTTTAAATATATCATGCCTCTCCCTTCTGTCCTGCAGGGTTTCCGCCGAAAAGTCAGCTGATAGCTTTACAAGAGTTCCTTGTAATTTGTTGCTTTTCCTTTGCTGCTTTTAATATTCTATCTTTATTTTTAATTTTCACCATTTTAATTAGAATATGTCTTGTTGTGGTCCTATCTGGGTTAATCCTGTTTAGGACTCTCTGTGTTTCCTGGATCTGGATATCTGTTTCCTTATCCAGGTTAGGGAAATTTTCTGTCCTCAAATATGTTCTCTGCCCCTTTCTCACTCATTTCTTCTGGGACCCTTATAATGCAAGTATTAGTACACTTGATGTTGTCCTAGAGGTCTCTTAAACTGTCCTCAATTTTTAAAATTACTTTTTCTGTTCAGCTTCAGTGATTTCCACTCCTCTGTCTTCCAATTTGCTGATCTGTTCCTCTGTATCATAATCTACTGTTGACTCCTTTTAGTGAATTTTTAACTTCAGTTATTGTACTATTCAGCTCTGTTTGGCTTTTTAAATATTTCCTAATTCTGTTAAAAATGTCTAGCTTCTCACTCTGTTCATCCAGTCTTCTCTTGAGTTCTTTGACCACCTTTGTCATCATTGACATAAACACTTCATTGGTAGATTACTTATCTCCGCTTCACTTAGTTCTTCTAGGATTTTATCTTGTTCCTTCATTTGGAGTATATTCCTCTCCACCTCATTTTGCCTAACATGCTGTTTTTTATTTCAAGGTACTTGGTAGGTACATTATGTTTCCCAACCTTGGAAAAGTGGTCTTTTGTGGGAGACAACCTATGCATCCCAGCAGGATACTCCCCTCTGGTCACCAGTACTGTATGATCTAGGGTGCTGGCAAGTACCATTTTGAAATCCTCCCTCTAGTATATTAGCTTCAGGACCCAGATCTGCCTCCTGCCCATCAGACTTTAGGCACCATTACTGGGACTTGCCACATGACACAAATAACTGAGTGGGGAAACAGCCCACTACCTTGAGGAATACTTTTCAGCCATTATTTCTACTAATATTTCCACTGTCCCATCATCTCTTTCTTCTTCTTCTGGTATTCCACTCATGCACATTACGCCATTTGAAAGCAGCATAACTCTATCTTAACGTAACCACTAAGAAGATTCTTCTATCCCTATGGAAGAAAGGAGAGGATAAAGAAGGAGGGAGGAGAGAGGAAAAAGAAAAGTAGTGGTAGGGGGAGTGAGAGGGAGAGATGAAGGAAGAAAAAAGGAAGACATTGAAGGGAGAGTCTTTGAAAGAGGGAAGTGAGGGAAAGAGAGAGAAAGGGAATATAGAGAAAACAGATGAGGAGAGAAGAGAAGGGGCATGGAAGGAGGGTGGAAAGGTGAAGGGAGTTAGGAAAGAAAGAAGAGGAGGGAAATTTTTAAAAGATGATTCTCAAAATGATTAAAAACCTAATTCTCAAAATATGTGCTGCACATGTGTCAAGATTATTTAATTCATTAATGAGGGAGCTAGGTGTAAAGAAAGCTAGTCCATCTAGAGAAGGAAATGGCCATCCACTCCAGTATTCTTGCCTGCAAAATTCCATGGACAGAGGAACCTGGCGGGCTACTGTTCATGGGGTCACAAAGAGTTGGGCACGACTGAGCAACCAAGCAGGCATGCATATCCCACAGATACACTTACATATATGCTTTGCAAATGTTTGGCATTGTTTGCAACAGTAAAAAGTAGAAAACAAAATTGCCTACCAACAGAGAACTGGTTTAATAGACTATATATCTACACATTATAGTATGCAGAAATAGTATGCAGCTATAATGAAAAGTAAGGAAGATTTCCTTATTGAAATGGCAATATTAATATCCCCAAGATATATTATTAAATGAAAAATGCAAGGTGAAGAACAATATGTGTGTGTATATATAAATATAAATCTTGTAAAAATATATAATGAATTTTATGTAAGAAGGAGAATGAGAATATCCATATTTGTTTATATTTGCATAATGTCACACTGGAAGGATAAAGAGAGGATTTAAAAAAACAGTTGTCTGGGGGAATACAGGTGAAAGTGAGGCTTTTCTGTGTTTTTCTTCTTTTTTGCATTTTTAAGAGTTTTGTTTTGAACATTCTACCTATTTTAAAATAATGCTGAATAATACCCAATGTTGTGTTAGCATTTATTGATATCATAAAATTTTTCTCTATTAATTATTTTAATAAAATGTTTTATATGTTAAAAAAAAAGAAAGCTAGTCCCCAAGACAAATGAAACACTAGGATTTTTATAGTCCAAAAAGATGGGAAAGAAATACTGAGTCAACTACAAAACTGGCTAATGTCTAATTTTATTGCATTTTTTAAAATCTGGGGGAAATGTCACCTTCTCTAACAAACAGAAAAAGATAGTCACCATGAGTTAACAGTTTTGTAGAAATGTAAAATGCTTAGACCTCGATCAACTATGTAAACAAAATGACATCCTATTTCGAAATGAGATTATCTTTAAATGGACCTGTAAGAAAATGAAAAAGACCCATAAATACTTTTTTAAAATTTCCATGTTTTGGATAATTTTTCTCGGTGGAAGGGAAGAAATTCAGAGGCCCCATTCACTGTCCTTTTCACTCTCCAATAGAAGAATGACCCCTATATCAATCTCAGTCCCTAGATTTTGGTTCCCTTAAGTTTGGAGGGGTTTTGGTTTTATTTGGTTGGTTGGTTGGTTTGATTTTGGAACTTGGAGAAACAGCTATGCACTACAGGCTGTACCTTCCTATTCCCACTAAAAACATCTAGGAGAAGATAAAAGTTTGAAGGCAGGAAAAGGGGATGACAAAGGATGCAATGGTTGGATGGCACCACTGACTCAATGGACATGAGTTTGAGCAAGCTCCACAAGATGGTGAAGGACAGGCAAGACTGGCGTGCTACAGTCCATGGGATCACAAAAAGTCAGAAATGACTGAGCGACTGAACTGAACTGAAAGGACATTCTGCCCTTCTCCCCATAGCTCCCCACTTTCTTAATGCTGATCCCCACTCTCCACTGGCAGAATCCATAGAGCACTGAAAACTTGTGTGTATTAGTCTCTCATCGTATCTGACTCTTTGCGACGCCATGGACTGTAGCCCACCAGACTCCTCTGTCCATGGGATTCTCCAGGCAAGAATAATGGAGTGGGTTGCTGTTTCCTCCATGGGATCTTTCTGACCCAGGGATTGAACCTGGATCTCCTGCATTGCAGGCAGATTCTTTACCGTCTGAGGTGGCTCAGATTGAAAATTTAAAATTATAGAATTCTGGAATCCTCAAACATTACAATAACAGATTTGGAGAACCACAGAATCTTAGAAAAATGACAGCTTGGAGAAGCCATTTAGCTCAGTCTTGGAACTCAGTCTTTAGCTCACCCTTCACAGTATAAAACACCTTTTATAATGAGTCTTCTTAGACTGTGCACAAAGATCTCCCAGACTCACTTATTTTGCCTCCCTAGAAACAACAACAACAACACAATTCTAGCTATCCTCCCTTCTGCTGAAGCCAGAAGAATACTTTCTGTCTCCAACCTGCTGAATGGGAGGACCAAACCCACAACCGTCACCATTACAGATGATTAAGAGTCTAGGGACTTCCCTGGTGGTCCAGTGGTTAAGACTCCATGTTCCCAGTGCAGGGGTTCTGGGTTTGGCCCTGGCCAGGAGACTAGATCCCACATGCTGCAACTAAAGATCCTGCAGCTCTTGTTGCAAAAAAGACCCAGTGCAGCCAAATAAATTTTTTTTAGTACCTAATCCTGAATGGGTGTGCACTCGGAGGTAGTCAGAATGGAAAAAAGAGGCAAAAGATGTGAGAGTTGAAAGAAGCAGCCTAGAGCTTACTCTTACTCCATGAAAGCCGTTCTAGCAGCAGATCCAAGATGGAGAAGGTGGTGCTGTGTGAATCACTCAGTCTTCCCAGAGTTCCTACCATTGTGATCACAGAACACCTCAGCCTAGACAGCCAAGCCTTAATCCAAATCTACAGGCTTCCTAGGAGATTCAATTCCCAAGCCTGAGAATCAACACACAGGAGAAGGGCTTTTGAGTTGTGTTTAATAACAGGTGTAGGTAGACTATAATTCCCAGGAATTTTGTTTCAGGTCAGTAAAGAAGATTTACAAATATTTGGTGCAAAAAAGGATGGAAAATCATTATGTAGAGTATTACAAAGAGCAATCACTCAGTCATGTCTCTAGAGATGATGAGACTGGGGCTCAGAGGTGGTTCCTACATCTCAAACTTGGAAAATGAATACACACACACACACCAATAAAGTTCTGATAAAATAATACAGGTAAACTTTGGTTATTATTATTTAATATTATCTTGAGTAAAAACAGTAGAACTTGTTGAATTAAACCCTTTCAATTGAGTTGTTTCTCTTATGGTTCTAAATCTTCATCTTTCTCTCTCTCTTTTTTTTTTTTTAGGAGACAATCTTCAAAATGTTTATTACAAAATACAGTACAGGCTCGCCAAATGTTGCCCAATGTTCTCTAATACTGCAGGATGAAGCACTGCAGATACCTGGCAGGCGCCCATGTGAATCTAAGGACGTCTGTAATGATTTGAATCTCCTTAGAGGTACAGACGGAGAAGGTGATGGCACCCCACTCCAGTACTCTTGCCTGGAAAATCCCATGGACAGAGGAGCCTGGTGGGCTGCAGTCCATGGGGTCGCTAAGAGTCGGACACAACTGAACGACTTCACTTTCACTTTTCACTTTCATGCATTGGAGAAGGAAATGGCAACCCACTCCAGTGTTCTTGTCTGGAGAATCCCAGGGACGGGGGTGCCTAGTGGGCTGCCGTCTATGGGGTCGCACAGAGTCGGACACGACTGAAGTGACTTAGCAGCCGCAGCAAAGGTATAGAGGAAACCTGTAACCGGCAGTGGAATGGAGACGGACAGTCACTGCGACCGCCGGGCTCCTGCCTGCTGAAGAATGACATCGTTTTCTCCAGAGGTTGAAATCCACATCCAGGGCTGACAACCTACTGAAAGCTGGGACCCAAATTCGTACAGACACGAGGCAGAATGGAGAGAAAACTCCGGACAACCCACAGGTCTCCAGCCACTACTTCTTATTCCTGGGTTTTAGCTCTTCAGCTGCATTGGACATCTATGCGGTTAATGGAATTGCATTCCATCCTGTCCATGGCACCCTTGCCACTGTGGGATCTGATGGTAGATTCAGCTTTTGGGACAAAGATGCCAGAACAAAACTAAAGACTTCAGAACAGTTAATCAGCCAATATTGGCCTGCTGCTTCAATCTCTCTTTTTTTTACAAAAAAATAATTAATTAGGGTCTAGCAAAGAGAGAGGGGGCCTCCCTGGTGGCTCAGATGGTAAAGAATCTGCCTGCAGTGTGGAAGACCTAGGTTCCATCCTTGGATTGGGAAGATTCCCTGGAGGAGGGCATGGCAACCCACTCCAATATTCTTGCCTGGAGAATCCCCATGGACAGAGGAGCCTGGCGGGCTACAGTCCATGAGGTGGCAAAGAGTTGGACACAACTGAGCGACTAAGCACACAGAGAGAGGAGCCATCTCTGTTTTTTATCAAGGCTTTCTAAAACCATATGCTTACCCTATTCAACAGATAGGGAAACTGAGCCCAAGAGAGTTATGTGACTCACCTAATGAAGAAAAGATGGAACTCAGATTGTATGATCCCTAAGTGAAATAGCCTTAAAAATGATGTTCAACTGCTTCTCATGTCCTACCAAGACAAGCTTAACTGGAAGCTGAGCTGAGAGAGAACTGAGAGACTGGAAATACGAAGAAAGGGGAATGTCCCCAGTAGATTTCCCTGGGTGAATTCAATCCACCTTTTTACAGGTGGGAGATTATAGGTTATATAACCACCCCCCAGATAAAGCAATCTCTTCCCTCATGACATCCGTACCCGGAAAACTTGAATCCCAGGGTGTTCAGATTTCTACACAGTCGATTTCCCAGAATGTATTTAGGTAGGATCTGGTGCCCTGGGCGCAATCCTTCGACCTGGCACCATGGAGCTGGG
>NW_011494852.1:8177735-8195214 GCF_000754665.1 Bison bison bison | reverse complement strand
GCTGGGAGGGGCCTTCACCATCTTTCTGGCGCTCTGTTTGTCTTGTCTTCTCATCCTCATCGCCTGGAAACGGATGAGCAAAGGGGGGAAGCTGCCGCCTGGTCCCACACCGATACCTTTCCTGGGGAACGTGTTGCAAGTTCGTACTGACGCCACTTTTCAGTCTTTCATGAAGGTGAGTCTGTCTACTTTCACACAGCTCGAAGCAACTAATTCTATAGACTGACAGTGTAGAAATTCCTGAATCCTATAACAAAGGCTCTTGGAAACATAACCATAGATTTCTGGAATTCCAGAATCTTAAATTCCTGGAAACACAGATTCCTAGCACATTGAAACTTAAGACCTTCAGGACTTTGGAATAACAGTACCTTCTTCTTTAAAAAGAAAAATATGTAGCATTGCACTACTTGTTAAAGATCTTTTTTAATGTGGACCATTTTTAAAGTCATTGTTGAGTTTATTATAATATTGATTCTGTTTTTCTGTTTTGGTTTTCTGGCCATAAGACATGTGGGATCCTAGTTCCCTGAACAGGGATCAAACCCCCACCCCTTGCATTGGAAGGTAAAGTCTTAACCACGGGGCCTCCAGGGCAGGGCCTGGAATAAACCAGTTACCTTCTATCCTTAGATACAAGAACTCTTGCACTCTCTTGGTCTTCAAACTTTGACTCGGTATCATGAAATCTTAGGATTCTAGAAAGTTAGCACTTCAGAGCAAGACACATGCATCTTGGAATTCCATCTCATCTAGGTCCTCCGTTTTACAGATGCAGAAACCAAGGCTTGTAGCAGCACTGGGGGATCTTGCCCAGGATCACAGAAGCCAAGACTTCTGTGTCTCTTTATCAGCAGTCTTTCCAAGCCCAGGACTAAATTTTATCTGTTATTCCCATGCTTCTTGAGATCGCCATCTCCTAAAATCCTTGACTGGTTGTTACTTGGTGCTACACTCAGCCCCCTCCTCTTACGTCTTCCTTCACTCAGCTCAAGGAGAAATACGGTCCAGTCTTCACTGTGTACATGGGGCCCCGGCCAGTGGTTGTTTTATGTGGACATGAAGCAGTGAAGGAGGCCCTGGTAGACCGAGCAGATGAGTTCAGTGGCCGTGGAGAACTGGCTTCAGTAGAGCGAAACTTCCAAGGTCATGGTAGGTAACAGCAACAAAAATAAAAGCAAAATGTAATCACAAAGTGTAATGTACTTCTATGTCCCGGGTTCTTTGATAAGTACTCTAAATGAGTTACTGCTGTGACTTCTCTGAGAGCTATTAATGTCTTCCTAATTTTGCAAACGAGGAATTTGAGAATCAGAAACGTTAGTAGTAACAGTCAGTGGTAGAATCGTTTTACTTTGAACCCAAACCGTCTGACTCTAGGGGATCGTGTGTGTTACTTGTGTTATTATTTTTGATGGATGAGTGGCACTCTTGTAATTCACTAAGCTCTCATAGCCAAGCTTACTGTTTATCTTCCTATATACCCACACAGACCCAACCCATAGGTCTCTGCATCCTCCACAGATATCTGTTTAATGTTCCCTACACATCAATCTCTAATGGCCTGGAGGCAGAATTCCAGAATTCTTGCCTGGAGAATCCATGGACAGAGGAGCCTGGCAGGCTACCGTCCATAGGATTACAAAGAGTCAGACACGACTGAAGCAACTTAGCATGCACGCACATCTCACGCACTGCCCACATCATTCAATTCCAAGCAGCCTCACACCATTTTTTGATACTTTCACTCACCTACCTATCCCTATGCCTTTCCTTCCATCCATCCATTTTTCCATTGACCCATACAGCCACCAAAAATATCCATTAGACTTTCTATACAAATATCAGTATCCTTCCAACAAATTGATCTGTACATCATCTATTAATTAACTTCTCATTTACCCATACGGTCATCGTGTCATCTATCCATTCATTTTTCCTTCCATCACTCATCCACCTATTAATCATTCAGTCATCCATACATTCTTCCAACCATTTAGCCATACATCTCCAACCATCCATCCATTAGCCCTTTACCCATCCAGAAGTCTTTAATCCATCCATTTGTCAGTCATTCCAGTTACAAACACTTCCTTCCATTCAGTAATCTATCAAAATCATTTCATCAAATTTCCAAACATTAATTCACTGATGCATGCACATCCGGAAACTTCTAAATACTGTTTACTACATGGTAACTCCTTTTGTGTGGGTATATTAATGTACAGGTAAGATCTCCTGTGAACGCTTACAGGTACGTCTAGAGAATACAAGTAGAGCATAGAATATAGAAGAATACTCCCCATTCCAACATATTCTACATAAAATTCTATCTGTGGTTGTATACTAAATTGCTTCAGTCATGTCCAACTCTTTGCGACCCTATGGACCCTAGCCCACCAGGCTCCTCTGTCCATGGGATTCTCCAGGCAAGAATACTGGAATGTGTTGCCATGCTCTCCTCTAGGGGATCTTTCTGATCCAGGGACAGAACTCTCATCTCCTGTGGCTCCTGCATTGCAGGCAGATTCTTTACCACTGGGCCACCAGGGAAGCCCATTCTGTCTATATCTCCCCCCATATTCCTAGGCATCCATCCATTATATGCATTTATCCAGTTCCAGGTCTCTAGCCTGTAAGAAACTCTCCTTAATCTCCCACAGTCATTATTAGCCTGATTTCTTTTCCTTCGTCTCAGTCTTGGGCTGTTTTGGGGAGTCCAGTAGGGAAGGAACTTTAGTTTCCCCATTAAGCCTGGAAGGTTGAAAGAGGCATCCCCAAGGGGAAAGTTTACAGCTGTCATATCCTGGCACCCTCCCAGTCCAGCACAGAGCTGGGCACAGACAAGAGGGGAGACAGGAGCCTGACCCCGAAATCCTGGCAGGTGTAGCGCTGGCTAACGGAGAACGATGGAGGATTCTCCGACGCTTCTCCCTGACCATTCTTCGGGACTTCGGGATGGGAAAGAGGAGCATTGAGGAGCGGATCCAGGAGGAGGCTGGCTTCCTACTAGTGGAATTACGCAAGACCAAGGGTATGTGTGACACCAGCCGGAAGGGTACCAGGGGACTTGGGGGGGTGGGGGATAGAGAGCTCAGTCATGAGAAGATGGGCTTTAGTGGGAGAAAGATTGGGAGTGGGAAAGGATGAAGAAGATGAAGGATTTACTGAGATTTCTAGCCAGATTCCATGTTAAAATTAACATGAAAGACCCTTAGAGATCCCTTGTCCAGGGACTTGAGTCAGTGGATCTTAAGGAGTTTTTGAGCTCCTCATATCCTGTACAGACTTTGGCAATATGAGTTTATGCCTTTTTGTGGTGGTATGTTTAAATTTATCTATCTAACTAGGTATACATTCACACATACACATACAAAAACATGTAATTTGGGTAAAAACCATATAATGCAAAAATTTGCCACTCTATTTCTGAGGGCATGAGAGGATGAAATGGTTGCATGGCATCACCGATGCAATGGACATGAATGTGGGCCAAGTCCAGGAGATGATGAGGGACAGGAAGGCCTGGTGTGCTGCAGTCCATGGGGTCCCAAAAAGTGGGACATGACTGGCGACCGAACAACAACAAACTGTTCTAAGTGTACAGTTCAGTTGTGTTACATATATTTACATTTTTGTGAAAGATTTTTAAAACTTTTTCAACTTGGGAATCTAAAACATTACACCATTACATTTTTAAAGAGATCCATGATGCACCCAGAAATAAGATCTGGAATGTCTGGGGTCTAATGAAAAAAGACACAGAGGCTGAGAAATACAGAGATGAATAGATTATATACAGAAATAGAGACATATTTCTCTACATTAGACTCCTCCCTTGGGCTCCATGGATGCAAAATGGTCTGCATAAAGATTCTGTATACTCAGGAACCCCTAGAAATTATTTGCAAAGCTAACTGTGATTATATACATTGCTTTAGGGAAATTGTCCCCATACCCACTGGCTTGACCAGCATCTCGTTTTATAGATGGTGCAGCTGAGGCCAGAGGAAGAATTTTATTTTAAATAGTGCAGATGGAATCATTGGTAGAGATAGACCAAATCTAGCCATTCTTTTCTATTTTTTAATACGCCCCTTACCTCCACTTCTTTCCAAAATTTGTGACTCTCCAGGACAGTTAGCTTCTTTTTTTTCTTCTTTTTTGAATATTTTTGGCTGCACTGGTTCTTCATTTCTGTGCAGGCTGTCTCTAGTTGCAGCGAGCAGGGATCACTCTTCGTTGTGGTGTGCAGGCTTCTCATTGCAGAGCACAGGCTCTTGACTAGCGAGCGGGCTTCAGTAGTTGCAGCGCACAGGATCAGTGGTTGCAGCTCTCAGGCTCTAGAGCACTCAGGCTCAGTAGTTGTGGTGCTCTGGCTTACTGGCTCCTCAGCACATGGAATCTTCCCAGACCAGGGATGGAACCTGTGTCCCCTGCATTGGCAGGCAGATTCTTATCCACTGTACCACAAGGGAAGTCCCAATACAATTAACTTCTAATAACAAAAAATAAGGATTCAGCTCCACCAGCATCTCTCACATGTTTATTACATGTCAGGCACTGTGCTAAGTATTTTACATGGATAATTAACATTGAATTTTCATGAACCAATGAGGTGGCTATTTTTTTAATCTTCACATATTTTTATGTATTTATTTGGCTGCACCGGGTCTTAGCTGAAGCACACAAGATCTTTAGTGGCAGCATGTGGGATCCAGTTTCCAAACCAGGAATTAAACTCAGGCCCCCTGCACTGGGAGCGTGGAGTCTCAGCTACTGGACCACCAGGGAAGTCCCTCAGGTGCTTATTAAACCAACCTGATGTCACATTCCATGTTCCTACTCATGGCCTCCAACTTCCATTATTCAGGGGCTCGCATCGAACCTACTTTCTTCCTGAGCCGCACTGTCTCCAACGTCATCAGTTCCGTCGTCTTTGGAAGCCGCTTTGACTATGAGGACCAGCAGTTCCTGAAGTTGCTGCAAATGATCAACCAGAGTTTCATAGAAATGAGCACATCCTGGGCCCAGGTGCCCATCAGTCACCTCTCTGTCCACCCCTCAACCTCTGTTAACTAAGCCCCTGCCTTTTCCTCACTAACTCCTCCCCACAATCTTGGGAGGCAAGAATCAAGATGCCCTGGGTCTCCAAGAAGCAAATAGCCTCATGCAATTCTCAGACCCCGTGCTGGATGCTAAGCCCAGCTGTTGGATTCCAGATTCAGCCCAGGCTGGCCTCTGGTACCCATTGCTAACAAACATCCTTTGCTTATTCCCCACAGTTATATGACATGTATTCTGGAATCATGCAATATTTGCCAGGAAGACACAATCGCATCTACTACTTGATAGAGGAGCTCAAGGACTTCATTGCCTCCAAGGTCAAGATCAACGAAGCATCGCTTGACCCCCAGAACCCTCGGGACTTCATTGATTGCTTCCTCATCAAGATGCACCAGGTACCTCTTCCTGTGCCCCCAGTCCTTTCCTCTCATCTCCCCAATCCTTAGTGCCTACAACTTTAGACTCATCTGTAAACATATTGATGACAGTATGTCAAGGGCCAAACATTGTTTCACCAGGTTGGCTTTTATTTATAGATGAGATATAGAAACTGTTAAGGTATAAACTCTTACACTGTCAAACTTTGAAGCTAAAACTTCTAAGAACATAGAAACTTAAAATCGTACACCTTTCTAATCCGATACACCAGAGACTTGCATATACAGCAAAGTAGAATGCATTTTTAGAGTCTTAGAATTTGCTGAGCTGAAACATTTAAAGTCTAAGCTTTGGAGTTTAAACTTTAAAATTAAAAGTTTAATGTCTTCCCAGCTTCCAATGCAGGGGGTGTGGTTTCTACCCCTGGTTGGGGAACTAAGATTCCATATGCCAAGTGGTGTGGCTAAGAAATCGATTTTCACCTTTTTCTAAAGTGTACATGGAACCTTCTCCAGGATAGATCACATCCTGGGCCATAAATCTAGCCTTGGTAAATTTTAAAAAATTGAAATCATTCCAAGCATCTTTTTTGACCATAATGCAGTAAGATTAGATCTCAATTACAGGAGAAAAACTATTAAAAATTCAAACATATGGAGGCTGAACAACACGCTGCTGAATAATCAACAAATCACAAAAGAAATCAAAATATGCATAGAAATGAATGAAAATGAAAACACAGCAACCCAAAACCTATGGGACACTGTAAAAGCAGTGCTAAGGGAAAGGTTCATAGCAATACAGGCTTACCTCAAGAAACAAGAAAAAAGTCAAATAAATAACCTAAGTCTACATCTAAAGCAACTAGAAAAGGAAGAAATGAAGAACCCCAGGTTAGTAGAAGGAAAGAAATCATAAAAATTAGGGCAGAAATAAATGCAAAAGAAACAAAAGAGACCATAGCAAAAATCAACAAAGCTAAAAGCTGGTTCTTTGAGAAGTTAAATAAAATTGTCAAACCATTAGCCAGACTCATCAAGAAACAAAGGGAGAAAAATCAAATCAACAAAATTAGAAATGAAAATGGAGAGATCACAACAGACAGCACAGAAATACAAAGGATCATAAGAGACTACTATCAGCAATTATATGCTAATAAAATGGACAACTTGGAAGAAATGGACAAATTCTTAGAAAAGTACAACTTTCCAAAACTGAACCAGGAAAAAATGGAAAATCTTAACAGACACATCACAAGCACGGAAATTGAAACTGTAATCAGAAATCTTTCAGCAAACAAAAGCCCAGGACCAGATGGCTTCAAGGATGAATTCTACCAAAAATATAGAGAAGAGCTAACACCTATCCCACTCAAACTCTTCCAGAAAATTGCAGAGGAAGGTAAACTTCCAAACTCATTCTATGAGGCCACCATCACCCTAATACCAAAACCTGACAAAGATGCTACAAAAAAAGAAAACTACAGGCCAATATCATTGATGAACATAGATGCAAAAATCCTTAACAAAATTCTAGCAAACAGAACCCAACAACATATTAAAAAGATCATACATCATGACCAAGTGGGTTTTATCCCAGGGATGCAAGGATTTTTCAATATCGGCAAATCAATCAATGTAATACACCACATTAACAAATTGAAAAATAAAAACCATATGATTATCTTAATAGATGCAGAGAAAGCCTTTGACAAAATTCAACATCCATTTATGATAAAAAACCCTCCAGAAAGCAGGAATAGAAGGAACATGTTATGTTATGTTAAGTCGCTTCAGTCGTGTCTGACTCTGTGTGACCCCATAGACGGCAGCCCACCAGGCTCCACCGTCCCTGGGATTCTCCAGGCAAGAATACTGGAGTGGATTGCCATTTCCTTCTCCAATGCATGAAAGAGAAAAGTGAAAGTGAAGTCGCTCAGTCAAGTCCGACTCTTAGCGACCCCATGGACTGCAGCCCACCAGGCTCCTCCGTCCATGGATTTTCCAGGCAAGAGTACTGGAGTGGGGTGCCATTGCCTTCTGCATAGAAGGAACATACCTGAACATAATAAAAGCTATATATGACAAACCCACAGAAAACATTATCCTCAATGGTGAAAAAAATTTTTTTTCAAAAATTTTTAAATAAAGTCTTAGAGATATGGCAATTTAGAAGCTTAGTAACTCTGCATCATGGATTCTTAGGATTTTATAAAGTTACAAATTTCTATTTTTCTACTGTAGAACCTCTGTACTCAGCAGGTTTTTTGTTTTTTGTTTTGGACAGATATTTGATTGAAATCTGACCTTTATTTATTTTTTATTCATTGGTTTGGCTGTGTTGGGTCTTAATTGCAGCATGTGCATGAGAGATCAGTAGCTCCAAGGCACTTGGGATCTTACTTCCCCGACCAGGGATCAAACCTGCAACCCCTGAATTGCAAGGCAGATTCCTCACCACTGGACCACCAGGGAAGTCCTTCAGCAGTTTGAAATCATGTACCCTAATGTCTTAGAACTTTCAAATCTGACAAGGCAATCTCCACTTTCCTCTCCCTCATTCTCCCCATTGTTCACTACATTCCAACTATCCTGACAGCTACACTGGCCTCCTCTTTGTCGTTCCTCACCAGACACACCTCTGGCTCAGGACCTTTGCTCTGACTGTTTCCTCTCCCACATACTCACCTGGGTCACCCATCTGTTGTGTTTTCACAAAGCTCTACCTTATACACAGGGAGAAAACGAGATGAAGGCAGAAGATGGTGAGTCTATTTATCATCTCTCTCATTTTCAGGATAAAAACAACCCCCACACAGAATTCAACCTCAAGAATTTGGTCCTGACAACCCTCAATCTCTTTTTCGCTGGCACTGAGACAGTGAGCTCTACACTCCGCTATGGATTGCTGCTCATGATGAAGCATCCTGAGGTGGAAGGTGAGTGTCCACCTGAGCCGCTTACCTGGCAGACCTCATTCCCCACAGGAAAGAAGACACCATCCTGAAACTTTAGAATCCCACAGCTTTCAACTCTTCACACTTTAGAACCTCAGGATGTGGAATCTTAGAATCTCCGGCTTGGAAAGTCATTTAATTTCATCTTCTGCTTGGTGCCTGTCATGGTGTCTTATCCAATACTTTGGCCACCTGATGCAAAGACCCTGATGCTGGGAAAGATAGAAGGCAAAAGGAGAAGGGGGCGGCAGAGGATGAGATGGTTATAGATAGCATCACTGACACAACGGACATGACTCTGAGCAAACTCTGGGAGACGGTGAAGGACAGGGAAGCCTGGCGTGTTATAGTCCATGAGGTCGCAAAGAATCAGACATGTCTTAGTGACTGAATTACAACAAGATAGTTTCTTATGTGGTGAGTTATGAGAAACTTAGTAGCTTAAAGCCACAATAATCTATTACTTACAGTTCTGGACTTCAGAAGTTCAAATAGGCTTTCACTGGGTCAAACCAGGGTTGATCTGACTCCTTGCCTTTTCCAACCTTTAGAAATGTATTTCTTGCGTTCCTGGGCTCCATTTCCAAAGCCAGCAGTATTACATCTTCAAATCTCTCTTTATATCCATTGTCACATCTCCTTCTCTGACTCTGACCTTTCTGCCTCCTTCTTATACAAACACTTGTGGTTACTTTTAGAGCCAATATGGATTATTCAGAATAATCTCCCCATCTCAAAACCCTTAAGTTAATTATATCTGCCAGGAGTCCTTGGTCATGTAAGGTAACATCCCCAGGTTCCAGGGATTAGGAGGTAGTATCTTTGATGGCCACTATTTGGCCAACTGTAGTGGCAGGATCAAATAGAATCCATCCCCAGTAAACTGTAATCTGGTCTGGTTGGGTAACTCCAGTAATGAGAACTCATTTACTACCAAAGGAAAATTCCCAGTTTTGGCCCCTCTCCCTTCTAATGTGGCTTCCCCAGTGAATCAGCGGTAAAGAATCTGCCTGCAATGCAGGAGATGCGAGTTGGATCCCTGAGTCAGGAAGATCCCCTGGAGGAGGGAATGGCAACCCACCTTAGTATTCTTGCCTGGAGAATCCCATGGACAGAGGAGCCTGGCAGACTATATATAGTCCACAGGGTCACAAAGAGTTGGACACACGTGAGGACCTGAGCACACCTTCTAATGTAATTCAAAACAAACAGATTTCTCTTGTTACAGAAAATGGGAGAGACTAACATTTCCATTCAGACTCATCTAGTTTCTCCTTCATTGTCTGAGTTGTCTTTTACTAATCTAAATCATCCAATATCTAATGGACACCTCAATTACTTGCATACTGGACTACATGTGCAATTCACAACTGCATGGGCTTTATGCATTGTTGTTGTTGTTCAGTCACTAAGTCGTGTCTGACTCTTTGCAACCCCATGGACTGCAGCACACCAGGTTTCTCTGTCCTTCAGTATCTCCAGATATGTCTTTCCAGAGTTTGCTCAAACTCACCATTGAGTCAGTGATGCAATCCAACCATCTCATCCTCTGTTGCCCCCTTCTCCTGCCTTCAATCTTTCCCAGCATCAGGGTCTTTTCCAATGAATCGGCTCTTTGCATCAGGTGGCCAAAGTATCAGAGCTTCAGCTTCAGCATCAGTTCTTCCAGTGAATATGCAGGGTTGGTCTCCTTTAGGAATGACTGGTTTGATCTTCTTGCTGTCCAAGGGACTCTCAAGAGTCTTCAGCACCACAATTCAAAAGCATCAATTCTTTGGCACTAAGCCTTCTTTATGGTCCAACTCTCACATCCGTACATGACTACTGGAAAGAGTGTTTATCAGCCCCACCAATGTGTCAGGAATTAAGAATAAAGAGACAGTCCAAATACATATGGAGCTGAAGACACAAACCTATGACCCAATCCTGGCCTCCAGAAATACCTCCTGCATCTTTGTCTGCTGTGTGTTCTGGTTTTTTCCAGCCAAGATCCATGAAGAGATTGACCAGGTGATTGGACCACACCGGATCCCAAGTGTTGATGACCGGGCCAAAATGCCCTACACAGATGCCGTGATCCATGAGATCCAGAGACTCACAGATATCGTGCCCATGGGCGTCCCCCATAATGTCATCCGGGACACTCATTTCCGAGGCTACCTTCTGCCCAAGGTGGAGCTGCACCTCCGTTCTCATCCCTCCCTCCTCCTGTACCCCACTGTACCCCACTCCTCCTGGGTCCCTACCATTCTCCATACTCCAACGCTGATTTCTCCTAACTGAGCCCATCTTCACCCCAGGGCACCGACGTCTTTCCTCTTCTTGGCTCTGTCCTCAAAGACCCCAAGTACTTTCGCTACCCAGATGCCTTCTATCCACAACACTTCCTGGACGAGCAGGGCCACTTCAAGAAGAATGAAGCCTTTGTGCCTTTTTCCTCTGGTAGGTGTCTATGGTCTGAGTCCCCCATACCCTCACCAGCTCTGCAGAAACACACTAGGTATGTCCCCCAATCATTGGTCTGTATTTGACATTCAGGTTTGAATGGGAAGCTGGGTGCTATTTCATAGACTCATACAATACCAGAATCCCAGAATTCCAGAATGATGGAATATCAGGACCATGGACTCTGATAATAAGAAAAGTAATTGCACTAAAGAGAGGCCAGCATACTTTTTGTAAGGGCCAAAATATAAAATATTTTAGGTTTTGCTGGTCTTTGTCTGAACTATGCAGCCTACACCATTGTGCTGTGAAAGCACCCACAGACATTCATAAACAATGATGCTGATACTGAGTCGTGTCCGACTCTGCAACCCCATGAGCTGTTGCCCACCAGGCCCATCTGTCTGTGGAATTTTCCAGGCCAGAATACTGGAATGGGTTGCCTTTCCTCCTCCAGGGGATCTTTCCGTCCCAGGGATTGAACCCATGTCGCCTGTGTCGCAGGCAGTTTCTTTACCTGCTGAGCCATCCTGGAGAATTCCCTGGTGATCCAGTTGTTAGGACTCCAAGCTTCCACAGCATGGGGCCAGGTTCAATCCCTGGTGGGGGATAGAAGATCCTGAAAGCCGCATAGCATGGCAAAAAAAAGAAAAAGAAAAAAGCATGTCTGTGATGGATGCAAATTTTTAAAAACTATGCATATCAATACTTGAATTTTAATTTTCACATGTCACAAAATATTATTTTTCTCCTGATTTTTTAACCACTTAAAAATGTTAAAAGATTCTTATTTTGCAAACAGTATAAAACAGGTAGCAGGAAAGATTTACCCAATAAACAGCAGCTTGGTTAACTCATAACACAATATCTTTGAAAAATCGTATTTTAAGTGTAAGCTATATTGAACCTGGTGTCAGTGCAACACACTCCACCACTTAAAACACCATCAGTGGGGCCATGAATGAGTTACTTCAGCTCCCAGTCTGTAAAATGGAGATTAATCTCTCCAAAGCATTGGAAGAGTGATTGACAAACAGCCAGCATTTTTTTTAAAAAAATCTGTATTGGAGTATAGTTGATTTACAAGGTAGTGTTAGTATTTGCTGTACAGCAAAGTGAATCAGTTACACATATATATACATTCACTTCTTATTTTTTGTAGATCCAGCACTATTTAAGTGTGAGCTTTTGTTTTCCCTCACTAGTGTCTGGCACCTTGCAGGCACTTCCTAAACCTTTAAAAGAACCAGAAATGAAAAGACTTTAAATGCCTGGATCCTTTTACAACCGTTCTTAGAATCTGTTGGAATTTGCGCCATCAGAGAAGTAGCTTCCACGTGTTGAGTCCCCTATACGTGGAAGATCCTAGCAGAGCATTAACTGTAGAAACCCACTGCATCTTTATAACCTTAAAAAGTGGGTGTTATCATGACCCCAGAGATGCAGAGGAGGCAGCTGAGGCTAAGCGGTGGTGAGACCCGAATCCTCTCCATGCTTCTGCTAACCCGTGCGGGTCTGCTTCTCCCCACTATTCCCCCACCCACTTTATCCCCTCTCTGTGCCCACAGGAAAGCGCATCTGCCTGGGGGAGGCCATGGCCCGCATGGAACTCTTCCTCTACTTCACCTCCATCCTTCAGAACTTCTCCCTACGCTCTCTGGTGCCACCTGCTGACATCGACATCACGCCCAAGATCTCAGGCTTTGGCAACATCCCTCCGACCTACGAGCTCTGCTTCATGGTCCGCTGAGCGCCTCCTATTGGACGTGGAAGGAACCGTCGGAGAACAGAGCTCTGCCCAAGTGTCCAGGCGCACCCAACCTCTTCATCCCCCTTCAGTTCTCACAACAATCCTAAGAGAAAACACCATTACACTGTCATGGGACACAGGTCAGCAGGGGTCACCCCAAAATATGGAGCTGTGTATCTTCTACATCCAGCAGAAAGGCAATGCCCTGGCCAAGGCTTTGGCAAAAGCTTGCAGATTTTAAGTTCATTTGTTCACCTCCACCTAGGTTTCTATCTGTACCAAATTCTTATTGTAGACCTCCATGTCTTTATGCTGTTCCGTTGACCTTTCCCCGGTAATGACCAAAGGTAGATAATGAAGAATAAACATAATAAAAGTTTTAAATGGTGTGGTGCATTAGAAAAGCAAAGTAGGGATTTCCCTGGTAGTCCAATGGCTAAGACTCTGAGCTCCCAGTGCAGGGGAGCTGGGTTCAATCTCTGACCAGGAAACTAAATCCCACAAGCTACAACTAAGAGCTTGCATGCCGCAACTAAGACCCGGTGCAGCCAAATAAATAATTCTCAAAAAAAGGGAGAAAAGAAAAAAAAATTCCAGAATTGGAATTTTAAATCGGTGGCATGGGTGGTTTCACAAGGCCATAAGGAGCAAGCTGTTCAGGTATCTGGGGAGGGAATGTTCCTGGCAGAACAATTAAAAAAGGGGAGACCCGTAAGGCAAAAGACTGGGTGTGTGCTGATGAACCCACAAGCAGACAGGTATGGCTGGAGTAGAGGAGGAATGGAGAGCATAGGAGTGAGTGAAATGAGGGCATAGGGTTAAAAGGCCAGATTATGTGGGGCCTTGGTGAGGACTTGAGTGCAATGGAGGTCTTTGGGAAGGTTGGGGAACATAGGATGGCATGTATTGACATGTTTTAAATGGCTTGTGCTAGCTGTTATTCAATGAATAAACTGAGGGAGGGAGTAAGGGCCAGAGCAAGGACCAACTAGGAAGCTACGACAAGCAGCAATGTTGACTCAGACACAGTAGAACCAGTGGAGGTAGGGAGAAAATGACAGATTTGGAATTTCTTACGATGCACCAGACTGCAGGGGCTTCCCAGATGGCTCAGTGATAAAGAATCCACCTACCAACACAGGAGACACAAGAGACACAGATTCAATCCCTGGATCAGGAAGATGCTCTGGAGGAGGGCACAGCAACCCACTCCAGTGTTCTTGCCTGGAGAATCCCATGGACAGAGGAGCCTGGAGGGCTACAGTCCATGGGGTTGCAAAGAGTCAGACACGACTGAGAGATTAAACAACAAAAACATGAGAGTGCGTTTGCTGCTGTATTGAAGGTAGGGCATGAGAGAAAGAGGGGGTTCGAGTATCACTCTACGGATAACAGCTCATCCTTTACAACTTCCTTCTCACCATGACACCCCCGGCCAGAGACTCCCAAGTCCCCTAACAGCCAAGGTTCCTATTTTTAATCAACATCAAATGTCATTGGCTATTTTAAGTAGAAAAGTCTGCTGGCTACTGGAAGATGATTGGTTCGCTCACAAAATCTATGTGAATTCTGGAAAGCCAGGCTAAGAATATGAGTAGCAAAAAAAAAAAAACAGCTGGGTCAAGAGAACATCACCCAAAGGAATGGCCAGAATCATCTGGCGAGGGGCTGCTGCTGCCATTGCCACCCACCCAGCCCCCCGGCACTGAACTGCCTTGGAACTCTTGACCCACTGAAATCACTGTGGACAACTTCCTAATTGTGTCTGTGTTTCTGTGTCACTTCCTCCAGCAAGAGTCAAAGTTCCCAGCAGGATGATCCAGTTAGCCAAGCCACAGTCAGGATGTGGCGAGGAAGAATTTATAGCACCCATTCAGCTGCTGTGGTGGGAGGCAAAGACTTTCCTCTGATAAAGAGGCATCCAATAGGGGGTTTTCTCAAAACTGGAAGAGAGTTTTGAGACAGGGTATAGGCTTCCCAGGTGGCACCAGTGGTAAAGAACCCATCTGCCAATGCAGGAGACAAAAGAGACACGGGTTCGATTCCTGGGTCAGGAGGATCCCCTGGAGGAGGGCACGGCAACCCGCTCCAGTATTCTTGCTTGGGAAATCCCATGGACAGAGGAGCCTGGAGGGCTACAGTCCATGGGGTTGCAAAGAGTCAGACACGACTGAAGCGACTTAGCACACATGCACACACATGCCAGAGAACAAAGGCCTCGACAGACAGGAGGTAAACTGAGTCCTCTGGGAAAACAGAGGTTTAGACACAGCTGCATCATTTTATTGGAGGGCAATGAGTGTGAAAGACAAAAGAGGAAGAAAGTAGAATGGGTCAGGAAAAGTCTTCAGACCAGGATATAGATCTGACATCTATGAAAGGAAAGATGGGAGGAAGAAGAGCTGGGCAGTAAGAGACTAAAACCATCAGTTACTGGAAGGGTAACTTTGCTCCACATTGCTCCGAGACAAGGTGGATCCTGAAGGTGCTGCAGCTGGAGGCAGTCAGCTCACTGCACTCCTTGCAGCTAAATGGCAAGTTCTTTCTTGAAGGGACATCTTAATGGCTCATCTCCATGACCGCAACAGACATAGACACACAAACACACATCATTAAAGCATTGGTACATCTTTGATGAACACAGAACTTCAAAGCTACAAATACCCTTATAAGTGTACGGGCCAGTGGTCATCTAACATTTTTAGTTGTGAAAAATCTTGCTCAACTTATCTTATGTACAAGTTTAATACATGAAGCAGGGCAGAGAATTGCTGGACTTTCTCTGGGAAGAACTCAAGACCCTCAAGAGAGCCTTCATTTATCGGTGAGGAGAGTCAAATTAGAAACTTCCTAGAAATTCCAAGGGCTATTCATTCAACATTCAACACACATCCCTGTTCTAAATAGGCCCCTGTAGAAGGACCTGATTACATAATGATGACAAGGTTACATTCACTCAGTGACCACACGGGGCTCACAGTCCAGTGAGACAGACTGACTTATTTCGGGACAATAACAGCCAGAGTGGCCAGGACTCTGATGAAAGGACAGAATAGTGTCAAAGGCTATGATATAAGAAGAGAAGCCCAAGGGTTTGGGGTGACACCAGGTAGTATGAATAAGGTTTGAGAGGGGACGTCCCTGGCAATCCAGTAGTTAGGTCACGCTTCCAATGCAGGGGGCGAGGGTTCCATCCCTGGTCAGGGAACTAAGATCCCATACGCCAGACGGTATCAGTTCAGTTCAGTCACGAATGGCAAACCACTTCAGTATTCTTGTCTTGCCTTGAGAACCCCATGAGCAGTGTGAAAAGGCCAAGCGGTACGGCTAAAATTAAAAAAAAAGATTGGAGAATTGATGTATCTTTTTATTTCCTTGGAGTAAATTCTTCTCAGAAACTGGGTGAACCAATTGTCTTTATATGTCACTGGTAGGAAGAATCAATCAGGATATATGAGTCAGAGCAAACATTTTCTTTGCTAGTTTTTTTTTGGAGGGGGGGTCTGAGAAGTTTTTTTTTTCTTCTTTTATAATTTATTTTTGGTTGTGCTGGGTCTTCAATGCTATGAGTGGGCTTTCTCTAGTTGCCCCGAGCAGGAACCACTCTTCATCGAGGTGCGTGGGCTTCTCACTGCAGTGGCCTGTTTCGTCCCAGAGCACAGCCTCTAGGCACACAGGCTTGCAGTTGCACCTTGTGGGCTCAGCAGCTGCAGCTTGAGGGTGCTAGAGCTTGGGCTCAGGAGTTGTGGCATGTGGGCTTAGTTGCCCTGTGGCCTGTGAAATCTTTCCAGACCAGGGATGGAAACTTCATCCCCTGCTTTGGCAGGCAGATTCTTATCCACTGTACCACTTCCCTAGTCCTGAAAGGTTTTACTGAGATATTCACAGGTCATAAAAATCCACCCACTTAAAGTGTACAATTAAATGTTCTTTGATACATTCGTAGATAGATGCAATCATCACCACAGTCGATTTTAGAACATTTTCTTCACCTCAAATATAAGGAACTCCCTGCTGGTCCACTGGTTAATACTCTGTGCTTCCACTGCAGGGGGTACAGATTCGATCCCTAGTCTGGAAACTTAAGATCCCACATGCCTGCCTCACAATGTGGCAAAATAATAATAAACTTCATACCTCCTAGATGTCACTCCCCTATTCTGTCACCCCACTTCCCATCCTAAGCAACAATTAATCTACTTTCTATCTCTGCTGCTGCTGCTGCTGCTGCTACTAAGTTGCTTCAGTCGTGTCCGACTCTGTGCGACCCCATAGACAGCAGCCCACCAGGCTCCCCCATCCCTGGGATTCTCCAGGCAAGAGTACTGGAGTGGGGTGCCATCACCTTCTCCAACTTTCTATCTCTACAGGTTCTCTATTCTTGACTTTCATGTAAATGGAATCATACAATCATGTGATAGTTTGTGTGACTGGCTTCTTTTGCCTAGTGTAATGTTTTCAAGTTTCCTGCTAGTGATAGCATGGAACAGTACTTTATTCCTTTTTGTGGCTGAATAAAATTCAATTGTATGGATATACCGTATTTTTCTTATCCATTTTTCTGTTAATGGATGTATTAACTTGCTAAGCCTGGTAGCTTCCTAGTGTAAACAGAGTTGGTCCCTCAGCTGTGTCCAACTCTTTTGACCCCATGGACTGTAGCCCACCTGTCTCCTCTGTTCATGGAATTCTCCAGGGAAGAAGAGTGGAGCAGGTGGCCATTCCTTCTTCAGAGGATCTTCCCGACTCAGGGCTTGAACCCAGGTCTCCTGCATTGCAGGCATATTCTTTACTGTCTGAGCCACCAGGGAAGCCCAAGGAACCAATGGAAAAGCTTCCTAGGTACCAAGTCAAAGTATCAAAAACTGGGTGTCTTAAAAAAG
>NW_011494852.1:8173308-8177635 GCF_000754665.1 Bison bison bison | reverse complement strand
GGCCATGGCTCATGACTTGAAGTAACCTCCACTGGCCTTCAAAGTCAAACATTCTGGGGGCTCATCTTCCTGCTGCTGGACTTCCTAGTTGGGGAGTTTGAGGTTTGGAACCCCTTGGTCCTTGGTAAGCATCTCTACAACTGTAATTATCCTGCTGTTTGTGGGTTGCCCACCTGGGGGTATAGGTCTTGACTACACTACATTTCTGCCTCTCCTACCCACCTCATTGTGGTTCCTTCTTTATACTTGTAGCTGAAGATCTTTTCTGCTAGTCTTCAGGCCTTTCTTATCAATTGTTGCTCTGTAAATAGTTGTAATTTTGGTGTGTCTGTAGAAGAAGGTATGCTCAGGGTCTTCCTGCTCTGCCATCCTGGCCACTTCAGCAGGTGTTCTATGAACAGTTGGTTAATAAATGAACCATTTGTCCAAATTTTCTCTCCATTTCCCAGTCCTACACCAAATAGTCTCTCAAGAGCACAGCTCTCTTTCTTAATACTCTCTCCAATGCAAGTTACTCATTCAACCACTTTCAAAGAGTCTCAGGATCAGAATTATAGTCAATACCTCTTGTATCTCAACACCATTTTGACATCCTTGAGCATAAGACATAACCGGTGTTTTTTTAAGTTTTGTCTGCTAAACTCCAAAATTAGGGTCATGCTAGGGTTGTTCTCCATCAATTGCCTTTTCTCTTGAGTATGGTTATATATATATATATATTCTTTTTTTTTTTGACAGTGGAGTGCAGTTTATTACACCGGTGGGCCCAAGGCAGAGTCTCCTCTCAGCCAAGGACCCCGACCAGCATTTGTGAAAACATTTTATACCCCATGTGTACGTGTCTGAACCCACCACTCCAAATTCCTTGAGACTTACATAAACCAAGGAAAATACAATCCCAGTAACCCCATCATTCACGTGCTATGTGCTCATGTGTTCAAACAGTCAAACAATTAGCCAATAATCAATACATCCGAGGTTACACTCCGATAGATACAGAAAAATTTATGGCCTGTCTGGAGAAAGGGGTGATTAGTGTATGTTTTCTCTTAGGCGATGAGTAACCTAGATATGATCTTCAAGGTTCCCCAGTCTGGGAGGGGTCTTATCCTTCTGTTGTTGTTTTCATAGGCACTAAACACAGAGTTCAGAGTCCGTTGGAAAGGTGGCCGAGCATGATCAGCATGAACAAGCCTAAGATGGAGTCCAGGCCCTATGAATTCCTTCTTCATTCCCCCCTCTTGATGCTCTTAACTCATATTATGAGCATCATTCATAGGGATATATTGCACCCTGGCTCTCCAACCGCCAATTTGGGAGAATGACATCAACCTTCGAGTTACTAAGTTCATGGTGCTGCTAAGTCGCTTCGGTCATGTCCGACTCTGTGCGACCCCATAGACGGAAGCCCACCAGGCTCCCCCGTCCCTGGGATTCTCCAGGCAAGAACACTGGAGTGGGTTGCCATTTCCTTCTCCGAGTATGGTTATATTTTCCTATATCTTCATATACCTCGTAATTTTGGATTTTATCCTGAATGCTGCAAGTGATACATTGTAGAGACTCTGGGTTCTGTGATGTTCTGTTGAAGAATATTGATTTGTTTCATTTTCAGGGAGCAGTTACCTTGGCTGAGTTCAAATGTTCAGCTCTGAATCTTATTTCAGTTCTTTTAGTCTTAGCTGACACCACTTGGAATTTTCCAGCACATAAACAGTTCAAAAAGCAGTCAGAAATTCGGACAGTGTTTATACATAGAATTTGGGGCTCCCCCTCTCTGTCTCTCTCCTCTTTCAATATTTTGCCATCACTACCATCAGATGTTATAATTACCCTAAACTCTGTTCCTTGGTCCTTCAAGTCAGAAAAATACCAATGTTTCTACCTGGGTTTTATCTGCCTCCATGGCACCTTCCAGGGCACCTGCTTTCAGGCCCATAAGTGTGTGTGTGTGTGTGTGTGTGTATATATATATATATACAAAAAAAAAAAAACACATGAAATTATCTTCCTCTGGCCCCCTTCAGTATCTGCCTGCTTTATTCACTATCCAGAAATTTCAGGGAATTGGGTTTTTTAAGCATTTTATTTTGAATTTATAGTTGTTATTTTCAGGATGCTTGATCTTATGTGTGTGCTCAGTCACTCAGTCATGCCCAACCAGGCAGCCCGCCGGGCTCCTCTGTCCATGGAATTCTCCAGGCATGGATACTGGAGTGGGTTGCCATTTTCTTCTCCAGAGGATCTTCCCAACCCAGGCATTAAACCCACCTCTCTTGTGTCTCCCGCATTGGCAGGTAGGTTCTTTACCACTAGCGTCACCTGAGAAGCCCTGTTCGACCCCATAGAAGCTATTCAACCATTACCAGAATCAGAAACTCCTCAGAGCACTTCCAAAGTATGACCACTCAATCCACTTGTAAATTTTGTTTTTCTTTTTTCAAGTCTGCCTCCTTCATCCCTGTTGTCATCTGGCAAACTTTTCCCCTCTCTCTACTCCAAGACCTGCCATTCTTTTGGGAAGGAGGCATTTCGGTGGCCATAGGTGTGAGCTGTCCAAACAAACAAAAAAAACCTTGACTTTCTTTGACCTTCTCTTTCACTGCATTCCAACCAACACTCCTGTTCAACCCACCCTAATTCCTATCATCACTGAAATCTGAAACACAAACACTGCACTCCCTGACCAAAGCCTCTTATTCTCCAGGCTCACTTACCATTTCACTGCCCATGACTTGGATGGTAACAACTGGTTGATCAAGTCTTTAGTTAATGTTCCAAAGAATGCAAACTTGATAGAACATTAAGTATCCTTCCTATCAAGATACCTTTTAAACATATGTTTTAATATTTTTTTTAACCTTAGGGGAAGTTTTTTAAAATGACAGGCTATCAGGGGCAGTTTTTTGATCATTCATAAGGAAAAAAAGGTAGGATTTGGCAGTCTAGAGTGGTGGTGAAGAGTATGAAATTTATAATCACACAAGACCATGTCCAGATCTATCTTTATTGGCGATAACACCCAAAGCAATTCACTTCCAACTCTGGGTCTTAGTTAGCTCATTTGCAAAACGGGAATGACAAAACCAACACCATAGGCTTGGTATGAGGACTGTAATAAGATTAGACTCATTAAAAATTTCATACATTAAGATGATAAGTTCAATGAATGATATCATTATCACAGTACTAATATATAAAGTTTAAAACAAGAGGGCTCACTTAAGCTTCTTTTGGGGGAACTCCCTGGCGGTCCAGTGCTTAGGATTCCGTGCTTTCACTGCTGAGGGTGCAGTTTTGATCCCTTGTCAGGGAACTAAAATCCCATAGGCCACGTGGAGCAGCCCCAAAAGAGAAGAAAAAACAAAACAAGACTCTCATTTGGAACTCGTTAGAAGCAGTGGTTTCTCAATCCTGTGACTGTCCCAAGTGCCGCTGAACTGTTTGCTTTAAAGGGTTCATTTTATGTTCTGCATATTTCACTTCAACTTTAAAAAAAGACTCCCTTGTGGGCATGAGCCAGGTTTTTCCTAAGAGTTTTGGGTCAGGCTAGCAGGTAGAGGATGGAAAGTTGATGGATACGGTTGGGAGAAAGAGCAAGAGGGGTGTTGCTGTGAAATACATCTGTTTTGCTCCATCTATCTCATACGTCCAAGACCTGGCTTGGACCACCCAGCTCTCGCTTGGACCACCTGGCTCTCTTCCCTTATTGTGAACTCATCCCACGAGACCCAGTTTAAATGACACCTCCCCTACCAAGCCTTCCCAATCCTCAAACCTAAGTGGCAATTTATTACTAAAAATTACTAACTAATCCTAATGGCATCATTGAGGACTTTAATTTATCCAGGTCTGCTCTGCCACTAGTCTAAGAAATCCCTAAGCACAGGGACTATGCCATGGTTCACCATTCCAAAGTTGAGCTCGTTTTTCTTTTGCCTCAGACCTGTTCTTGACCTGTCTCCCCAAACCAATAAATAACACTACCATCTCTCCCCCACACTAGATTCTTCCCTCAGCCTCACCCCAGTACAGCCAACACAGAATCAAGGAAGAAATAGTTCTTCCTTCTGTATCTTTTTCCATCCCATTCCTCTCTCTCCATCCTCAAAGTCCTGTCCTCTCTCACCTGGTTGCCTGTATGAGTCACTTCCTCATCTCCTGGCTTGTAGTCTCATCTCCAAAAATTTGAAAAATCTTTCTAAAACACAAATCTGACTATTTTGTTCCTCTGCTTAAAAGCCTCTGTGACCCCCTGTAGCTTCAGGACAGAGTCCAAACTTCCCACCCCCGCACCCCATCCCCAGATTTGACTCCTGCTCATGGC
>NW_011494852.1:8164163-8173208 GCF_000754665.1 Bison bison bison | reverse complement strand
CACCTCTCATCCACACTTCATAGGCCTCTGGCCTTTATACAAGCTGACTCTGCCAGCAACTCTCCCCTCCCCACTCTCCCTATCCTCCCATTGAAAAGTCCCTACTGAGGCCTCTAGTAGCTAATCCAGAACCTACAAGGTTGAATCAAATGCCATTTCTGGACTCTGACAGACACCTCTGCCTCCTTCGTCCAAGCCCCAACTCCTCTGCCTGTGTTTCCATCTTGACCTTGACTCCTCTGCCTATGTCCCCCCATCTTGACCTTGACCCCTCTGCCTGAGTCCCCCTGTCGTGGCCTTGACCCCTCTAGCTGTTCCTCCTCCTCCCAGCACTATCCATTCTGGGCTGTCAGTGTCTAGCGACTGATCTGTCTCCCCCTCTGGAGAAAAAGCTCCATGAAGGCAGGTCCCGGGGCTGTCTTGGCCGCCCCTGTGCCCTGAGCATCACCCAGCATAGGCTGGCATGAAGCAGTGGGTTCTGTGAACACCGGTCAAATGCCTCTATTAAAAGGCTTATTAGGAGCCTGGGGATAATACCGTGGGAAGGAGAATTTCCTGAGAAGCTGATCCAATGGGAGTAACCTACCTCAGAATGATCTCAGGACACACACCTGTCCTATGGAGGCTTTTTCTACCCAATTTGATCCTTGAAAACTGAAGGAAGTAATATCCTGAAAAATAAGGGAAATGTTTGTTTGTTTCTTAAGAAGAGAAATGGAGCTGGGCCAGGGCTCTTGGAATCCAAACACAGGGAAGCACAAGCAGAGCTGACATTTCCATGTTTGCAATGTGGCTCACATGCTTACATACACCAGAATACACACACACACAAATCCGTACACTCATGCATGGTCATGAGTTCTACAAGCACAGATGTGCACACATAGTCACACACCAAGCTGGACCCAGAGACACACATGTAAATATCCTCTATCAGACATATCCCAAAGCAGGCACTCATGTTACCCACAGACAGATGCAGAGACCGGCGTGCATTCAGCCATACTGGCAATAGACACGTGCACACCCCGTCATGCACTCACACACATAAACACGTATGGATACTCACTTATGCACACACACACACTCCACAAAGATGCATAAAGTAATACATCAATGTGGACACATGGAAACATACATGCACACACACGCACAGACACCTCAAGAGTGCACCCATAAGTCCACACACATTCAGATGTATAAATAAGGAGGCATCAGAAAAGCTTCATCGAACATTCTACAATGTATCTGACCAGTCCTCATTTAAATTACCAAGGGCATCAAAAACAAAGAAACCAGAAATGTCTGAGAAACTTACAACCGAAAAGAGCTGAAGGAGACATGATAATCAAATAAAATGTGGTATCCTAGAGGAGAAAAGGGGCATTAGGTAAAGGAAGGAAATCTGAATAAAGCATGGACTGTAATAATAATAATGTATTGGTTTATACTTTTAATATGAAACATACTAACCAGAGTTCCCAGGTGGCTCAGTGATAAAGAATCCGCCTGCCTTGCAGGAGACGCAGGTTAGATCCCTGGGTTGGGAAGATCCCCTGGAGAAGGAAATGGCAACCCACTCCAGTACTCTGGCCTGGGAAATCCCATGGACAGAGGAACCTGGAGGGCTACATTTCATGGGGTCACAAAAAGAGTTGGACATGACTTAGCAACTAAACAGCAACAACCATACTAACCATACTAATGTAAAATATTCAATAATTGGAGAAACTGTGTATTGGGGGAAGGTGTAACATGGGAATGCTCAATTTTTCTGTGATATAAAATTCTTTAAAATAGTCTAACTTTTTTTCAGTGCTCTTTTATCTTTTTATATAATACAAAACTTTACCAACCACTCAATACTTTTACCAAAAGAGGATGGAAATGGCCTGGCCTTGACTTACAGAATTCTTTCCATTGTAGTACAATGTAACTAATTAACCTCACCTACCATCTAGACTGAGGATCCCAACTGCCTGCATCTCAGAGGTACAAAATAAAAGTCTATTAATTCAACTAAAAGATATGTCTCTAAATAAATAAAGAAGGAGAAAAATGACTGAGGCATCTAGGAAAACCCACTGGGCAAAAATGACACAAATATAAACAGATCCAGAAGCACACAAGAAGGTTGAAGGGCAGGCTGACCTGCAGGGGAGGAGAGAGAGCAAGACACACAGAAAGTCAGACACGGGGGGACAAAGACAAAGCACAACGCTGGGCAAAGCCCTGGGCAGAGTTCCACACCTGTCCAGAGAGTCTAATCCTGGCCCACTGCCTAACCACCATCCCTCCAGGAGGTGCCTAAGAGATCCACTTCCTAGCACAGCTCTAGGAGGTACAGTTTTCCTTTGTTTGTTTTTAAGAAGAGACGTCTTTATTTTATCTTATTTTTTTGGTGGTGCCGGATCTTAGCTGCTGCGCGGGCTTTCTCTAGTTGGGGTGCGCGGGGGCCACTCTTCGCGGCAGTGCACGGGCTTCTCATTATGGCGGCTTCTCATTACGGCGGCCTCTCTTGCCGCAGAGCACTGGCTCTAGGCACGCGGGCTTCCGTAGCTGTCGCTCTCAGGCTCGAAAGCGCAGGCTCAGTAGTTGTGGCACCGGCTTGGTTGCCCTGCAGCGGGTGAGACCTTCTTAGACCCCAGGGATCGACCCTGTGGCTCCTGCATTGGCAGGCGGATTCTTTACCACTGAGCCACCAGGGACGTCCAGGGAATACAGTTCTGCTGTCCGGAGGAAGAAATGGGGAGGGAGCTTCCCGCAAAACTTTCTCTTTCTCCTTTTCCAAAGGAAAAACTTTAGAGACTTTGTGCTGGACAATGTAAAATACAGAGGAATGCTTACAGAAGCTCTTATCTGTGGCCTTCACTGCATGGATTAATGGTAAGAACGGATAATATTGACTGAGTGCTTACTGCCGTACAGCTCAAACCTACTGCAGTCATGCATTAACCTACTGATTCCTTACCAAAAGAGACTAAGAGGTGGGTACCATCATTGGCCCTATAAGGTCCAGAGAGGTGAGGTTATCTGTTCAAAGTGACCCAACCACAGAGGGGATTCCAATCTATGCCTTCATCTTGCTCTTAACCACTGTTCCATTGTCCTGACAGGGACACTGAGACCCAGCAAGGAGAAAGGATTTTCCAGGGTTCACCACTAGCTACTCTTTAAACTGTTTGTTGTTGTTGTTTTTAACTTTTTTCAGTGCTTTTTATTTTTTTATATTATACAAAACTTTACCAACCACTCAGTATTTTACCAAAAGAGGATGGAAATGGCCTGGCCTCACCTTACAGACTTCTTTTCCATTGTAGTAAAATGGAACTAATTAACCTCACTTTCCATCTGGACTGACGATCCCAACTGTCTGCATCTCAGATATACAAAAATAAAGTCTATTAATTGATTACGGGCTACTACTCTAGAAGCCCATATCCAGGCCACCACAAGCTAGCACGTGTCCTGCCTGCCTCCGGGAGATACAACACGTGATGATGCACAGTAACCTCTTGCTCCATGTTCCAGAGCCAACATCAAAGTCAAATTCACTTGACCTCACTGTCCCCCAAGTGCTTCTCCTCCCCACCCAGCTCACAGCAGCCTGTTTGAACACTCAGTGAGTGCCCTCACTGGTGCCAATCTCATTGAAAAACAGACTCCCCAAATTTCTGCCTCCCTCCTTGTCATGGAATAAGGGGGAAGAGGCGACGCAGGCATGGGGCCAGCCCAGGTGCAGCTGGCAATCAGGATTAGGGAGACTGATACCTGCCAAGCCGGAGCTAATCCTCTTGTCCTCCTCTTCCCCCTCCAAAACCAACAAACAACTTTCATCTCTTTGCTTTGTTCTCTGCCCTTTGTCCCCTCCCCGAAGGACTCAGAGCTCAGCAGCCTAGAATGATCTAGCAAGATGCCAGCGCCAGGAGTACCAGCCTAACGCACCTGCTCTTGTCCAAGGTTAGAGGTGGCACCTGAGCAGGGTTGTCCGACTGTCAGAGCCTGTCTGGGATCCATCCGGGGCCCCCTCTCAGGCCCACAGAGGATCCATCTCAGCACCCACGGGATGTTCTTATCAGAACCCACTGGGACCAACCTCTGGATCTCTACGGTGACACCCTTACGCTGTCCTGAAGGTAGCCCCTGTGCCTACCCGCAGAGCCCTCTTGATACCACAAGTGGCTCTATTACTGTTTTCCTGGCATCAGGTTCAATGTCAACTTGTGTTTAATCCTAGTGTCTACCCGGGGGCAGGCTCAGTGCCAACAGGATACCCTACCTCCCCAGGGCTACCTGATGCCAAAAGCAGAACCTAATGTAATCCCTGTGTCCAAGGCTGATGCCAACATCAACACTCACCTGCCTCCAGCCTTGACTCTCACGTGGCCCCAAGGGTGGGCCAGGCTAGTCCATGGAAGGAGAACCAGGAGAGAGTTCCAGTTCCAGCTCCCTCACCTACTACCTGTGTGACCTCCAGCAAGTGGCTTTATAGAGTCCCAGGCTTCTCAACTGCCAAGTGAAGACAATAATGAACCAGCCCTGCTGTTATAGGGAGTCAATAAGATCATGAGGAAGTGGGCGTAATCGTCACAGTTAGTACTGTGATGGGCTTAAGTGTCATTATGAAGGAAAAGTGTCAGTGAAGGGGGCACATGGGACCACTCCTCCTTTTTCTTCCCCCACCTTCAGAATCCCAGGATTTCTCTCTGTTCCTGACACTGGAGTTTACCCAAATCTCTCCTGACATAGTCTCCTCTGCCTGCTAACAGCCCTGACACCAGGAATCACCTCTAAAGGGGACTTCACACACCCTCCAGTACAACCTTCTCTTCCAAATACTCCCTTTGCACTGGTGCGTGTGTGCTAAGTCCCTTCAGTTGTGTCCAACTCTGTGTGACCCTATGGACTGTAGCCCTCCAGGCTCCTCTGTCCATGGGATTCTCCAGTCAAGAATACTGGAGTGGGTTGCCATGCCCTCCAGGGGGTCGAATCTGCATCTCTTACATCTCCTACATTGGCAGGCGGGTTCTTTACCACTGGCACCTTCTAGGAAGTTCAGTTCAGTTCAGTTCAGTCACTCAGTTGTGTCCGACTCTTTGCAACCCCGTGAATCGCAGCACACCAGGCCTCCCTGTCCATCACCAACTCCCGGAGTTCACTCAAACTCATGTCCGTCGAGTTGGTGGTGCCATCCAGCCATCTCATCCTCTGTCATGCCCTTCTCTTCCTGCCCCCAATCCCTCCCAGCATCAGTCTTTTCCAATGAGTCAACTCTTCACATGAGGTGGCCAAAGTACTGGAGTTTCAGCTTTAGTATCATTCCTTCCAAACAACACCCAGGGCTGATCTCCTTCAGAATGGACTGGTTGGATCTCCTTGCAGTCCAAGGGACTCTCAAGAGTCTTCTCCAACACCACAGTTCAAAAGCATCAATTCTTCAGTGCTCAGTTCTCTTCACAGTCCAACTCTCGCATCCGAAGTGGGGAAACCCAATTCCAGAAAGAGGAAATAAGTGCCAAGCAGGAGACAGAGGGGTCACATGCGTGCCTCTTGCCCACTCTCTCTCTTCTGTCCTCATTATACTCACATGTAAAATTCGAAACATTAACAATAACAGAAATGATATAGTCAACATAGTGGACTTCCCTAAGGATCTGGGTAGGGAACCAGTGGGATGCTGTGTGAATTCTAACCCCTGAAACATTTGGGATTTTTTTTGTATGGTATCAGATTGATGGTTATTACTACTTCTCAAGCCCTGGCCAGTTCCTCTACCGGTTGAGATTGTGAGTTACTATTCTCCAGTTCTGTGGAAAGTTCCACAGATGCACAGCTCTGGTCTTCACCTCTTGCCCAACCACAGATGGTCAGTTCTATGACCCCCACTGTGACCTCGCTTTGAGGTTCCGATGAAGCTTCTGGCCATTGAGAGTGAGCAACATGTCCAAAATAAAAGCAAGTCAACATCTGGGATCAGATGCTGAGTCCAGATCCAGCTGGACTCTGCTCTCAGGAACCCCACACCCACAGCAGGGGTCCTTTCTCACCTCAAGACCCTCGAATCCATTCCCTGGAATTCCCCCCGCCACCATGAGACCCTTCAACCTACATCCCTCCTCTCCAAAAGACCCTCAAATCCATATCCTGTCCATTCTAATACCCTTACATCCAGATCTGTGATTTTCACTTTCCCAAGACCTCCAAATCCCTTCTCACTCTGAGGGGCTTCCCTGGTGGCTCAGAGGTTAAAGCATCTGCCTCCAATGTGGGAGACCCGGGTTCGATCCCTGGGTCAGGAAGACCCCCTGGAGAAGGAAATGGTAACCCACTCCAGTATTCTTGCCTGGAGAATCCCAGGGACGGAGAAGCCTGGTAGGCGAGTCCACAGGGTCGCAAAGAGTTGGACACAACTGAACGACTTCACCTTCACCTTCTCACTCTGAGATCCCAAGTCCAAAGCTCAGGGGCTCCCCAAAATCTTCAGTTCTGGAATGTATCTACTGTCTCCTCCAAAGTCCAGAGCCATACAGCAGTCTCTCCCCACAGACCACAAATTCCACCTTGGGGCCCTCTCCTTGTTAACCTGACCTGAGGTCCCCCCACTCCTTCCTGGTTGGCTGGGTCCCAAGCTAGGCAGGGAGAATAGTGAGGCGTGTATATGAGAGGTAAAACAAGACAATTATATAATCAGGACCAAAGTCTGTCCTGCTTTCCCTGGTAGTATAAAAGCCAACCATCTCAGACATCACCACCTGGCCATCACTCCCAGTTGCCACCATGCTGGCCTCAGGGCTGCTCCTCGTGGCTTTGCTGGCCTGTCTGACTATCATGGTCTTGATGTCTGTCTGGCGGCAAAGGAACCTCAAAGGGAAATTGCCTCCAGGGCCCACTCCTCTGCCCTTCATCGGGAACTACCTGCAGCTGAACACCGAGCAGATGTACAACTCCCTCATGAAGGTATCATGGGGCAGAGATGGGTGGAATGGGATGAAGGGGGGCAGCCTGTCCAGTTCGTCTGCGGCTTTATGGCAGGGGGTGGGCAATGTTGGGCAAGAGTCTTAGGAAAGAAGAAGGGAATTTTAAAGATCCAATACCAGGGTTCTGGGGCTTCCCTGGTGGCCCGAAGATAAAGAACCCATCTGCCAATACAGGAGACCCGGGTTTGATCCCTGCACTGGGAAGATGCCCGAGAAGGGAATAGCAACCCACTCCAGTATTCTTGCATGGGAAATCCCATGGACATAGAAGCCTGGCAGGCTACAGTCCATAGGGTCACAAAGAGACAGACATGACTGAGCAACTCAACAACAACAATCGGGGTCCTAGCCAGGAAAGACACCTTGAGATGTCCAGCTCCTTGATAGTCAGAACTTGTGAGGAAATGCATCCCAGTATGTGAGGTCTGGGTGCAGGGCCAGTTCAGAATAGGGGCTACTCCCACTAACTAACTCCCACTCATCTCTATCAGATCAGCGAGCACTACGGCCCTGTGTTCACGGTCCACCTGGGGACCCGGCAGATTGTGGTGCTGTGTGGCTATGATGCTGTGAAGGAAGCTCTGGTGGACCAGGCTGAAGAATTCAGTGGGCGAGGCGAGCAGGCTACCTTTGACTGGCTCTTCAAAGGCTATGGTGAGGGAGACTGAGGGGAAGGGAGCATGGTCAGACAGACTTCGGGGTCCCCAGCTTTTTTCTCCTGACTGCCTCTGCTATTCCTGTCTCCACTCCTGTGCATTGCTGCCTGCCCCTGCCCTATCTTGTCTTAGCTTCTGCATCTCTGTTTCTCCCTGCTTCTCTCTGCTCCTGTTCCCTTTCACTCGATATCTCTTCTTTCTCTGCATCTCTTAGAGCCTCTTGGGATTTCTGCTTTGGAACCCTGGTCCTCTATCTCCATATGCCTTTTGGTTTTTTTTCTTTTCAGCTTCTGGGCTTCCCCCGGTTTCTCTCTCCTTCTCTCTCTCTTTCGTCTTCCTTTGTCTTAGAATCTCCCATTATCTCTGCCTCAAAATCTCCATGCCTCCATCTCTTAGTAACAGTCTCTCTTTCCCCCCAGGGTCTCTCTGTTTCTTTCTCCCTGTTTTTCTCTCGTCTCTTTGTGTGTGTCTGTTAGTCGCTCAGTTGTGTCCAACTCTTTGTGACCCCATGGACTGTACCCAGCTGGGATCCTCTGTCCATGGGATTCTCCAGGCAAGAATACTGGAGTGGGTTGCCATTTCCTCCTCCAGGGATCTTCCCAACCCAGGGATCGAAACCAGGTCATCTGCATTGCAGGTAGATTCTTTACCATCTGGGCCACCAGGGAAGTCCTTTAGAATTTGCTATGGTTATGTCTAACTCCCAGATCTCCATGCATCTTACTTCCCCTCCTTCCCTCCTCTGTCTCCTCTTCCTCTGAGTGTCTCTGTGTCTCTTGGCATATCTGTCTTGCCTCATTCTTTCCGATTCTGTTCTTTGCACTAGGTCTCTCTGCATTTCTCTGACTCTGCGTTGTTTGTCTCAGTCTGTCTCTTTACCCCACTTCCCTCCCTCTCCCCTTGCTCTCGCCCACCCTCTATCCCTCCGTCCCCTCTGCACCCTACTCTGGCTCTCTACCCTCCTTTTTCCCCCCTAGCTCTCTCTGTCCACCCCTTCTCTCTCTAGGGAGCCTGGGAGCCCGGGAGCCCGGGGCTGGTCTGGGCCCTGCCTCGCTCTGCCCTCATCCAACTCCCCCGCTGCCTCCTCAGGCGTGGCGTTCAGCAACCGGGAGCGCGCCAAGCAGCTCCGGCGCTTCTCCATTACAACTCTGCGGGACTTCGGCGTGGGCAAGCGCGGCATCGAAGAGCGCATCCAGGAGGAGGCGGGCTTCCTCATCGAGGCCTTCCGGGGCACTCGCGGTGAGCCTGGGGGACCCTGGAGTGTGCGAGGAGAAGGGAAACACCCGACGCGGCCACAGCGTTCTGGCCCGGGAAGGAGGGGCCACGCTGGAGGAAGGGTTTAGGGTCCGGCGCTGGAAGTTTAGTTCAGCACTGCCGTGCCCTCCTGCACTTCTCAGACCGCATCAGACCGC
>NW_011494852.1:8132692-8164063 GCF_000754665.1 Bison bison bison | reverse complement strand
CCCCCCCTGCCCTTCCCGGACCGCATCAGACCGCGAGCTGCCTCTCCGCTAAATCCCTGTCTCTCCCCAACCCCCTCCGCTCTCATCCCCCCAGGCGCCTTCATCGATCCCACCTTCTTCCTGAGCCGAACGGTCTCCAATGTCATCAGCTCCATTGTCTTCGGGGACCGCTTTGACTACGAGGACAAAGAGTTCTTGTCACTACTGCGAATGATGCTGGGAAGCTTCCAGTTCACCGCTACGTCTACCGGGCAGGTAACCCGAGTCGACCTGGCTCTACCCTGCCCCTACGGCAACCTGCCGATTCCCCCGCCCCCGCACCCCCCACACACACACACAAACATGAGACAGGTGCCCCAAACTCCCATCCTCCCCCAGACAGGGTCCCCTCAAAACCAGACCACCACTCTTGGACAACTCAACAGTGGCACCAGAGCCCAATACTCATTCTCCAAGGACACCTGGATATCTCAAAAGATGCACCCTCCACCAAAAAAGAAGTAAGAAGAAAAAAACCCTGAAGAAAAGATACATGTCCTCAACCCAGCTTTCTTACAAGACAGGTGTCCTCATCCCAGCTTATCTTACTGTACAACAAGTGGTCCCTTTTTAGACACTCCATCTCAAAAAAGGGGAGGGGACCTCTTGGTAGTCCAGTGGTTCCGACTCTGCACTTCCAATGCAGGAGGCATGGGTTCGATCCCTGGTTGGGGAACTAAGATCCCACATGCTGCTTGGCGTGGCAAAAAAAAGAAAAGATATTTTCTTTCCATCTGAATTTCTTAACACCTGGCAAGTGGTCACCTCAGCCTACTTCCTGACTACCTGGACACCTGGTGCTTCAAAATTCAGCCCACCAAAATCATTGGCTATCCACACAGATGTCCCAAACCAGCCCACTGGAATCTCCAGAGAGTGCCTCCTCCCCAGTTCACTTAAATAGCTGAACATGTAGACAGGTACCCCAACCAAGACCCCTAAATGCATAAACACCTAGGTAGATTGTTCCCCACACACCCAAATAAGTGTCCCCTGATCCAACTCATTTCCAGCACCTGCAGAAGTGCCCTCCATTGGCCCATTTGAATGTCTGAACACCTGAACAGGTGTTTCCCACCTTAACACCTGCACCCCAACTCCACTTTAGTACCTCAACACTTGCACAGAAACCCCAACCCAGACCCCCTAAACATCTGGGCAGTTGTGTCCAACTGAGACCACACCAATGCCTAAACACTTAGACAGGTGACCAACCCCTATACAAGTCCCGCCTAAATAGCTAAACACCTGGACAGGTGTCTCCCAACCCAACCTCATCTGAATATATGAACCCCGGGTGTGTTTCTCCAATCCAACATCATCTGAATATCTGAATATGCATCCCAGTCCATCTCCCTGTAATCCTTGGACAGGGGCCCTCACACATAACTCATTGTGAAAACACATGCCCATCCAGCCTCATCAAAATATGTAAACATCTGGGCAGGTGCCTGTAACCCAGTACCTGCCTTGCCCTGAGACAGGGCCCACTCCCACCAGGTCCTGCACACTGACAGCCATCCTTCCCTCCCCTTCTCCCCTCCCCATCCTCAGCTCTACGAGATGTTCTACTCAGTGATGAAATATCTGCCAGGGCCACAGCAACAGGCCTTTAAGGAGCTGCAGGGACTGGAGGACTTCATAGCCAAGAAGGTGGAACAAAACCAGCGCACGCTGGACCCCAACTCCCCACGGGACTTCATCGACTCCTTCCTCATCCGCATGCAGGAGGTACACCCTCACAGCCAGGATGAAGAGGTCCAGAGCCAGGCAGAGGGAAATCAAGCTGGGGGTGGAGGAGAACAGAGGCCCATTGAAATCACCCCTCCCCCAACCTAATAATAACTCACCGACTCTATGGACAGTTTGAGTAAGCTCCAGGAGTTGGCAATGGACAGGGAAGTCTTGCATGTGGCCATCCATGCGGTCGCAGAGTTGGACACGACTGAGCCACTGAACTGAACTGAACTAACCTAATAATCTTCACAATCCCAGTGATAATTAACCATCACTCTTCCACTACTGGAGTTCCCAGGTGGCACCAGTGGCAAAGAACCCACCTGCCAATGCAAGAGACATAAGAGATGCGAGTTTCATCCCTGGGTCGGGAAGATCCACTAAAGGAGAACATGGCAACCTACTCCAGTATTCTTGCCTGGAGAATCCCATGGACAGAGGAGCCTGGTGGGCTATAGCCCATGGAGTCACAAAGAGACAGACACCACTGAAGTGACTTAGCACGCAGGCCCCAGGGGTTAGGACTCTGCATTCTCAGTGCCAAGGGCCCAGGGTTTAATCCCTGGTCAGGGAAGATTCTGCAAGTCACATGGCACAGCCCCCCCAAAAAAGGAGGGGTTTAATTTGAAAAGGTAATAAAATAGAGTGTTGTTACTTGCTCAGTCGTGTCTGACAGTTTGCGACCCCATGGACGGTAGCCCACCAAGCTCCTCAGTTCATGCACGGGATTCTCCAGGCAGGAATACTGGAGTGGATAACAATTCCTTTCTCCAGGGGATCTTCCTGATCCAGGGATTGAACCCGAGTCTCGTGCATTGCAGGCAGATTCTGTCTGAGCCACCAGGGAAGCCCCTATAAAATAAAGAGACAGGTCCAAAGGGAAAACCCCCAGAAGGGCCCTGAGAGCATAGGGCTTCACGAAGCCCTCCATCCATGCAGGAGAAGGAGAATCCCAACACGGAGTTCTACAGGAAGAACCTGGTGATGACAACACTGAACCTCTTCTTTGCGGGCACCGAGACGGTCAGCACGACCATGCGGTATGGCTTCCTGCTGCTCATGAAGCACCCAGATGTGGAGGGTAAGGCTGGAGAGGGTGGGGAAGCGGACACCACGGACCCCTCCCCCAAATTCCTCTGAGCCTGCTGCAATGGTCCCATCTCTCACAGGTCCATGGACCCTCAGACACGCTCTGCTCTCTAAAGACTAGGTGATGTTTGGCTGATAAGCACCAGCCAAGTCTCACCAGCTGTTAAAATATTGAAAATATCTGCACTGATTGGTATATAGTTCCTGCGGCTGACCCAACCAAGTGCCCACCGCCCCCTCCTCCAGATATTCCCCAGGACTCTTCCTTTGCACCTCCCCTGTGATTTCCATAGGACCAGGTGAACAAGGTGGGCTTCCCTGGTGGCTCAGTGGTAAAGAACCTGCCTGCCAGTGCAGGAGATGCAGGTTCAATCTCTGGGTCAGGAAGATCCCCTGGAGAAGGAAATGGCAACCCACTCCAGTATTTCTGCCTGGGAAATCCCGTGGACAGAGGAGCCCGGCAGGCTACAGTCCATGGGGTCACAAACAGTCAGACACGACTGAAGCAACTAAACAACAACAAAGAGAACAAGACCCTGCACCAACAGTGTCTACAGCCGACGTCGGATCTGAGTGGTCTGCATCCACATCACACATGGATGTCATGCACGTTGTACATATTTGGATTTTCATTCCTGCCCTGAGTCCCCTCAAGAGCTAAATACGTTCTCCCCCCTCCCCTAGCCAAAATCCATGAGGAGATTGACCACGTGATCGGCAAGAACCGTCAGCCCAAGTTTGAGGACCGAGCCAAGATGCCCTACACATAGGCTGTGATCCACGAGATCCAGAGATTCGGAGACATGATCCCCATGGGCTTGCCTCGCAGAGTCACCAAGGATACCAAGTTTCGAGACTTCCTGCTCCCCAAGGTGCTGCCCCACTCAGCCCGCTCCCTGTGACCCTAAACCCCATTCCCCTTAGAACCTTCCCAGCCCATGACCCATGGGACCCACTCCCCTAATCAAAGACTTTCCCCACTACCGTGTCCCTGCCACCTTCCCCCTTGGAGACTCCTGAATTCCAGACCTCCCCAAGACCTCTTACCTCAAGGAATATGAACCCTATGTGCCTCCCAAATTTCTGTCTCAAGGGAAATGAACCTCATTTCCCCTAGACCTTCAAGGACATGATCTCATGTCCCCCAAGCATCCTGCCTAGAGGGACACGAACCCCACGTCTCCCAAAATTTCTTTCTCAGGGAACATGACCTTCCCACCCCCTCAACCTCCTGCCATGGGAGGCATTAACTATGTGTCCCCGAAACCATCTGCTCCAGGAGACACAGAACCCGTGCTCTTCAAACTTCCCTTCTCAGGGGACATAAGCCCCATGTCAGCCAAACTTCCTGTCTCCGAGGACATGAATCTCGTGTACCCCAAAGCACCTCCTTCAGAGGACCCCAACTCCCATGCCTTCCCTTGTCCTGACCTAGGACACCCAAATTCCCCCTCTGCCCACAATGTGCTTTCGTCATACCCATCCCCTACTCCACCTTATCAAAGTCCCCTCCCTCCTCTCAACCAGGGCACCGAAGTGTTCCCTATGCTGGGCTCTGTGCTGAGAGACCCCAAGTTCTTCTCCAACCCCCGAGATTTCAATCCCCAGCACTTCCTGGACGAGAAGGGGCAATTTAAGAAGAGTGATGCTTTTGTGCCCTTCTCCATCGGTAAGAGACACTGCCAACTCAACACCCACAGGGGCCTCCTTTATCTCTAAGGCTTAACCTAGCTTCTTTCTCCAGCTTGGAAGTCCTTCTTACCATATACCCTGGGGCCAATCAGCAATCCCCATAACTACGAAGAGCCCTGGCCAAAGCGAAAGAAAAGGAATGATCGTACCCGTTTCGAAGATGGGGAAAATCAAGGCCCAGAGTGAGAGATTTAAGTCCAAGGTCATTTAAATCCTTCAGATTCTTAGGAAGGCAATGACAGCAGTAGCCATATTTGAGTGTGTATTTAAGGGCAAGGGGTATCCAAAGTTCCAATTGCTACAGTCTGGGCTCATCCCACCAAAAGTTCTAGGGAAACAGGCTCAGAGAGGAGTAGCAACTTCTCTGCAAGTCTCTCCAGCCTCGACATTCCAGCCCTTCTTCCCTGAGAGGACGCAGCTGGGGGTCGGTAGTGGGGGTCGGGCAACAGTGAGAACAGGCCTCACCTCCGCGCCTCCCACTCTGGTCCTTCAGGAAAGCGGTACTGTTTCGGAGAAGGCCTCGCCAGAATGGAGCTCTTCCTCTTCTTCACCACCATCATGCAGAACTTCCGCTTCAAGTCCCCACAATCGCCCCAGGACATCAACGTGTCCCCCAAACTCGTGGGCTTTGCCACTATCCCTCCAAACTACACCATGAGCTTCCTGCCCCGTTGAATCAGGGCTGTGCCCGGGTGGGGCTGGTGGGAGGAGCAAATAGGGGAGGGAAGGGCCTGGGCGGGGGTTAAGAGGGAGGGGCGGGGCTAAGGATGGGGAAAGGAGGGGTATGGGGAGCGGAGGGGAGGGGCTAGGGGCGGGGGTAGGGAAGGGGCGGGGCTGTGGATGGGGAATGGTGGAGGGTGGGGAGGAAAGGGCAAGGTGGACAGGAGAGAAAGAAACAGAACGACTCTTTGTTCAGCTTGCTAGAGATGAGATGAGAGGGAAACTATTATACTTTGAATAGTAACTATAGCAGATATTATTTATTAAGCAAGTATTCTGTGTCAGTTCTATGCTTAAAGTATCTTAAACTCACCTCACTTAATGCTCACAAACCTACCGTGATAGGGAACAGTATCTATGCCCATTTTACAGATAACAAAGATGAGGCCCAGAAAGTTTACATCTATCTGAGGTCCCACAGAACACAAGTCAGTCAGTACTCAGCAAGTACATGAATACAGATGGCCATACTTAACCCACAGTCCTTGGATAGCATCCCCTCCTCAAGTGAAAACACAGCAACTTACTATATTATTACACAACCTGAACTGCTCTGTCCAGGGGACTTTTCCAGAGTCCTGATAGGCAGCTCACCTGGCTTCACTACGCACTTGCCTATGCTCTTCCCAACTCGGGCACACTTTGGATGACAGAGAGTATTTTGTGCCTACCACCAGATAAGGCTACTGTGTCCGACGGGAGTCAGACTGTTGTTGGTGTTGTTTTTCTGGATGTGCTAGGTCTTCACTGCTGCACGCAGGCTTTTCTCTAGTTGCAGCAAGCAGGGGCTACTCTTCATTGCAGAGCTTGGACTTCTCATTTTGGTGGCTTCTCTTGTAGCGGAGCACGGGCTCTAGGGGCACGGGTTTCAGTAGTTGTGATGCACTGGTTTAGTTGCCCCATAGCAAATGCGATCTTCCCGGACCAGGCATGGAACCTGTATCTCCTGCATTGCAAGACAGATTCTTAGCTACTGGACTACCAGGGAAGCCCTAGAAGTCAGACTTCTTAATAAAATGGATGGGAAAGAGAAGCTCTTTCAGCGAAATGCCAGAAGTTTGGTAGCGGCGCAGCCATGTCTCTGTGTGTGCATGTGTGTGGATGCACACGGGCAAGTATATGATAGCCTGTTCTCCAGAGTATATGCAGGAAGTCATATTTCCTATGGGTTTCTGAAGGTGGGGCTCTCTCTGATGGATCTGAAATCTGTGGTGTGTCTCTGAATCACCTGCTTACTCTCAGATAAGTTTGTGTATGTCCCCTTGGAAGTGGCATCCTTCATCACTGCACAGCCTGAAAATTCATAACACATCTGTTGCCCTAACGGTCCGGGAGTGAGCAACGAGAATGAAGACAGAACACGAAATCTGGTGCAATGGGTCAGGGGACCTGCAGCCTCTGTGGGACTGAGGTGCAGAGTCCACTTTGAATCCAGCTTTTATTCCTAATCGCAGACTACAAGACTTTCTCAGATCTTATCTTTCTCAAGACACGTGCTGTGTTAATCACGTACTCGTAAATGTCATGGACTACACTGACATAATCCATATCTCCTTGTCTTTACCCCAGGCCGTTCCCTTCTGGGCTAGTCTCGGGAACAGTCAGCAAGTGCACAGGCAGCGTTCATGTCTGACGCCAACCTGGTGTTCCAAGGTCCATGCTTTCATGATCCCAGTCATACTCCCTTCTGGGTCGGGCCTTGGGGTTTGTAACAAGGTGATTATTCTTAAGAAAAACACGCAGTATAATCATTAACACAGTTTCTTAATATATGCTGTTTTTCCAGGTGTTATTTCTGTGGAATTTCGCAAGGTTGTGAAAGTACAGTATTAGAAATTCCCACTACACACATCAGCTTTAGATCTTTGTATTAGACCACTGGTTAGTTCTAACCTTAGATCTAAATACTACACAAGTGTTGCCTCCACAAAACTTGCCACACTTGAAGGACTAGTGATTTGAGATCAAGTGAGAGGAAATCTGGTCCTTTGAACCCTGCAAGTTTCCTAACAGGCTGATTCTCAGGATTTTCAATTTCCATTGTCTGTGTTTGATCACTTGGGTTCCATGAATTGGCTGCTTCATACTCACTGGGAGGAGCTAAGAATCCACAGTGTCACATTCTTTATTATTACAAGCACGCTATTAAACAATTCAGTGAAGTGAAAAGTGAAAGTGTTAGTCATGTCCAATTCTGTGCGACCCCATAGACTGTAACCCGCCAGGCTCCTCTGTCCATGGGATATCCCAGGCAAGAATACTGGAGTGGGTTGCCATTTCCTTCTCCAGGGGATCTTCCTGACCCAGGGATCAAACCCAGGTCTCCTGCCTTGCAAGCAGATTGTTTACCACTTGAACCACGAGGGAAGTCCCTAACAATCCAGAGTCAGAATCAAACCTTATCCATCCATATACGTGGTCACTTTAAGAGGCTTCCAGAAACCACACCTGGGAGAAATCTCAGAATCGTGGCTTAACTAAACTATTGAATCTTGGAACTGCAGAATCCACAATCGTAATCATGGGATCTCAGGTTCCCACAACCTTAGACTCAGAACGTTTGAATTACTGATGCTTGGAATTCTTGAAGCACAGAATTTTAGCATCAGAGTTTCCCCTGCCCACATCCTTGGGAACTGCATTCTTAGTCCCTCTGGTGGCAAATGTCCATTCTCCAAGTTGAAAGTTCCTTCTGAGAAAGAGTTAAGAGAGAAAAGGAAGGGCTGGAGCTAGCTGGGTTCTGACAATGAGGCACATTCTCCAGGGAAAGGTAGAGTGGCTAGTGGGTCTTTGTCTAGCAAGAAGGGAGACGAGAGGGAAGAGAGAACAAATGTTAATCTCCAGAATCTCAAACTTACACTTGAAAAGGGAAAAGCGGGAATCGATCAAGGCATCACCAAAGGTGCCAGGAGAAGTCACATTCTAGCCCCCAGTGCATCCATGTCACCTGTCCAGAGAGATGCTCCCAGCTTTGTCGCTCTGGAAGGGCCAGTGACCCAACCCAGCAAAGAGACAGTGCTGGGGTGGAGGTGTGAACAGAGGCCCTGGATTCTGGTCCAAGCTTTGTTGCTATTAATAAGTCCTTGGGTCTTCCTGAGCCTCTCTCTGGCCTCTTTCTCATCTGACTCCTTCGTCACAAGAATTACTTGAAGATTGAAATATGGTGTAGTGCTGAACTTTAAAACTCAAAGGCTGCAGGGATGAGAGGATGAGAGTAGTGATGCTTCTGTGTAGCTTGGTTTTCACTATTGTCTTCTGCCAAGCCAAGAATCCTTAGACATCTGTTGTTGCCATAATGACAACCACAAGCAGCGTGTGTTGAGTGCCTGCTATGTGCCAAGCTCTGTGCTGAGCCCTTTGTATGAGCATCACAAGCTGGGCTTACATCAACAGAAATATATCGTCTCACAGTTCTGCAACCTAAACCCCAAATCAAGGTCAGCCAGATCATGCCCCCTCTGAAACCACTGGGGAATCCTTCCTTGCCTCTTCTTAGTTTTCAGTGGCTTGCAACAGTCTTTGGAGTTGCTTACCTTGCAGCTGTATAATTGCAAAATCTGCCTTTGTCATGACATGGTATCTTCCCTGTGTTTGTCTCTCTTCACATGGCCATCTTTTTGTAAGGATACCAGTCATACTCCAGGATGACTTTATCTTTACTGATTCTATCTTCAGTGATTCTTTTTCCAAATAAGATCACACTCTTAGGTACTGGGAGTTCAGACTTCAGCATAGCTTCTTGACACAGTTTAATCCATAACACCACTTAGGCATGCACTCATTCAAACCAGACATCTTACAAGTGTCTGCAAGGTGAGACTAGAATGATCTCACGTTACAAATGAGCAGAGAGACTTAGAGGAAGTTTAAAGAATCTGCCCAGGGACTTCCCTAGCAGTCCAGTGGGACCAATGTAAGGGATGTGGGTTTGATCCCTGGTCTGGGAACTGAGATCTCACATGCTGAGGAGTGACTAAGTCCGCACACCTCAACTAGAGAATTTGTGTGATACCACGAAAGATCCCACATGACACAGCAAAGATCCTGAGTGCCACAGTTAAGGATTGACAGAACCAAATAAATAAATAATTTTTTTTTTTTAAAAAAGAAGCTGCTTAAAGTAACACAGGACACAACAAAGGCAGACAGCTGGGTTCCAGTGCGCCTCTCTGGAGGTTCCAATGATGATTCAGATCGACCTCCTGCCCTCAGAGGAATTCTGAAAGAGGGGAATGGTGCTTGGAAGAAATGTTTTGAAGAAAGGAGGTAGAGGGATGAAAATGCAGATGTCATATCACCCCTGATTCAGATGCCTAATGTGCCATGTGTGGCTGTTCCCAGGACGCATGCAAACCTGTATAAACATGTGCACAGAGATACCTGTATAACTGACCCAGTGCTTTTCTTACTCATGAGAGGTATGCTGATATTTTGTATTGTTTTCTGTCTTATTTTTTTAATGCTGGTGACAACCCCTCAAGCTGCTTTTATGACTCATCAGTTTGATTCAAACTGCAGTTTGAAGAGAGAAAGCTTAAAAGATAAATTCCAAACTTGCTGAGTTAGTCTCCAAGATCCTTTCCAGTCTGGGTTCTGCCCTCCTCTCCCAGTCTCATTTCATGACATCCATCCCATGACACTAAACAGATCCTATTCCCCAAGCTCACCAAACTTCTGTTACTGTGAGTGGATTCGTCACATCTGCAAGCATTTGAATTGACTGTTCCCTCTGCCTAGAATGCCATTCCTGCCCTCTCTGCTGAAGGGAAGGACTGTTGTGGTGGTGGTATTGGCTGGAATAACAAGCCAACAGGAAAGAAAGAATCCTTTCTTCTTCTACCAGGGTCATTCCATTCTCCTCTTAATGGTCCAGTGGGACCCAGCAGGAAATGAAGAGAAAAAAATGGTTCCCAAGATTTCCAAAGAAGTACCACAAAGGAAAGTATCAAAACACGGCTTTGACGTGTAATTTTTCAGACAATGTTGGCTATGATGGCTACTTAGCATCCTTCTCCACAATCTCTTGCAGAAAACAGAAAATAAGGAAATACTTCTCAACTTATTTAAGGAGGCCAATATTCCCTTGATGCCAAAGTGAGACAATGATAGTACAAAACAGGAAATTACAGACCAATATCCTTCATAAATACAGATACAAAAATTGTCAACAAAATATTAGCAAATCAAACCCATCAACATATTTTCAAAAAAAAGAGCAATATAGCCAGTGAGGTTTAGTCCCAGGGTAAAGGCTGGATCAACATTCAAAAATGAATGTTGACCAAGGAACAGATGCAATTCAACCAAGAAAGTATATTCTTTTCAACAAATGATGCCACAACAGTTGAATATCCACATGGATAAAAGAAATGAATCTAGACACAGCCCTGACACTGTCTACAAAAATCAATTCAAAATTGGTCAAGGATCTAAATGTAGAATGGAAAATAAAACTTTTAGAAGATAACAGAAAATCTAGGTGTCCTTGGGTCTGACAATGACTTCTGAGACACAACACCAATTGATAAATGGTCTACAATAAAAATAAAAACTTCTGTTCTGCAAAGGACAGTTAAGAGAATGAAAAATACAAGCTACAGACTGGGAGCAAATGCTTGCAAAGCACATATCTGATAAATGACTTGTATCTAAAATATACCAAAATAAAAAGACATAAAATTGGACAGTAAGATAAAAACAACCCAGGGACTTTCCTAGTGGTCCAGTGGCCAAGACTCCGTGCTCCCAATGAAGAGCGCATGTTCCATTCCTGGTCAGGGAACTAGATTCCACATGCTGCAATTTTAAAAGATCTTTCATGGTGCAACCAAGATCCAGCACAGCTAAATAAATAAATGTTTCTTGAAAAAAAAAAAGAAAAATGAAAAAGCAAGGCAAAAATTCTGAACAGACACCACACCAAAGAAGATGTGCAAGTATTGTAAGAAACAATACTTGACATCACATTTCATTAGGGAATTAACAAATCTTAAAAATACTGAGCTATCCGGGATACACATCTACTGAACAGCTAAAATCCAAAATACTGACAAGACCAAGTGCTGGCAAGGCTGTGGCACAACAAGTATGCTCACAGATTGCTGGTGGGAATGCAAAATGGTTCAGCCACTTTGGAAGACAATTTGGCAGCTTCTTACAAAGCTAAACATTGTCTATCATATGACCCAGCAAATGTACTCTTTGGTATTTATACAAATGGGTTAATGAATTCCTATTCTTAAATTTCCTTGAAATCAAGTCCCAGCTCCTTTTTGCTTAATATCCCTTTCCTCAATTTATCTCTGCCCGCTCTCATTTTAGTATAAGCAGTAAGAAGAAAAAGAAGAGAAAGTCGTTCAGTCTTGTCTGACTCTGAGACCCCATGGACTGCAGCTCACCAGGCTCCTCTGTCCATGGGATTCTCCAGGCAGGAATACTGGATTGCTATGCCTTCTTTCAGGAGATCTTCCCAACCCAGAGATCAAACCCAAGTCTTCCAGCCTCTACTCCTTATACGACTCCAAAGTCACCCACACTTTAGGTGTTTGTTACAGTGGCACCCCACTTTTTTAGCATTCTACTTCACAGGCTTCCCAGGTGCTGCAGTAGTAAAAAAATCTGCCTGCCAACACAGGAGATGCAAGAGATGCAAGTTCAATCTCTGAGTGGGGGAAGACCCTCTGGAATAGGAAATGGCAACCCATTCCAGTGTTCTTGCCTGGAAAATTCCATGGACAGAGGAGCCTGGTGGGCTACAATCCATGGGGTTACAAACAGTCAGACATGACTGAAGCAACTTAGCAGGCACACACGGAGGAAGAAATGTATAAATATGATCAGATTAGAGGTAACTACCCTTCCTCTGAAGTATATCCAATGATGAAAGAAAAAAAGAAGGAAGGAAGAGAAGGAATGAGGGGGGAGAGAGAGAGGGGATGCCAGGGAAGAGAAAGAGCTCTGGATACAGGAAGAGAAAACAAAAACTGGAGGGACTTCCCTGGTGGTCCAGTGGCTAAGATATCATGCTCCCAAGGCAGGGGGCCTGGGTTCAGTCCCTGATCAGGGAACAAGATCCCTCATGCCACAACTAAAGATCTCACATGCCCCAACGAACATGGAAGATTCCATGGGTCGCAACTAAGACCCAGAGCAGCTAAATAAATAAACTGGAAAAAAAAATCCCAATTTGATCTAAGTGGAAGACCAAGATTTATAGAGAGAATTTGTACATTCAAAAGCTAAAAGGGCATAGACACTCAAATATAACAACAATTATACACTAACAAATTGAATAACCTAAATAAAGTAGACAAATTCCTAGAAACATTCAACCTACCTAGAGAGACTGAATCATGAAGAAACAGAAATACGAACAGATCTACATCTAATAAGGAAATTAGTCATCAAAAATGTCCCGTTAAAGAGAAGCCCAGGACCAGATTGCTTCATTGGTGAATACTATGAAACATTTAAAGAAGAATTAATGCCAATCTTTCTTAAACTCTTCCCAAAAAATTGAAGAGAAATTTTTCACAGTGTTTTGAACATCAGTCTTAGCAATATCTTTCTGGATATGTCTCCTCAAGCAAGGGAAGCAAAAGCAAAAAAAAAAAAAGACTCTGGGACAACACAAAACTGAAAAGCTTCTGCACAGTAAAGGAAACCATCACCACAAAAAAGACAACCTATTGAATAGGAGAAAATATTTGTAAGTCATACATCTGATTAGGTGTGAAACCCTAGATATATAGAGAACGCATACAAGGAACAATAAAAAACAAACAACCCATTACAAATGAATAGAAGAGCTGAATAGACATTTTTCCAAAGAATACATACATATGGCCAAGAAGCACAAGAAAACAGTATTTTGTTACTAACGTTCATACTGTCTAAAGTGATTTATGGACTCTATGCAATCCTTATCAAAATCCAAATAGCATTTTTCACAAAAACAGAAAAAAGCAAAAATTAATATGGAGCCACAGTTCAGTTCAGTTCAGTCACTTGGTCGTGTCTGACTCTTTGTGATCCCATGAATCGCAGCACGCCAGGCCTCCCTGTCCATCACCAACTCCCAGAGTTTACCCAAACTCATGTCCATCGAGTCAGTGATGCCATCCAGCCATCTCATCCTCTGTCATCCCCTTCTCCTCCTGCCCCCAATCCCTCCCAGCATCAGGGTCTTTTCAAATGAGTCAACTCTTCGCAGGAGGTGGCCAAAGTACTGGAGTTTCAGCTTTAGCATCATTCCTTCCAAAGAAATCCCAGGACTGATCTCCTTCAGAATGGACTGGTTGGATCTCTTTGCAGTCCAAGGGACTCTCAAGAGTCTTCTCCAACACCACAGTTCAAAAGTATCAATTTTTCGGCGCTCAGCTTTCTTCACAGTCCAACTCTCACATCCTTACATGACCACTGGAAAAACCATAGCCTTGACTAGACAGATATGGAACACCAAATAGCCTAAATAACCTTGAGGGGGTAAAAAACAAAGCTGGAAGCATCACACTTCCTGATTTCAAAATATGTTACAAATTTACAATAATTAAAGCAGTACTGTGCCATTATTGCTGTTATTGTTTAGTTACTAAGTCATATCCAATTCTATGGGACTCCATGGAATATAGCCTGACAGGCTCCTCTGTCCATGGAATTTCCCAGGCAAAATACTGGAGTGGGTTGCCATTGCCTTCTCCAGGGACCCTTCTAGACCCAGAGATTGAACTTGTGTCTCCTGCATTGCAGGAGAATTCTTTACCACTGAGCCACCTGGGAAATTTAAAATAACTTAAAGACTTAAATACAGAACGTGACACCATACAGTTGCTAGAAGAGAGCACAGACGAAACATTCTCTGACATAAATTGTATCAATGTCTCTTTTTGTTGGCTTGTTTTCCTTTTTTGCCACACTTCAAGGCTTGTGATCTTAGTTCCCCAACCAGGGATCAAACCAGGGCCCTCAGCAGTGAAGGTGAAGCACGAACCCTAACCACTGGACAGCAAGGAATTCCCACCAATATTTTCTTAAGTCAGTCTCCCAAGACAATAGAAATAAAAGCAAAAATAAACAAATGGGACCCAACAAATTATAAGCTTTTGTACAGCAAAGAAAACTGTAAATAAATGAAAACTATAAACAAATGGGCTGAGAGAAAATATTTGCAAATGATGCAATCAACAAGGGATTGATTTCCAAAATATACAATCAACTCATACAATTCAACAGCAACAACAAAATAGAAAACAACACAATCAAAAAATGGGCAGGAGAGCTAAATAGTTCAGTTCAGTTCAGTCACTCAGTTGTGTCCTACTCTGCAACCCCATGGACTGCAGCACACCAGGCCTCCCTGTCCGTCACCAACTCCCAGAGTTTACCCAAACTCATGTCCATCTAGTCGGTAATACCATCCAACCATCTCATCCTCTGTCATCCCCTTCTCCCCCTGCCCTCAATCTTTCCCAGCATCAGGGTCTTTTCCAATGAGTCAGCTCTTCACATGAGGTGGCCAAAGGATTGGAGTTTCAGCTCCAACATCAGTCCTTCCAATGAACACCCAGGACTGATCTCCTTTAGGATGGACTGATTGGATCTCCTTGCAGTCCAAGTGACTCTCAAGAGTCTTCTCCAACACCACAGTCCAAAAGCATCAATTCTTCAGTACTCAGCTCTTTATAGTCCAACTCTCACATCCATACATGACTACTGGAAAAACCATAGCCTTGACTAGACAGACATTTGTTGGCAAAGTAATGTTTCAGTTTTTTAATATGCTATCTAGGTTGGTCATAACTTTTCTTCCAAGGAGTAAGCATCTTTAAATTTCATGGCTGCAGTCACCATCTGCAGTGATTTTGCAGCCAAAAACATAAAGTCAGCCACTGTTTCTACTGTTTCCCTATCTATTTGCCATGAAGTGATGGGACCAGAAGCCATGATCTTAGTTTTCTGAATGTTGAGCCTTTGTATTATTAGAGAAATGCAAATTAAAACTACAATGAGGTATCACCTCACACCAGTCAGAATGGTCATTATTAAAAAGTCTACAAAGAATAAATGCTGGAGAGAGTATGGAGAAAGGCGAGCCCTCCCTCATTGTTGGTGGAAATGTGAGTTGGTACAGCCACTATGGAAAACAGTATGGAGGTTCCTCAGAAAACCAGAAATAGAGATACCATATGATCCACCAATCCCACTCTTTGACATATATCCAAACAAACCACAGTTCAAAAAAATACAAAATACACACACTCATATATTCACAGCAGCACTATTTACAATAGCCAAGACATGAATCAACTCAAATGTTCATCAATAGATGAATGGATAAGGAAGACGCAGCACATATACACAAAGTAATACTGTTTAGGCATAAAAAAGAACGAATTTATGCCATTTGCAGCAACATGGATGGACCTAGAGATTACCATACAAAGTGAAGTCAGAAGAAAAGGTAAATACCACATGATATCACTTACATGTGAAATCTAAACTATGACACAAATGAACGTATCTATGCAACAGAAACAGTCTCACAGATACCGAGGAGACTTGCAATTGTCAAGGGGGAGAGGGGTGAGGAGAGGTGAACTGGGAGTTTACAATTAGCAGATGCAAACTATTATACATAAAACGGATAAACATGGTCTTACTGAAGAGCACAGGGAACTATATTCAATATCCTATGATAAACCATAATGAAAAAGAATATAAAAAAGAATATACACATATATGTATAACTGAATCACTTTGCTGTACAGCAGAAACTAACCCAACCTTGTAAATCAACTATATATCGATAAAATGAATTAGGAAAAAGAGAGAGAGAGAGAGACTGTTGGCTACTTAGCTGGTTAATATAATCACCACTAAAATCACAGGGCTCTAACCGCGTTTACTACTACTACTACTACTACTAAGTCGCTTCAGTCATGTCCGACTCTGTGCGACCCCATAGACAGCAGCCCACCAGGCTCCCCCATCCCTGGGATTCTGCAGGCAAGAACACTGGAGTGGGTCGCCCTTTCCTTCTCCAATGCACGAAAGTGAAAAGTGGAAGTGAAGTCGCTCAGTCGTGTCCGACTCTTAGCGACCCCATGGACTGCAGCCCACCAGGCTTCTCCGCCCATGGGATTTTCCAGGCAAGAGTGCTGGAGTGGGGTGCCATTGCCTTCTCCTAACTGCGTTTAGGTACTGTTCTATAGTTGGTGACTCACTCAATCCTCTCAACAATCCTCTCTGAAGCAGATACGGTTATGACATCTATCTCACAGGTCAGTAAGCTACATCCCAGAGAGGCTGAGCTTTTTGTCTAAAGTCACACAGAGAACAAGAGGCAGAGCTAGGATCCCAGTTCAGCTCAGGGCTGTGCACTTAACTAACATATTCAGCTGCCTCTCTCTGTGAACAACAGTCACATTTCATGTTTGGCCTTCTACTTCATGTCGTGTGTTCATACACGGTTCCTAAGTCATGATGATGGGAACAGGGGGACCAAGTTTGAAGCCTGCTCCAGACTCAGCCTTTAACTCTGCAATGCTTCAATGCATCAGAAGCAGTTACTGTAGTCCATTTCTATTATTACAGTTATTGTTGTTGTTTTTCTCATTTTGCAGGTGAAAAAAACTGAGTCTCAGACTCGAATGACATACCCACAGTTACATAGCTAAAAAATAGTAGTGCCCAGACTTGAACCAGATCTATTTGAGTCTTTCTTGCCCTTCCCAATCTAGACAGGCCCCCCAAACAAAATGTGAAATAATTTAACCTCTAGAGCCTTGTGTGTTTCACAATAGCATAGTTATCAAGTTTCAAATGTCTTCAGATTTGTTTTGCTAGCTTAGGTTCCAGTTTTGGCTGCTTTCCACAGTCTAAGGGAAAGGATAAAGAGTGGCTATTAGAAAACCCCAAAACCAAATGTCTTGTTTTTTAACAAACACTAATGTGCCCATGGCACCCCACTCTAGTCCTCTTGCCTGGAAAATCCCTTGGGCGGAGGAGCCTGGTAGGCTGCAGTCCATGGGGTCACTAAGAGTCGGACACGACTGAGCGACTTCACTTTCACTTTTCACTTTCATGCATTGGAGAAGGCATTGGCAACCCACTCCAGTGTTCTTGCCTGGAGAATCCCAGGGGGGATTCTGGGGAGCCTGGTGGGCTGCCGTCTTTGGGGTCACACAGAGTCGGACACGACTGAAGTGACTTAGCAGCAGCAGCAATGTGCCCATTCAGACTATTACCATCCATGTGCACAATCTCCTGGGAGGAAGCTGAAAATCTCTGATTCACACTATCTGTGTTATTTGTTATCAAGATTTATGACATCTTGGAACCACAGTCTCAAAACCAAAGGCTTAAAATATTATAATCGTTATACACTGAGTCAAAGTCTCTTTAAAAGGTTGTTGTAATATGAACCTTTAAAAATTTCTCCTATTCCTTAAAAAACTAGGAATAAAATTGCCATATAACTCAGTAGTTCCACTACTGGGCATGCACTCCAAGGAAACCAGAACTGAAAAAGACACATGGACCCCAATGTTCATTGCAGCACTATTTACAATAGCTAGTACATGGAGGCACCCTAGATGTCCATCAGCAGATCAATGGATAAGGAAGTCGTGGTACATATACACAATGGAATATTACTCACCTATAAAAAGGAATGCATTTGAGTCAGCTTTAAGGAGGTGGGTAAACCTAGAGCCTATTATACAGAGTGAAGTCAGAAAGAGAAAGACAATTACCATATACCAGACCACCTGACCTGCCTCTTGAGAAATCTGTATGCAGGTCAGGAAGCAACAGTTAGAACTGGACATGGAACAACAGACTGGTTCCAAATAGGAAAAGGAGTACGTCAAGGTTGTATATTGTCACCCTGCTTATTTAACTTTTATGCAGAGTACATCATGAGAAACGCTGGGCTGGAAGAAACACAAGCTGGAATCAAGATTGCCAGGAGAAATATCAATAACCTCAGATATGCAGATGACACCACCCTTATGGAAGAAAGTGAAGAGGAACTAAGAAGCCTCTTGATGAAGGTGAAAGTGGAGAGTGAAAAAGTTGGCTTAAAGCTCAACATTCAGCAAACGAAGATCATGGCATCTGGTCCCATCACTTCATGGGAAATAGATAGGGAAACAGTGCAAACAATGTCAGACTTTATTTTTCTGGGCTCCAAAATCACTACAGATGGTGACTGCAGCCATGAAATTAAAAGACGCTTACTCCTTGGAAGGAAAGTGATGACCAACCTAGATAGCATATTCAAAAGCAGAGACATTACTTTGCCAACAAAGGTCTGTCTAGTCAAGGCTATGGTTTTTCCTGTGGTCATGTATGGATGTGAGAGTTGGACTGTGAAGAAAGCTGAGCGCTGAAGAATTGATGCTTTTGAACTGTGGTGTTGGAGAAGACTCTTGAGAGTCCCTTGGACTGCAAGGAGATCCAACCAGTCCATTCTGAAGGAGATCAGCCCTGGGATTTCTTTGGAGGGAATGATGCTGAAGCTGAAACTCCAGTACTTTGGCCACCTCCTGCGAAGAGTTGACTCATTTGAAAAGACCCTGATGCTGGGAGGGATTGGGGGCAAGAGGAGAAGGGGATTACAGAGGATGAGATGGCTGGATGGCATCACTGACTCGATGGACATGAGTGTGAGTGAACTCCAGGAGCTTGTGATGGACAGGGAGGCCTGGCGTGCTGTGATTCATGGGGTTGCAAAGAGTCGGACATGACTGAGCGACTGAACTGAACGGAATGCATATATATGGAATCTTGAAAGATGGTACCAACGATCCTACATACAGGCAGCAAAGGAGACACAGATGTAAAGAACAGACTTTTGTACTCAGTGGGAGAAGGAGAGGGTGGGATGATTTGAGAGAATAGCATTGAAACATACACATTACCATATGTAAAATAGATGACCAGTGTGAGTTTGATGTATGGAGAAGGGCACCCAAAGACGGTGCTCTGTGAGGACCTGGAGGGATAGGTTAGGGAGGGATGTGGGAGGAGGGTTCAGGATGGAGGGGACACATGTTTACCTATGGCTAATTCATACTGATGTATGGCAGAAACCATCACATTGTTGTAGCTATCCTCCAATTAAAATTAATAAATACAGTTTTTAAAAATTACAAAAAATTTTTTTCTCCTTAACCACTATGACCAGAGAGTCCAAAATGGTGAAAAAATGCAATCAACTATTCAGTACATCTGCCTGTTCTTATTTGCCAGAAATCTGGTATCCTCATCTTGAGAATCCTTCTGAGTAGCCTCTACCACAGTTGTCCAAACATTTAAGACTACAGATTTCGTGGAAGGAAGCAATCTTCACTCTCAGCCAGTATGAGAGGGGCTGTGACCTGGCATAGCCTCCAAACATGATTTGACAGCATCAGCCAGAATTATAAAGAAATGTACTATATGACTCAGCAATTCCACATCTAATCATTTCTCCACAGATGTACTCAAACACCTGCAAAATGACCCGTGTGCAAGTCTGTTTGTTGTGCCATTGTTTAGCAGTGAAAGACTGGAAATGACCCAAGTGTTCTTCATGAAATGACTGATAAATTGTGGTGGTTGTTGTTTTGCTGTTTAGTCGATAAGTTGTGTCCAGCTCTTTTGCAACTCCATGGACTGTATGTAGCCCACCAGGCTCCTCTGTCCAAGGGATTTTCCAGGCAAAAATACTGGAGTAGCTTGCCATTTCCTGCTCCAGGGGATCCTCCCCACCCAGAGATTGAACCCATATCTCCTGCATTACCAGGCGGATTCTTCACTGCTGAGCCACCAGGGAAGCCCCTCCAAAAAAACAAACAAACTGTGGTAGATCTATCCAATAGAATTCTGTGTCAGTCAGGATCCCAGCAGAAAAGTAAGTCACACACAAGTAAGATAATTGAGCATTTAATAATAGCACTATTTACAAAGTGAGGGGTATCCAATGAGGGATGGTGAAACACCTGTAAACTAGCCACAGAGAGGCTCCGTTACACCCTTATCCTTGAAGGGTCAAAGGGAGAGAGCAGTCCCCAGAACCCAGTGAAACCTATGGGTACAAAAGAAGGCCAACAGGAGTCACGGCCAAAACAAGTTGCACAACCAAACTCATCAGTGGGGAGGAGGGAAACAAAAGCCTTTCCTAAGGGAAGGACCAGTGGGAGGGAAGAAAATATTTTGAAAATAATACAATCTACCACAGACGAGACTTCCAGCAACTCTCCTACCACCATATGGATAATACCAGACAATAAAAGAGACAAAGAGAGCAGAGAGATTGAGAAAACCAGAGTCCCACTCCAGTGTTCTTGCCTGGAGAACCCCAAGGACAGAGGAACCTGGCAGGCTACTGTCCATGGGGTCGCAAGAGTCGGACACAACTTAGCAACTAAACTACTACTGCTGCTAAAGACATCATCACAATAAAAAAAGGCTAAGTGCTGAAGAATTGATACCTTCAAACTGTGATGCTGGAGAAGACTTGAGAGTTCTTTGAACAGCAAGGAGATCAAACCAGTCAATCCTAAAGGAAATCAACCCTGAATATTCATTGGAAGGACTAATGCTGAGGCTGAAGCTCCAATATTTTGGCCGCTTGATTCGAAGAACTGACTCATTGGAAAAGACCCTGATGCTGGGAAAGATTGAAGGCAGGAGGAGAAGGGGATGACAGAGGATAACATGGTTGGGTTGCATCACTGACTCAGTGGACATGAGTTGAGCAAACTCTGGGAGATGATCAAGGAGAGGGAAGCCTGGCGTGCTGCAGTCCATGGGATCACAAAGAGTTGGACATGACTGAGCAGCTGAACAACAAAGATATCATTTAAAGCCTGAATCCAGTATGTCTGTCTGCTCTTGGCCTGCCCCAGAGATCCTAAAAATAGATTCCCATTTCTGCCTAAATGAATTTGAGTTAGATTTCCATTGCTTACAGCAGTAGAACTACATTTTTGGAGGGAAAGGCTTAGTCAAGCTCTGTTACACTCTCCGATCAGTCGTGAACACTGACTCAATTCCCATTGGTTGGAAATCTCAACCAATAAACTTTCCCAAAGGAATCAACTGTCTACGTTAAGAGACAGAGACCAATAGCATCATAGCTTCCTAATATTTTAACAGGACAACTTGAAAATATACAGAAAAATTGAATGATTTTGTACAGTAAGTCACTGCCTCGGTTCTGTAAGTGGTATTAGTAAATGTTAGTTGCTCAGTCATGTCCAACTCTTTGTGACCCCCATGGACTTTAGCCCACCAAGCTTCTCTGTCCATGGACTTCTCCAGGCAAGAATAGTGGAGTGGGTTGCCATTCCCTTCTCCAGGGTATCTTCCCAATCCAGGAATCGAACCTAGGTCTTCAACATTGCAGCCAGTCTTTTTTACCATCTGAGCCACCAGAGAAGCCCCAAACAAATCTGTCCATATATGTATCTTTTATCCACCCAATCTATCTGACTGGGTTTTTTTAATGCATTTCAAAATAAATGGCAGATATCATTCCTTAATTCATCCCTTAATTCACAAATAGCATCATTTTGTAATCCTTCAAAACAAGACATCCTGTGATACTTAGAAGCACCAGAATGAGAATCTGAGACTCTCAGACTCCCAAAACCTTAGGTTCAAGGACACTCAAAAATGCAGAACTGGGTGAGACTTCCCTGGCAGTCCAGGGGTTGAGACTCTGTGCTTCCAATGCAGGGGCCATTGATCCTGAGATTCTTCTGCATTCGTCTTTACAGATAACATCCACAGCTTCTCCATGATAGCAAAAATGTCCTGAGAAGGTGAGCTTTCTTTCCATCACTCATCCTAAATCCTTCCTAATCATAGCTTGTGAGGAAGAGGATGACTGAACAGCTTTTCTAACACAAAGTTCCCCCCCAAGGGAAATAAAAGATTGGAAATAACCCAAGGTTTGAGATTGGCTGAACCGACATACACATGAAAAAATGACAGAGATGAAATGTGGGTTAATTCCTATAATCCCAACACTAGGAAAGAACATGGGTGTAGTTGAAAACAGAACAAGAAGCAACAGGAGGAAATAGCTTTCATGCACCAGCTTCTCAGATCTTATCCAAACTGGAGCTGCTCAGCCCCACTCCAAACTTTACAATGGCCACTTCCCATTTAGCAACTAAGCTCAGCTCAGCTCTTAACTGAAATCCCATGCTTCTCTGGGGTTTAGGAGAAGGAAGGGCTATGGAAGGAAGGGGTGCAGTGTTCTGGCCCAGGCTTTGCCATGATTCCTTGTGTCATCTTGGGTATGATGATTGCCACTTCTCCCACCTTGAAAAGTCTGTGGTAAATGCTAAAGGTGTGACCAGATAGCCAAGAGCTCAGAAAAAGTCAAAGGTTGCAGTGATCATCAAGCAAGTGCTGAGTGCTCCCTATGTGTCAAGCACTGTTCAAAGCACTTTTCACTTTTCAATTGGTTGAATCCTTACAACAGCCCCAAGAGTTAGATGCTGTTATTATCCTCATTGTACAGAGGAGGTTAACTAAGGCACAGAGGAATTAAGTAACTCATCCAGTGCAGTCTGGTTCTGAGACAGGAGGTAGATGCCCCCCCTCCCAGGGTAGACACTCCAAGAAGAGACTAGCAGGACCATTGAGGAAAGAGGCTGAGCCCTACCCAGACAGAAGATAAGAGACCACATATTTCTCATTCTCGAAGTCAGGAGACCTCCCTGACTACCCATGTGCAGAAAGACTCCTTGGAGGTCAAAACAGGAGTGATGCTAAGTGTTGCTAACTACCCATAGGCCTCTTCGGTGGAATGCATCTTGGCTAAGAGATGGATGTGTACACATGGAAGGATCCCTAGATAAACTAAATGTGGACTGTGAACCAGGCAAATCAAAATAATTGGTCAAAGGAAAACCAGAAGAAATGCCCCATACAAGTAATTCAAACTGCCACGAGAGTGTTCCTCTCTCTCTCTCTGCATCTGCCCATGTGTCTATCCACATATACTGTACTCTTTTTTCCTCCTAATAAAACACTTCGTTTCACTGTTTTACATCTTTATGCGGATTCTGCCTTTCCCTTCTCCAGAGGATCTTCCCAACCCAGGGGTCAAACCCAGGTCTCCCACATTGCAGGCAGATTCTTTATCAGCTGAGCCACAAGGGAAGCTCAAGAATACTGGAGTGGGTAGCCTATACCGTCTCCAGAAGATCTTCCTGACCCAGGAATCAAACTGGGGTCTCCTGCATGGCAGGCAGATTCTTTACCAACTGAGCTACCAGGGAAGCCCCTAAGTCAACTATACTTTGATTTAAAAAATTAAATCTAAAAAAGTAACAATAATAAGTAAACATAGACCATACTTGGCAATTAATAAACTCCCCCAATGACCCACACTCAGAGATTGAATTAAAAAAAATATCATACAAGACACAGTAAGGATGAAGATAGATGAATAGAAGGTATACTAGTTTAATATCTCCCGAAAAAAAAAGACAGTGTGGCTATAAATACTTTATGAAACAAGATTAACACTATGGAGAAAAAAAATTATTAAGACTAACAGGAACATGGTGAAAAAAGGACCTGTGCACCTGGAAAATGAAACAATCCCGACACATAACAAGATAGCCCTAAGTTACAAGATCTTAACTTACCCTTGTGAGTAACTGATAAATCAAACAGATTTTTAAAATACTAAGAGTATAGAATAGTTGAAAAAGATATTTAATTAAAGAGACCCATTTAACAGCTATAGGAAGGACCCTAGACACTTAGAGAATCCTCATTATTTTCAAACACCCATGGAAGTTTTACAAATATTAGCCCCATACCAGGCCAAGATACAAACCTTTAAAAATGCTAAAGGAATAATAGTATAGACAATACAACCTGTCCACAATGTAAAAAAAAAAAAAAACAGAATTCAATAACAAAAAGAGGAAAACAGACACCAAAATGCTCAGAAATTTTAAAGCATACTTCTATACAATGGACACACTGGTTCCAAACTGGGAAAAGAGTACATCAAAGCTGTATATTGTCACCCTGCTTATTTACCTTATATGCAGAGTACATCATGAGAAATGCTGGACTGGATGAAGCACAAGCTGGAATCAAGATTGCCAGGAGAAATATCAATAACCTCAGATATGCAGATGACACCACTCTTATGGCAGAAAGCAAAGAAGAACTAAAGAGCCTCTTGATGAAAGTGAAAGAGGAGCATGAAAAAGTTGACTTAAAGCTCAACATTCAGAAAACTAAGAGCATGGCATGCGGTTCCATCACCTCATGGCAAATAGATGGGGGAACAATGGAAACAGTGAGAGACTTTATTTCCTTGAGCTCCAAAATCACTGCAGATGGTGACTGCAGCTATGAAATTAAAAGATGCTTTCTCCTTGGAAGAAAAGTTATGACCAACTTAGACAGCATATTAAAAAGCAGAGATGTCACTTTGCCAACAAAAATAGTCTTAGTTGGACTAGAAAGAAATCTGAGTGCTGAAGAATTGATGCCTTTGAACTGTGGTATTGGAGAAGACTCTTGAAAGTCCCTTGGACTGCAAGGAGATCCAACCAGGCCATCCTAAAGGAAATCAGTCCTGAATATTCATTGGAAGGACTGATGAAGCTGAAATTCCAATACTTTGGCCTGATGGGAAGAACTGACTAATTGGAAAAGACCCTGATGCAGGGAAAGATTGAAGACGGGAGGAGAAAGGGACAACAGAGGATGAGATGGTTGGATGGTATCACCAACTCGATGGACATGAGTTTGAGTAAGCTCCGGGAGTTGATGATGGACAGGGAAGCCTGGAGTGCTGCAATCCATGGGGCTGCGAAGAGTCGGACACGACTGAGCAACTGAACTGAACTGAACTGATACAATGGATGGACCAAGTAGAAATCATATTTGATATTTAAAATGTTTAGCGTGAATGATGAAATTATTGCATCTCATATCATTAAAGGATACAGACTTCAGAGAGGAGTGCTTATATGAAAACAAGAAAACTGAATGAGTTCAGCATCCAGTATAGGAAAAAAAAGTTTAAATAATAACTGAGCAAGACTTTTTAAAAGGTCAAAGAAATAACATACTAGCAGAAATGAATGAACAACAAACACAGGAACACAAAAACAAAATAGTAGCAAGCTTCCAAGTTCGGGAACCAGAACACTTCAATGTGCCAACTTCCAAACTCCATGGACAGAAGTACCTACGTCAGGATCTCACTCAGTAATAACCTGGTAACCAGTAAACTAGTGTTGGAAAAAAAAAAAAGTAGAATCAACAAGACCAGAAACCACGCCTTTAAGAAGGTAAAAAAAAAAAAAAATGGTTTAACTTCTTACAATACTTGTGATACGCAGAATTCTTTAATCGATGCCCCATGACCCATACTTCCGTGTAATCCCTTCTCTTAAGTGTAGGTGGCATGTGTGAATAGGATGGCATGCTCCCATGACTATGTTACCTTCCATGACAAAGGGGATTTTGAAGACTAATTAGAGCCCCAAATATGTTGATTTTTTTGAGTTAATCATAAATGTGATTATCCTGGGAGGGCCGGATCCAGTCAGACAAGGTTTTCAAAAGAATTGGCCCTTCCAACAAAAGATCAGTGGTCAGACTAAACTATAAACTAATAAGAAAAAACTAAAAGGTATTAAAAGGCAGTTCACAAAGGAGAAAATGGAACGACTCATACACACAGGATATGCTCAACTCTGAGGTCATTTGGAGAAGAGTCAATTAAAATGAGGTATCATTTCACACCCATCAGATTAGCAAAATTTCATAACTGATAGAAACAAACATTGAAGGACAACACCAGGAATCTTTCTAATGCCATTGGTGGGAGTATATATTAGTTGAACTAACACTGCAAGAGAATTTGGTTATGGTTGGCCGAGTTCAAGTAGTACATACACTGAGACCTGAAGTAATTCCGCTGCTGGCAATCGACCCAGGAAAAATTCTCACAGCTGTACACAAGACACAGCCTGACAAGAGTGTCACCGTGGTGAGATTGGGGCTTTTTTTTTTTTCTGTTTTATACTTTGCTGTTTCCCCAGTAGCTCAGTGGTAAAGAATCTGCCTTCAATGCAGGAGACACAGGAGACTTGAGTTTGATCCCTGGGTGAGGAAGATCCCCTGGAGAAGGGAATGGCAACCCACTCCAGGATTCTTGCCTGTAGAATCCCATGGACAGAGGAGCCTGGCGGGCTGCAGCCGCAGAGAGTTGGGCACAACTGAGTGACTAAGCACATAGTGCCAGCACCTAGACAGTTGACTCTGGAAAAATGCAGGCTCTGGAGGAGCTGCTTCCTGGCGATGGACAATCTGCCTGTAACTTGACAGCCAGCCCTTCCTCCCCTCAGTTTCACATTGCAGATTCAACTAGATCATGCAGTACTGCAGTAGTACATATTTCCTGAAAAAAATATTTCAAGTCAGTGGACCCACAACACAGTCCAAACCCATGTTGTTCAAGGGTCAACTGTAGTTAGTTGGTCCTTAATTAATACTTGTTGACTTGATTAATGAATGAAATGGTCATACTGAGAAAGATTCCTCTGGTCCCACTAGGACCCAGTGGTTAAGGGTTCGCCTTTGAAATGTAGGGTGTGTGGGTTCAATCCCTCGTCAAGGAGCTAAGATCTCATGTGACTTAAGGTTAAAAAAAAATAATAAAGCAGATATTTGTGGGAGAGAGATAAATTAAGAATTTGAGATTAACATATACACACTACTATGGGATTTTGGGGGTTTTTTAATTGAAATATAGTTGATTTACAATGCTGCATTAGTTTCGGGTATACAACAAAGTGATTCAGTTATACATATACACACTTTTTCAGATTCTTTTCCCTTACAGACTATTATAAAATATTGAGTACAGTTCACTATATTTTCACTTTCATATATAAAATAGTAACCAACAAGGGCATACTATATAGCACAGGGAAATATGTTCAATATCTTATAACAGTCTAAAGGGAAAAGAACCTGAAAAAGTATATATATATGTATAATTGAACCACTTTGTTGTACACCTGAAATTAGCACAGAATTGTAAATCAACTGTATTTCAATTAAAAAAAAAAACATAACAGATATGCCAGCCTGGATGGAACGGTGTTTGGGGGCAGAATGGATACCTGTATATGTATGGTTGAGTTCCTTCCCTGTTCATTGAAGTGAAGTGAAAGTCGCTCACTCATGTCCAACTCTTTGTGACCCCATGGACTGTACAGTCCAGGGAATTCTCCAGGCCAGAATACTGGAGTGGATAGCCTTTCCCTTCTCCAGGGCATCTTCCCAACCAAGGGATTGAACTGAGGTCTCCCGAATTGCAGATAGATTCTTTACCAGCTAAGCCACAAGGGAAGCCCTCCCTGTTCATTGAAACTACCACAAAATTGTTAATCAGCTATACTCCAACACAAAATAAAAAGTTTAAAGTTTGAAATAATAGATAAAAAAATAAGCAATATTGTAGCAAATTCAATAAAGATTTTTTTAAATGGTCCATGTCAAAAAAAAAACTTTAAAAAGCAGAGAGAAGGTATGCAGCGATTCAGTGGTCCTTGATGGTGGGAAGTGACAGGGTCCTTGATGGTTAAGACTGAGTCAGAGAAAGTGGGTCCCCTATTCATCCACTAATTCCCCAGTAAATATCTCCTTCATCCTCTGAGTATGGACAACATGAAAGTCTCTGATTTCACTCTCAGCCAGGAGATTCCTAAGTTGGCCTTTACCAGTCAACCAAGAATTAAACACTGTGGACAGTAAGACTTTCTCAGCATCTTTGTACAGGGACCTAGGAAACAAAGTCGGAGCTCCTCAGCCAGGCATTCAGAGCCCTTGAATACCCAAAGCCCACCCCACTCCCTACATTTAAATGCCCCCAGGGACCTCAGAAGTAATCAGCAAGTGATTCGGGCCCCCTTCTCTGTCTGTCTTCCACCCCCAGGAGTGTCTGTCTTTGACTGTCCCCATGTGTGATAACTCCCTTCCCGATGTCTTCCTCTGTGTTTCTGATTTTCGGCCCTTCTTCCCCCTTATTCTCTGAAACGCCTACACTTATACATCTCTCAAGTGTACGCTATGTTCTCCTATACAAGCAGCTCTTCCTCGCTGTCCTTCAATAATACTCGCCTGGGGTTTGGGATGGACATGTACACACTGCTCTATTTAAAATGGATAACCAGCAACGACCTGCTGTAGAGCACAGGGAACTCTGCTCAACGTCATTTGACAGCCTGGGTGGGAGAGGAGTTTGGGGAAGAATGGATGCATGTATATGTAAGGCTGAGTCCCTTCACTGTTCACCTGAAACTACCACAACATTGTTAATCGCCTATACCCCAAAACAAAAGAAAAAGTTCAAAAGAAAAAAATAACACTCCCCAGACTGTCATCTGTCCCACCGAAACGGAACATCTACCATTGCTTGATCCTGTCTGTAACTTTCTTCCAACGTGTGCACCTCTCCATTTCTCTTTCATGTATTCTTATCCAATCCAGCCACCATTGCTACATAGAGAGGAACTGCTTAACAGGTAGTTAAGTTGCCCACAGCATGAGGGGGAAGTTCTTCTCCTTTAAGTGAAGTGAAGATTGTTCAGTTATGTCTGACTCTGTGACCCCATGGACTGTAGAGTCCATGGAGTTCTCTAGGCCAGAATGCTGGATTGGGTAGCCGTTCCCTTCTCCAGGGGATCTTCCCAACCCAGGCATTGAACCCAGGTCTCCCACACTGGAGGCGGATTCTTTACCAGCTGAGCCACCAGGGAAACCTTCCTCTCCTTTTTCTCCACTCAAATCCCCAGTTCCTTACGTCTGTCTTTGCTTCATTAATTCCCCCATCTCTCCTTTCAACCCCAGGTCAATTCTCCAAGTCTGTGACTGAATAAGGAAGCCACATCCCCACTACCCTTGATCCTTCAAATACCAAATGGAGGCTGAGGGGACAATGAGAGGGAGTGCCTCTGAGTCCCCAGGATTGTGATGAAGAAGGCTCGGAGCTGGGGAGAGGATGTGAGTAGTCTTCTCTGCAGGGAGCTTCCTTATGCCCAGGAACGAAGGGAAAGGAAGATAGTACCACTGTGCATTCCAACAGGCAGATGGATCGGAAGTAGATTCAAGAAAGGATTTGGTGGACACGAGGGCAATTTATTCTCTCACACTTCTATAGCAATTGCATATTAGTGCTGGTGTGCCGGTGCAGTGGTAAAGAATCCGTCTGCCAATGCGGGAGACTCAGGAGATACAGGTTCGATCCCTCAGTCAGGAAGATCTCCTGAAGGAGGAAATGGCAACCCACTCCAGGATTCTTGCCTGGAAAACTCCATGGACAGAGGAGTCTGGTGGGCTACAGTCCATAGGGTCACAGAGAATCAGACACGACTGAGCACACACGCATGCATGGGTGTGTTTGGGATTCTCAAGTTCTGGAATTCAATGATTGAAACCCCGTCTAAAGCTTTCCAGGGATGACAAGGGGGTCTCAGAGCTGGGCTGGCTGTTGGTAGGACTGGAGTTATCATTTCTCTCCACCATTTGCCCCACCCTCACCTGCCACTGACTTAGAAGAAAGAGTCAGGACTGAGTCACAACTCAAAGTCAAGGCTGTAAACTGACACCACAACAAACCTCCTCAGCCTCTTGTTTGGCATTCTACCTCTCTTTTCGTCCATGCCTCACCTAGGGAGAGGATATCAGAGAACATTTACTTGGCCTTTGGGAGGCCCCAGGAAGGATTAAGAGCAGTTCTCAGGTACCAGCTGTTTACACTGGCAGGTGCTCTGCTAAGCCTGCTTGAGTTCATTGAGTTCCCTCAATAACCCTTTGGTGCAAAGACCAACGTCCCCATTTATCAGACAGGGTCACTGAGGCTCAGGAGTTGCCGCTTATCCAGGACACCCAGAAAGAATGAAGCAGAGCTGGGATTCATGTCAGGGTCTTCCTGATTCCAGAGTCCACGCCTTTATAACATCTACTGAGTCACTGAACATTCCCTCAAGGCCTGAGTCAAGCAGTATATGTGCATAGTAGCAGACAGACATAACAGGTCCTACTGTCTCCCAGCTGACTTTCTGGGAGGGCAGAGAGGCTGTGTGCTCAGTCCTGTCTGACTCTTTGTGACCCTATAGACTATAGCCCACCAGGCTCCTCTGTCCATGGGATTTCTCAGGCAAGAATACTGGAGAGGGTTGCCATTTCCTTCTCCAAGGGATTTCCCTACCCAGCGATCAAACCTGCGTCTCCTGCATTGGCAGGCAAACTCTTTACCACTGAGCCACCTGGGAAACCCACAAATAAACATGTCTGTGCTAATGTCAGGGATTAGTGAGTGCCTCAGTCACTGGCCTCCTAAGCCAGGGATTGTGGGTTTGGGTCCCATCTGGGGTGATTAGACTTTGGGCTTCCAGGTGACGCTAGTGGTAAAGAATCTGCCTGCCAATGCAGGAGATGCAAGAGATGTGGGTTCAGCCCTGGCAACCCACTCCAGTATTCTTGCCTGTAAAATTTCATGGAAAAAGGAATCTGGTGGGCATGGGGTCGCAGAGAGTCGGACACGACTGAGCACTGCAGACACACACATTCTCATGTCAGAGAGTGGTGTGTGCCTCACAAGAATAACCGCAGGCAACAGCTGCAGAGAAATGGCGGTGGCCATTTCTGATAGTAGGATCAGAGAAGGTTTCTATGCAGAGTAGACTTTGAGCATAGATGTGAAGTGAGGCAGTGAGCCACTTCAGAGGCAGGCGGATGAGTTGGGAGAACAGAGAAGATAATCTGTGGAGCTAAAACGCAGCAGGCAGTTTTTTTTTTTAGAACACAGGTTTAATTTTAAATTTTCTCTGCATTTATTTAATATATCCTATTAATACTTTGGGATTGGAATGAAAACTGACCTTTTCCAGTCCTGTGGCCACTGCTGAGTTTTCCAAATTTGCTGGCATATTGAGTGCAGCACTTTCACAGCATCATCTTTCAGGATTTGGAATAGCTCAACTGGAATTCCATCACCTCCACTAGCTTTGTTCATAGTGATGCTTTCTAAGGCCCACTTGACTTCAC
>NW_011494852.1:8128366-8132209 GCF_000754665.1 Bison bison bison | reverse complement strand
TGTGTTGTTGGAAGAGGGTGTTTGTTATGACCGGTGCATTTTCTTGGCAAAACTCTATTAGTCTTTGCCCTGCTTCATTCCGTATTCCAAGGCCAAATTTGCCTGTTACTCCAGGTGTTTCTGGACTTCCTGCTTTTGCATTCCAGTCCCTTATGATGAAAAGGACATCTTTTTTGGGTGTTCGTTCTAAAAGGTCTTGTAGGTCTTCATAGAACCGTTCAACTTCAGCTTCTTCAGCATTACTGGTTGGGCCATAGACGTGGATTACTGTGATATTGAATGGTTTGCCTTGGAAACGAACAGAGATCATTCTGTCGTTTTTGAGATTGCATCCAAGTACTGCATTTCAGACTCTTTTGTTGACCATGATGGCCACTCCATTTCTTCTGAGGGATTCCTGCCCGCAGTAGATATAATGGTCATCTGAGTTAAATTCACCCATTCCAGTCCATTTCAGTTCGCTGATTCCTAGAATGTTGACATTCACTCTTGCCATCTCTTGTTTGACCACTTCGAATTTGCCTTGATTCATGGACCTGACATTCCAGGTTCCTATGCAATATTGCTCTTTATAGCATCAGACCTTGCTTCTATCACCAGTCACATCCACAGCTGGGTATTGTTTTTGCTTTGGCTCCATCCCTTCATTCTTTCTGGAGTTATTTCTCCACTGATCTCCAGTAGCATATTGGGCACCTACTGACCTGGGGAGTTCCTCTTTCAGTATCCTATCATTTTGCCTTTTCATACTGTTCACCAACCTAGATAGCATGTTCAAAAGCAGAGACATTACTTTGCCAACAAAGGTTCGTCTAGTCAAGGCTATGGTTTTTCCTGTGGTCATGTATGGATGTGAGAGCTGGACTGTGAAGAAGGCTGAGTGCCAAAGAATTGATGCTTTTGAACTGTGGTGTTGGAGAAGACTCTTGAGAGTCCCTTGGACTGCAAGGAGATCCAATCAGTCCATTCTGAAGGAGATCAGCCCTGGGATTTCTTTGGAAGGAATGATGCTAAAGCTGAAACTCCAGTACTTTAGCCACCTCATGCGAAGGGTTGACTCATTGGAAAAGACTTTGATGCTGGGAGGGATTGAGGGCAGGAGGAGAAGGGGACGACAGAGGATGAGATGGCTGGATGGCATCACTGACTTGATGGACGTGAGTCTCAGTGAACTCCAGGAGTTGGTGATGGACAAGGAGGCCTGGCGTGCTGCGATTCATGGGGTCGCAAAGAGTCGGACATGACTGAGTGACTGATCTGATCTGATCTGATTAATACTTTTGTACAAACTTTCAATATATAATTAATCTGCTTACATAAAATCATATTCAGCTCCAATAAAACTGTAAAAAGATTACTTTTTAAAATGCAATAGATATTTAAAACATTTTGAAATGATAGATAATGAAAATCAACATGAATCTGGTGACATTTAAAATTATCATGTGGGCTTCCCTGGTGGTCCAGTGGTTAAGAATCCACCTACCAATGCAGGGGACACAGGTTCAATCCCTGGTCCAGGAAGATTCCCCACGCCACAGGACAACTGAGTCCATATACCATAAATACTGAGCCCAGACTCTAAAGCCTATGCCCCTCAACAAGAGAAGCCATCGCAATGAGAAGCCCGTGTACCGAAACTAGAGAAAGCCTTCAAGCAGCAGTGAAGGTCCAGCACAGTCAAAATTAAATAAAAAATAAAATTATCATTCTATTCTCACAAAAGAGATCAATACAAAATAGCTGATGTTTTCACTCACAATTTATGTCTTCATCTCTAATCTCAGGCAAATATTTTCTTTTAAGACTAATGCTTTACCTGTTCCTTGTAAAGACATCCTTGCTTTTGTATATTTAGTTAAATTGTTTATGACTGTTCATAATTCTTATTTTTCTAAAATTTCAAGTAAGAATCATTACACTCATTAATGCAAAATACTCTTAATTTTTCAAATGTCATTATTTCTTTCAATGTTTTTAAGTAGTCAGCCAAAGTGAATGTTTTGTGGATTTAAAAAAAACAAATACCACTTCCACTTCATAAGTTGAGGAGGTCTATGCAGCTCACAATTGTACCAGGTATTAAAACAGTAAGGGTTAAGCATCACCATCTTTGAGAATTTCCACAAGTTGGGTCAACTGTCCACATCTGGAGTTTCTTGTGCCCAACTGCTCCAAGAAGGGCAATGACACTCAGAGAAACCAGACTCCACATTCATGTCTGTGTGTTTTTTTCAACATGTATACTAATTGATTGTCCAAGGCACAGGCAAAAGGGAAACAAATTTAACCCTAGCAGGGTTGATAAGGTATTGACACCTATCCAATACCTTGTAAATGTTCTTTGGCAGTGGCCCACAAAGTTAACTTCTAGAGTATTCAGCCTGATACACCAAAATAATTAATGACAATTAGACCATATAACTTTTTCCTACTTTTGCAACTAAATGTATAAATTAAGACAACATCCATTTATATCACTTGCAAAATGTCTATATAGTCGGCCCTTCACATTTATGGCTTTTACAGCCATGGATTCAGTCAACCAGGGACAGAAAATATCACCCCCCAAAATTCCAGAAAATTCCAAAAAGCAACCATTCACATAGCATCTACTCTGTATTTCAATTATTTCCACAGCATTTACACTCTATTAGGTAATAGACATAATCTAAAGATGATTTAAAGTAGAGGTAAGTTATATGCAAATACTAGGGATAATATTTTGCATTAGAGACTGGGCTATCTGACCACCTCCTAGGGCTCTTGGAACCAATGCCTGTGGCTGTATACCAACATTGCGACAGCCTGTAATATGCAAGTCATTTAGAAAACATAGCTGATCACACACTGTTCTTTACAGACATGTTCATACAAAGATGGAAGTCAACATCTGTGGTGTGGATAGGTTTGATTAGCAAAAACAGGTATAATAGAGTGTGCCCTTGACTCTAATAATAGATATGAGTAGGCTACATGGCGAAGTGCAAACCCCCATCCACCACCAGGACATGCCCTGTAATGTCCGGAAACTAAAAGAAACTCAACTGAAGTCTCATCCATGGAACAGACTCACTCCCTGGGACCCTCTTCCAAATTGAGGCTCCAGCTGTGCTGTGACAGGGGACTTCCCAACACCGTTAAAATCTGGATGTTGCTCAAAACCCAATTTGGTGATATATTCTCTGCTCTTTCTATTTCTCTTTTCTTTTCATGTTAGTATGTTGAAAGTAAGCTACATAATTCTCTAATAAATATCTTTATTATTTATTTGTAAAACAAGTGGCTTCTTTTGTTAACAAATCCTTTGAACCAGTGAAAATTTTAGGCAAAGCATTAATTGGTGCTGTGAGCAGGATTTGTAAGACAAAATGCCACTCTTTAAGAAAAGAGATTAAGTTTGATGAAGTTTTTATTCCCAGATGGGAAGATTCATCTTATTGCTCGTTAGCTAGGGAATGGGACAGATTCACTGGATTATGTGAGAACAGGAACTTTAAATTAAAGCGGGCTGAACCATTAGAATCATCAATGAAAACCATCAATGAAACTAAACCATGCCCGTGGGGCAAACCAAATGGGCGGGTCATGGTGGAGAGATCTGACAGAATGTGGTCCACTGGAGAAGGGAATGGCAAACCACTTCAGTATTCTTGCCTTGAGAACCCCATGAACAGTATGAAAAGGCAAAATGATAGGATACTGAAAGAGGAACTTCCCAGGTCAGTAAGTGCCCAATATGCTACTGGAGATCAGTGGAGAAATAACTCCAGAAAGAATGAAGGGATGGAGCCAAAGCAAAAACAATACCCAGTTGTGGATGTGACTGGTCCGAAGCTATAA
>NW_011494852.1:8127435-8127988 GCF_000754665.1 Bison bison bison | reverse complement strand
CCAGTAATGCTGAAGAAGCTGAAGTTGAACGGTTCTATGAAGACCTACAAGACCTTTTAGAACTAACACCCAAAAAAGATGTCCTTTTCATCATAGAGGACTGGAAGGCAAAGTAGGAAGTCCAGAAACACCTGGAGTAACAGGCAAATTTGGCCTTGGAATACGGAATGAAGCAGGGCAAAGACTAATAGAGTTTTGCCAAGAAAATGCACCGGTCATAACAAACACCCTCTTCCAACAACACAAGAGAAGACTCTATACATGGACATCACCAGATGGTCAACACCGAAATCAGATTGATTATATTCTTTGCAGCCAAAGATGGAGAAGCTCTATACAGTCAGCAAAAACAAGACCAGGAGCTGACTGTGGCTCAGATCATGAACTCCTTATTGCCAAATTCAGACTTAAATTGAAGAAAGTAGGGAAAACCACTAGACCATTCAGGTATGACCTAAATCAAATCCCTTATGATTATACAGTGGAAGTGAGAAATAGATTTAAGGGCCTAGATCTGATAGATAGAGTGCCTGACGAACTATGGAATGAGGTT
>NW_011494852.1:8122796-8126575 GCF_000754665.1 Bison bison bison | reverse complement strand
CTGAAAGAGATGGGAATACCAGCCACCTGATCTGCCTCTTGAGAAATTTGTATGCAGATCAGGAAGCAACAGTTAGAACTGGACATGGAACAACCGACTGATTCCAAATAGGAAAAGGAGTACATCAAGGCTGTATATTGTCACCCTGCTTATTTAACTTACATGCAGAGTACATCATGAGAAACGCTGGACTGGAAGAAACACAAGCTGGAATCAAGATTGCCGGGAGAAATATCAATAACCTCAGATATGCAGATGACACCACCCTTATGGCAGAAAGTGAAGAGGAGCTAAAAAGCCTCTTGATGAAAATAAAAGTGGAGAGTGAAAAAGTTGGCTTAAAGCTCAACATTCAGAAAACTAAGATCATGGCATCTGGTCCCATCACTTCATGGGAAATAGATGGGGAAACAGTAGAAACAGCGTCAGACTTTATTTTTTTGGGCTCAAAATCACTGCAGGTGGTGACTGCAGCCATGAAATTAAAAGATGCTTACTCCTTAGAAGGAAAGTTATGACCAATCTAGATAGCATATTCAAAAGCAGAGACATTACTTTGTCAACAAAGATTCGTCTAGTCAAAGCTATGGTTTTTCCTGTGGTCATGTATGGATGTGAGAGTTAGACTGTGAAGAAAGCTGAGCGCTGAAGAATTGATGCTTTTGAACCGTGGTGTTGGAGAAGACTCTTGAGAGTCCCTTGGACTGCAAGGAGATCCAACCAGTCCATTCTGAAGGAGATCAGCCTTGGGATTTCTTAGGAAGGAATGATGCTAAAGCTGAAACTCCAGTACTTTGGCCACCTCATGTGAGGAGTAGACTCATTGGAAAAGACCCTGATGCTGGGAGGGATTGAGGGCAGGAGGAGAAGGGGACAACAGAGGATGAGATGGCTGGATGGCATCACTGACTCGATGGATGTGAGTCTGAGTAAACTCCCGGAGTTGGTGATGGACAGGAAGGCCTGGCGTGCTGCAATTCATGGGGTCACAAAGAGTCGGACACGACTGAGCGACTGAACTGAATCTAACTGAACCATTAGAAACTATTGCATGTTTTCGGCTCACACAGATTGAAAATGGATAAGAATGTGACACATTGGGTGAGAGGCTGGATCCTCCTCTCTGCCTACTGTTAGGTACATGAAGCTAATTTAAAACTGTCTGAAGAGAAGTTACAATTGGAAAAAAAGAATTGTTCTATTTGTGAGTACAACCGTCCATGTTACAATGCCAAGATTGTATTTTAGTTGCTCAAATCTTCACCTCTTAGGTCCGCTTCTCCCTTGAGCCGGCACACAGCTCTAACAATGTCCCCCACTCCCCTTGCCTTCGTTTTTCTTTTTCCTGTTGTAGCTTTACACCACCCCCACTTCTGCCTCTGTCTCCCTCTCCATCAGCTAATCCCCTTCTAACTTTCTCATCTCTCAGTGGGGGGAGGAGAAGCCCAACTTCTTCCACTCCGTCGCCCACTCTAGCTTTTTTTTTTTTTCCTGCCTCTATTCTGAGTCAATTTGAGCACCAAAATGGTCTATATTTGGGGCTTCCCTGGTGGCTCAGCTAGTAAAGAATCCGCCTGCAACCCAGGGAGACCTGGGTTCGATCCCTGGGTTGGGAAGATACCCTAGAGAAGGGACCAGCTACCCACTCCAGTATTCTGGCTTGGAGAATTCCATGCACGGTATAGTCCATGGAGTCGCAAAGAGTCGGATATGACTAGCAACTTTCACTTTCCACTTTGGTCTATATTTTTAGCTATAAAACTATGACTACAGAAAGGAAAGGTGACTTTTTGGCACTGGATAGCCATGATATTCTTTAGACTTGTTGACTAAAAAAAGATGTACAACTTGAGAGTTGCAAGTCAAGTTTTCCATTTAGTTCGGTCGCTCAGCCGTGTCTGACTCTTTGCAACCCCCATGGATTGCAGCACGCTAGGCCTCCCTGTCCAATACCAACTCCCAGAGTTTACTCACACTCATGTCCATTGAGTCCATGATGCCATCCAACCATCTCATCCTCTGTTGCACCCTTCTCCTCCTGCCTTCAATCTTTCCCAGCATCAAGGTAGTATTGGAATTTCAGCTGCAGCATCAGTCCTTCCAATGAATACTCAGGACTGATTTCCTTTAGGATGGACTGGTTGGATCTCCTCAGTCCAAGGGACTCTCAGGAGTCTTCTCAGTTCAAAACCACAGTTTGAACCACAGTTCAAAAGCACCAATTCTTCGGCCCTTAGCTTTCTCTATAGCCCAGCACCCATATCCATCCATATATGACTACTGGAAAAACCATAGCTTTGAGTAGATGGACCTTTGTTGGCAAAGTAATGTCTCTGCTTTTTAATATGCTGTCTAAGTTGGTGATAACTTTTCTTCCAAGGAGCAAGCATCTTTTAATTTCATGGCTGCAGTCACCATCTGCAGTGATTTTGGAGCCCAAGAAAATAAAGTCTGTCACTGTTTCCATTGTTTCCCCATCTATTTGCCATGAAGTAATTGGAGCAAAATGAGGACTGTAGCCCAGGAGGCAGCATTTCAGATAGCTCTGAGATACTGCTCCGAAGTGGCAATGGGAGAAGGTCAATATATAAGGTTTTGGTGAAGGGCAGGGTTCAATACCATTCAATACAAACGGTTTTCTGTTAGTCAACAGGATCTGATGTCACCATGAAGGGATTTATTGCTTCTCTAGATATGAGGAGATGCAAGGATTGAGACCGTAATATCTGTTCTTAAAAACATGTGAAGTGAAGTTGCTCAGTCGTGTCCGACTCTTTGCGACCCCATGGACTGTAGCCTATCAGGCTCCTCCGTCCATGGGATTTTCCAGGCAAGAGTGCTGGAGTGGATTGCCATTTCCTCTAAAGACCTGTCCCAGCAGATTCCCTGCAGCACAGAGTGCCTCACTCCACCCTGAACTCCCTCGGGGTTGTTGAACATCAACAGCTATAGCAGCGTGGGGCTCAATCTTCATATAAAGTAAAGTCGCTCAGTCGTGTCCGACTCTTTCCCACCCCATGAACTGTAGCCCACCAGGCTTCTCCGTCCATGGATGGGCTTTTCCAGGCAAGAATACTGGAGTGGGTTGCCATTTCCTTCTCCAGGAGATCTTCCCATGCCAAAGATTGAACCCGGGTCTCCCGCATAGTAGGCAGATGCTTTTACTGTCTGAGCCACCAGGGAATTAGAGTAATCTCCATAGAGGCAGGTGGCAAATGCCTTTGTTGTTCAGTCTTTAACAAAGCTCTTGGTAAGTGCCAAATTGTAATTGACAGACTCCGGAGAACACTGGTTAAAATGAATTTTTTTTTCTTCCTTTGAAACTGCAAAACCAGTTCTTTTTGCATATGCAATTTAAAACAGCTAGATTTTTACAAAGGTCTGCCTAGAAAAAATGCTTGAAGTTAACCTTTGCCTAGGCTTTCCAGATGGCGTTAGTGGTAGAGACTCTGACAGTGCAGGATAAGAGATGCGGGTTCAATTCCTGGTTTGGGAAGATTCCCTTGGAGGCAGGCATAGCGGCCCACTCCAGTATTCTTGCCTAAAGTATCCCATGGACAGAGGAGCCTGGCAGTCCATTGACTCGCAAACAGCTGGACTCTGCTGAAGTGATTTAGTACAGCAAGCTGCTTAAAATACAGAGCCCAATTTGCCTGAGACCTTAACCTTGGGCAAATTAGAATTTCAAGTCAAGGGGGAAAAAAATAGAGAGAGAAAAGAACCAAAGAGACATTTTAAATCTCAAGCAGAAAACTATGAGATCTCTGTCTGTCTGTCTG
>NW_011494852.1:8118266-8122682 GCF_000754665.1 Bison bison bison | reverse complement strand
ATTTTAAATCTCAAGCAGAAAACTATGAGATCTCTGTCTGTCTGTCTGTCTGAATTTACCTTGTCTCAGTGTGTATCTTTGTTAGTCAATTGGCTTAAAGAAAAGCAAGCACTTACGAATCAAACAATTACAACAGAAATTAACCTAAATGAACTTCAGGTTCATGTGAACTGGGAAATATTCAATATTAAATATCTAGTATTAATGTTTGTTTGCTAATCTAATTAAGACATGCCTTGAATCATTAGCATTGTGTAATACCTTTATTGTGCCTAGGTTTAATATAAGTGAAATTTGCCAACAAAGAAAGTAATTCAAGTGAAGAAACTTTATATATATATATATATATGACAAGAGCTTTTAAATAAACTTGGTTAAGAATAATTATACTTTAGGAATGTCTGTCTAAAATAATCTCTGAAGATTGGGGTAACTTGAATTTCTAGGGTTCTACTAAACTAAGTGATAAAAGTTTACTAAATAGCTAGGTCATTTCCAAATAAAATAAGATTTTGAAACATTATTTACTGAACACTAACTTCCTCTTACAGAGAAACTAAAGAGATTTTGGACTATTAATGAATATGTTTGGTGCCATCCTGCGATGTTCTGCATAAGAAAGCAAATATTTTTAATAATTAAACTGGTTCACCAATCTCAGTTCAGTCACTTAGTCATGTCTGACTCTTTGCAATCCCGTGGACTGCAGCACGCCAGGCCTCCCTGTCCATCACCAACTCTCAGAGTTTACTCAAACTCATGCCCATTCAGTCTATGACGCCATCCAACCATCTCATCCTCTGGCATCCCCTTCTCCTCCTGCCTTCAATCTTTCCCAGCATCAGGGTCTTTTCAAATGAGTCAGGTCTTTGCATCAGGTGGCCAAAGTATTACAGAATGCTAATATAAAGTACAGTTCATAGTTGCTTAAGGAAAATAAGATGTGTGTTTTAAGTAAAAAAAAAAAAAAAAGCTATGAGAAATGAAATTGCATCTTATTAAGAAAAAAGAAAGTAGATCTGACTTACAGGTGGCTGTTTCTAAATAAAGTGATTTTAAAAAAAGAGAAAGAGGTTTTATGGAAAGTGGACCCCAAGAAAAATTTTGTACATAATACAAGTTTTCTTGAGATGTTGAACTTCCTTCAGTAATGAATTTTAAGTTTCTTTACCTCTGAAGTGATCTGTTCTGTTTAACTTTGAAATCTTTTGTTAACTTTGGCTAAGCAAATGACTACTGTTTCACAATGATTGATATAAACCTGTTGGACTGAATGTTATAAACCCTGCTGATATTTTTGGCAAAACTTCCTAAAATTAAAATCTAATGAAGTTCTTTTGACCTCTAGCTGACTTTGGGATGCTTCAGAGGGCCTCTGAGACATCCCAAAGAGAGGTATTTAACTACATGGGTTCATTTGATATGTTAAATTACTTGGGAAGTATTGTTGAAGAAGTGATAAATCTCAGGTTATATGTATGGTTGATGTTACTAATATAGATATCCTAAAAATTATGTGGAATTCATAAAGATCCGATATGTCCTGATAAAATGTTGTCAGTTATAATTCTGGTTACCATATTAAAGTGTTACATGTCACAGCAAGGACCAGGTTGCTTTGTCAATTACAATATAGTTACATTTTAAACATGCTGTCTATGGTTTCACTCTCATGCACTTAGAAGAATATTGCTACTTCCTCAAGATTTATGGAAAAGACTTTATAAGATTAACTAGATAAACACAACTCAGCCATTAAAAAGAATACATTTGAATCAGTTCTAATGAGGTGGATGAAACTGCAGCCTATTATACAGAGTGAAGTAAGCCAGAAGGAAAAACACCGATACAGTATACTAACGCATATATATGGAATTTAGAAAGATGATAACAATAACCCTGTGTACGAGACAGCAAAAGTGACGCTGATGTATGGAACAGTCTTATGGACTCTGTGGGAGAGGGAGAGGGTGGGAAGATTTGGGAGAATGGCATTGAAACATGTAAAATATCATGTATGAAACGAGATGCCAGTCCAGGTTCAATGCACAATACTGGATGCTTGGGGCTAGTGCACTGGGACGACCCAGAGGGATGGTATGGGGAGGGAGGAGGAAGGAAGGTTCAGGATGGGGAGCACACGTATACCTGTGATGGATTCATTTTGATATTTGGCAAAACTAATACAATTATGTAAAGTTTAAAAAAAAAAAAAAAAAAAACTGGTACCAGACTGGAATTTGGTTTTCTCTCTCTGTTAAAAGAACAAAGTTTTCTTAGAACACAGCTTTTGATAACAGATTGTGAATTTCTTTGCCTTTAAGTAATTTATATTTGCTTGTAAAATCTTTTGTTACTTTGATAAAGTTTTGCAACCCCACGGACTGTAGTTCACCAGGCTCCTCTGTCCGTGAGATACTCCAGGCAAGAATACTGGATTGGGTTGCCATTTCCTTCTCCAGGAAAGTAAATAAGTATTATTTCACAATGATCTATGGTACATGTAGATAAAGCTCCTTCTGCTTCTACAAATTAACCCCTCACTTGACCTCCTGGTGGCTCAGACAGTAAAGCATCTGCTAGCAATGCAGGAGACCCGGGTTCGATCCCTGGGTTGGTAAGATCCCCTGGAGAAGGAAATGGCAACCCACTCCAGTACTCTTGCCTGGAAAACTCCATGGACAGAGGAGCCTGGTAGGCTACAGTCCATGGGGTCACAAAGAGTCGGATATGACTGAGCAACTTCACTTTCATTAAACTATTTCTATCTGATGTCCTTAAAACATGGCAATAGTCTACTCCTAAATTGGGAAATTAAAATGGGTAAGCTATAGCTGTAAATCTGTCTGGGTTATGGGAAATCCAAGATAGCCCCTTGGCTTTTCCTGACTCCCTGACAAACCTCGTTTTTATTTGATAGGATAAAGCCTTCCCTGGCTGCAGGGTTACTGCCCTCACAATGAAAAGTGTTTGTGTTTCACTGAACATTAAATTCTAGTTATATTACTCACTTTTGAGATAGTTCCTTGTTGTTATATTATTAAAATTTTAATCAAGTTTTTAAAAGGACACTCTAATTTTGTTTCTAAAGCTTATATCTGGACTGGAATGCAAAAGTAGGAAGTCAAGAGATACCTGGAGTAACAGGCAAATTTGACCTTACAGTACAAAATGAAACAGGTCAAAGGCTAACAGAATTTTGCCAACAGAACACACTGGTCATAGCAAACACCCTCTTCAAGCAACACAAGAGAAAACTCTACACATGGACATCACCAGATGGTCAACACTGAAATCAGATTGATTATATTCTTTGCAGTCAAAGATGGAGAAGATCTATACATTCAGCAAAAACAAGACCAGGAGCTGACTGTGGCTCAGATCATGAACTCCTTATTGCCAAATTCAGACTTAAATTAAAGAAAGTAGGGAAAACCACTAGACCATTCAGGTATGACCTAAATCAAATCCCTTATGCTTATACGTTGGAAGTCACAAATATATTCAAGAGATTAGATCAAATAGACAGTGCCTGAAGAACTATGGACAGAAGCTCGTGATATTGTACAGCAGGCAGTGATCAAGACCATCCCCAAGAAAAGGAAATGCAAAAAGGCAAAATGGTTGCCTGAGGAGGCTTTACAAATAGCTGAGAAAAGAAGAGAAGCTAAAGGCAAAGGAGAAAAGGAAAGATAAACCCATCTGAATGCAGAGTTCCAAAGAATAGGAAGGAGAGATAAGAAGCATTCCTCAGTGATCAATGCAAAAAAATAGAGGAAAACAATAGAATGGGAAAGACTAGAGATCTCTTCAAGAAAATTAGAGATACCAAGGGAACATTTCATGCAAAGATGGGCACAATAAAGGACAGAAATGGTATGAACCTAACAGAAGCAGAAGATATTAAGAAGAGGTGGTAAGACTACATAGAAGAACTGTACAAAAAAGATCTTCATGGCCCAGATAACCACAATGGTGTGATCACTCCCCTAGAGCCAGACATCCTGGAATGTGAAGTCAAGAGGGCCTTAGGAAAAAATTAATTAATTAATTAATTAATTAAAAAAAGAGGGCCTTAGGAAGCATCACTATGAACAAAGCGAGTGGAGGTGATGGAATTCCAGTTTAGCTATTTCAAATCCTAAAAGATGATTCTGTGAAAGTGCTGCACTCAACATGCCAGCAAATTTGAAAAACTCATCAATGGCCTCAGGACTGGAAAAGGTCAGTTTTCAATCCAGTCCTAAAGAAAGGCAATGCCAAAGAATGTTCAAACTACTGCACAACTGCACTCATCTCACACGCTAGTAAGTTCAGTTCAGTCGCTCAGTCGTGTCTGACTCTTTGTGACCCCAAGAATCGCAGCACGCCAGGCCTCCCTGTCCATCACCAACTCCTGGAGTTCACTCAGACTCA
>NW_011494852.1:8117519-8117905 GCF_000754665.1 Bison bison bison | reverse complement strand
TAGACAGACCTTTGTTGGCAAAGTAATGTCTCTGCTTTTGAATATGCTATCTAGGTCGGTCATAACTTTCCTTCCAAGGAGTAAGTGTCTTTTAATTTCATGGCTGCAGTCACCTCTTCACTTTCTGCCATAAGGGTGGTGTCATCTGTATATACGAGGTTATTGATATTTCTCCCAGCAATCTTGATTCCAGCTTGTGCTTCTTCCAGCCCAGCATTTCTCATGATGTACTCTACATATAAGTTAAATAAGCAGGGTGACAATATACAGCCTTGATGTACTCCTTTTCCTATTTGGAATCAGTCTGTTGTTCCATTTCCAGTTCTAACTGTTGCTTCCTGATCTGCATACAAATTTCTCCAGAGGCAGATCAGGTGGTCTGGTAT
>NW_011494852.1:8112755-8117305 GCF_000754665.1 Bison bison bison | reverse complement strand
ACTCCATGAAATTAAAAGACACTTACTCCTTGGAAGGAAAGTTATAACCAACCTAGATAGCATATTCAAAAGCAGAGACATTACTTTGCCAACAAAGGTCCGTCTAGTCAAGGCTATGGTTTTTCCTGTGGTCATGTATGGATGTGAGAGTTGGACTGTGAAGAAGGCTGAGCGCTGAAGAATTGATGTTTTTGAACTGTGGTGTTGGAGAAGACTCTTGAGAGCCCCTTGGACTGCAAGGAGATCCAATCAGTCCATTCTGAAGGAGATCAGCCCTGGGATTTCTTAGGAAGGAATGATGCTGAAGCTGCAACTCCAGTACTTTGGCCACCTCATGCGAAGAGTTGACTCATTTGAAAAGACCCTGATGCTGGGAGGGATGCTGGAGGAGAACGGGACGACAGAGGATGAGATGGCTGGATGGTACCACTGACTCGATGGACGTGAGTCTGAGTGAACTCTGGGAGTTGGTGATGGACAGGGAGGCCTGGCGTGCTGCAATTCATGGGGTCGCAAAGAGTCGGACACAACTGAGCAACTGAAATGAACTGAAAGTAATGCTCAAAATTCTTCAAGCCAGGCTTCAGCAATACGTGAACCATGAACTTCCAGATGTTCAAGCTGGATTTAGAAAAGGCAGAGGAACCAGAGATCAAATTGCCAATATCCACTGAATCATCGGAAAAGCAAGAGAGTTCCAGAAAAACATCTATTTCTGCTTTATTGACTATGCCAAAGCCTTTGACTGTATGGATCGCAACGAACTGTGGAAAATTCTTAAAGTGATTAGAATACCAGACCACCTTACTCGCCTCCTGAGAGATCTGTATGCAGGTCAACAAGCAACAGTTATAACTGGACATGGAACAATAGACTGGTTCCAAATTGGTAAAGGAGTACATCAAGGTTGTATATTCTCACCCTGCTTATTTAACTTATATACAGAGTGAAGTCGCTCAATTGTGTTCGTCTCTTTGCGACCCTGTGGACTGTAGCCCACCAGGCTCCTCTGTCCATGGGATTCTCCAGGCAAGAATACTGGAGTGGGTTGCCATTTCCTTCTCCAGAGTACATCATGAGAAATGCCAGGATGGATGAAGCTCAAGCTGGAATCAAGATTGCCGGAAGAAATATCAATAACCTCAGATACACAGATGACAACACCCTTATGGCAGAAAGCAAAGAAGAACTAAAGAGCCTCTTGATGAAAGTGAAAGAGGAGAGTGAAAAAGTTGGCTTAAAGCTCAACATTCAGAAAACTAAGATCATGACATCCCGGTCCCATCACTTCATGGCAAAAAGATGGGGAAACAGTGGCAACAGTGACAGACTTTATTTTGGGGGGCTATAAAATCACTGCAGATGGTGACTGCATCCATGAAATTAAAAGATGCTTGCTTATTGGAAGAAACATTATCACCAACCTAGACAGAATATTAAAAAGCAGAGACATTACTTTGCCAACAAAGGTCCATCTACTCAAAGCTATGGTTTTTCCACTAGTCATGTATGGATAGATGTGGGTGTTGGACTATAAAGAAAGCTGAGGGCCAAAGAATTGTTGCTTTTTAACTGTGGTGTTGGAGAAGACTCTTGAGAGTTCCTTGGACTGCAAGGAGATCCAACCAGTTCATTCTAAAGGAAGCAGTCCTGAGTATTCATTGGAAGGACTGATGCTGCAGCTGAAGTTCCAATACTTTGGCCACCTGATGGGAAGAACTGACTCATTGGAAAAGACCCTGATGCTGGGAAAGATCAAAGGCAGGAGGAGAAGGGTGTGACAGAGGATGAGATCGTTGGATGGTATCACAGACTCAATGGACATGAGTTTGAGTAAACTTTGGAAGTTGGCAATGGACAGGGAGGCCTGGCATGCTGCAGTCCATGGGGTTTCAAAGAGTCGGACATGACTGAGTGATTGAACTGAACTGCTCTTGTTAAGTTTGCTTCTTTGAGAATGCAGCAAATGGATCTCCAAATGGCAATACAAAAATATCACCTGGCCAATACCCAAGAGTTCACCTGTCCTACTGTTGGCCAACAGAAGCATAAAGTCATAGACTCTTGCAAAGGTGGTTAAATTATCTAAACTTTGATAACTGCACCCATTTACTGACAGAGGCAATGGAAGGACTGCTGTATGAACCAACTTCTCAAGTTTGAGAACTGCTTATTGGAACACTTGAAGCATCAATAACTGTGAATGGGACTGTTTTCACTAAAACCTACAATATGTCCTTCATTGTTACTTATAGAATTAGTAAGACTTCCTGTGTTATTTTGCCTTGTTCCTATGTTCTTCAGCCTAAACAATCCTGGGGCCAACTGTTAGGGACAGTACATGAATAATCTTGTTCAGGCTTCAAGGACAAAGCAGAGCAGACCTTTGACCTTGCTTCTAATCTGCCTGGACACTGCCCTAACTGTGAGTGACTGTGAGTGCAAAACTTGCAGCACCATAGATAAAATGGGGGAGACATCTTGAGATGGTTGAGCCCGTGGAAGGGGCCTGGCCTACCAAGCCCTTGGCCTAACTACATTCCAAGTTTTACACAACAAAACAAACAGCATTACTATGAAACCAGAGCTTCAATTTGGTCACAGACTGATGGTGATAATGATTTGCATCCGTCCTGGGATTATAAATGGAACTCGGAACTGCCATCTTTGAATTCTCACCCAGGTGCTGCCTGGGACCCTTTCCCAGTTGGGACTCCAGATGTGCTGTGACATGAGACTTCCCAGCACTGTTTAAGTCTGGATGTTGCTCAAAATCCAATTTGGTGATGTATTCTCTACTCTATTTCTCTTTTCTTTTAATGTTAGTATGTTGAAAGTAAGCTAGATAATTCTTTAATAAATATCTGGATTATTTTTAAAATAAGTATATAAAAGAATCACAACTACCTGGGCCACATCAAGGGGGTCTCCAAACCTCCCAAGAGGAATGTTTTTCTTTAAATTTTTTCCTTTCAAGTCTTCTTGTCATATCCGCATCAACAAATCCTGGTGCAACTACATTCACCCTAATTTTCTTTCTTGCTACTTCTTTAGCAAGAGCATGTGAAAATCTGACTAATTCTCCTTTATTAGCACTGTGCATAAACTGGCCAGAGTTTCCTCTGAAACCAATAACACCTCCTACATTCGCAATGGACCTGCTCTGCTGTTTAATCATTGTCTTCATGGCAGATCTACAGGTCAGCCTGGAGCCCAGGAGGTTAGTATGAAGCAGAGATAGCATATTCTCAGAATTTTTCCTTACTAAGAGTTTATCCCTATTAATTCCAGCTGCATTTACCAAGAAATTAATTGGACCCAAATTCTTGCCTCTGTTCCTTCAAATGTGTTTTGAATGTCATGTTCTTAATGACCACCTCAAAGCTCAATGCCAAATAAACTCCACCCAGGTCTCCAGCTGCAGCCTCTGACCCTCAGAGATTCCAGGCAACAAAGGCCAGTCAGCAGTGGCTCTGTGCCATCAAGCAGTCCACCGCTCTGTTGGTGCCCTAGACCCTGTCCATCTAGGACAGAAAACCTCTGGCCCCAGGGCTAGATGGAGAGGCTACAAGGGCCCACCCTTCCCAACCACCTCCCAGGTCTTTTTTTTAATGTGTTTCACATGGTATTAACAGACTGCCCAGGTGACTCAGTGATAAAGAATCTGCTCGCAAATGCAGGAGACACAGAAGACACAGGTTCAGTCCCTGGGTCGGGAAGATCCTCTGGAGGAGGAAATAGCAACCTACTCCAGTATTCTTGCCTGGGGGATCCTACGGACAGAGGAGCCTGGCCAGCTGCAGTTCAGGGGGTCGCACGAGTCAACTAAGTGCTTGTTCCATCACCAAATCCTCCCAATTTTTTTTTTTAATTGAAGTATAGTTAATTTACAATGTTGTGTTCATTTCAGGTGTACAGCACAATGATTCAGTGGGAATAGAATCTAAAAAAGAATGGATATATGTGTATGTATAACTGATTCGCTCTACCATACAGCAGAAACTAACAGAACATTGCAAATAAACTATACTTCAATAAAAATTAATTTTAAAAAAGAATTCTTTGTATAAAGTTCTCTCAATCTAAATTTATGTCTCACTGGGTATGGGTTAGCAATTGTGAGACTATTTTATATACATACGAGGGTTGAACACATAAGTAAATATAGTGTAAAAATGAGAGACAAATTTTTGCTATCAAGGAAAGAATTTTCAAATATAGGAAGCTAGAATGGAACCTGTATGTTAGATTGAAATCAGAGATATCAATATGAATTGCTTTTGAGAGAGAGAAATCAAGCTCCATCCGCTGAGAGGGCCAGTAAGCATATCTCACTAGCAATGAGCACAGCTAGTATCCAGATCTTGGTTTCTAAATACCACCTTCCAATAAAAGGAAGCAAGACTTCTTAGAGAAGTGGTTGATTCCAGGGCTGGGCAAGGGAAAATATAAGAATAATTTATGATGCCAGAAAAAAAGAAGTAGTTGAAAAAAGATCAGTTCAGTTCAGTCCAGTTCAGTCACTCAGTCATGTCCGACTCTTTGTGAAC
>NW_011494852.1:8111020-8111819 GCF_000754665.1 Bison bison bison | reverse complement strand
GAAGAGCTGTGAAATATAAATAAATAATATCTGTGCTTTAGCCAAGAGTGTTGCACAAACACTTTTTTTGTTTTTTTTTTTTTTTTTTTTTTTTACTATTTTAGTTTTGAACATTGCACTGTGCTTACACAAGATGTTCTCATTAAGAGAATTCAGATGAAGGGTGAATAAAACTGTAACATTTGCAACTTTTCTGTGCCTCTGGAAATATTTCAAAATGTATAATTCCTTTTTGTTTTCATTAATTTATTTTTGGCTATGCTGGGTCTTCGTTAGTGCACAGGCTGTTTTCTCTAGTTGGGGTGAGCAGGGGCTATTCTTCGTTGCAGTACACGGGTTTCTCATTGTGGTGGCTTCTCTTGTTGCAGAACACAGGCTCTACAGTGCAGGGTTAGTAGTTGTGGGCACACGGGCTCTGGGGCACTTGGGATCTTCCGAGACCAGGGATTGAACTCATGCCCCCTGTATTGGCAGGCAGATTCTTATCCACTGCACCACCAGGGAAATTCAAAATTTATAATTTCTTAAAAGACACTTCATAGACCTGCCATTTCTGATCTTCTTCTGTATCTTTCCACTGCATGAAGGATGAAAGCTTTTAACCAAGCAATAAAAAGGACTTCTAAAACTCTTTAACATCATCCCTTATTCATTACCCTAAGCCATGACTCTTTTGTGTCATATATATTGACCACCCTTTACTGTCTTCTCATTTTAAAACAGAGAAGGCAATGGCATCCCACTCCAGTACTCTTGCCTGAAAAATCCCATGGATGGAGGAGCCTGGTAGGCTGCAGTC
>NW_011494852.1:8109639-8110920 GCF_000754665.1 Bison bison bison | reverse complement strand
AGCCTTGATGTACTCCTTTTCCTATTTGGAACCAGTCTGTTGTTCCATGTCCAGTTCTAACTGTTGCTTCCTGACCTGCATACAGATTTCTCAAGAGGCAGGTCAGTGGTCTGGTATCCCATCTCTTTCAGAATTTTCCACAGTTTATTGTGATCCACATAGTCAAAGGCTTTGGCATAGTCAATAAAGCAGAAATAGATGTTTTTCTGGAACTCTAGATGGGGCATGTCAAAAAGAAACAGGAGCCAATCTGCAGGAGCTCACAATGACAAAGCTGAAACAGTTTGAACAACAAAATAAATAAAATATTGGATTATAATCCATGAAATAAAATAAATGGTCTCTTGGATAAGAGACCATAGTGATATAAAGTATTGGCTAAATAAAAAACTGGGAAGAAGAGACAGTTCTACCTTACGGGAGAATTCCAGTTAATGAATGTAGGAGGGGGGCTTCTCTGGTGGTCCAGTGGCCCCCAGTGCAGGGCGCCCAGGCTCAATCCCAGTCAGGGAACTGGATCCTACATTTGACAACTAAAAATTCTGCATGCAACGAAGACTTGTTGCGGCCAAATAAATAAATTTAAATATTAATAAATAAATGTAGAAGGAATGAGGGAAATAGAAAATCATTTTTAGAACAAACACCACAGTAATAATTGTGTGTGAGATCCACTGATGGATGCCAACATTCATGGGCAAAAGTTCGAAGAGAAACAGAATTCTGCATAGTCTTAAACATATTCCTTCAGATATTTATTAATTACAAAGAGAAATATAGTAACTTTACAGTAAAGAAACCTTAACCAAGTGATCAAAGTTGACATTATCAGTAATAAGACATATCAGAGGGCAGCATCATGTATCCCCTGGTAGGATGAACTAAGAAAGGCATGTCATTTCTATACTATTCTTGCCAAAAATGCACAATCCCAATATAATCATAAGAAAAACCAGAAAACAAATATCAGAAAAATCAGGAAAATATTTTTTAAAATATCAGACTGAGTCACAGTCTACAAGTAACTGACAAGTACTTTTTTTTAAGTCTCAAGGTCATAAAAGACTGAGTAATTATTACAAAAGAGAGGAGATTTAGAAAACACAAAAAATAAATGCAATGTGAGATATTGGATGGCATCCTGGAATAGAACAGAAAAAGAATATAGTGGAAGAGCTGTGAAATATAAATAAATAATATCTGTGCTTTAGCCAAGAGTGTTGCACCAACACTATTTTAGTTCTTTTTTTTTTTTTTTTTTTTTTTTTTTTTTTTTTTTTT
>NW_011494852.1:8107543-8109539 GCF_000754665.1 Bison bison bison | reverse complement strand
AGACACGACTGAGCAACTTCCCTTTCACTTTTCACTGCCATGCATTAGAGAAGGAAATGGCAACCCACTCCAGTGTTCTTGCCTGGAGATCCCAGGGACGGGGGAGCCTGGTGGACTGCCGTCTATGGGACCGCACAGAGTTGGACACGACTGAAGTGACTTAGCAGCATTTTAAAATTGTATTTATTTATTTTTGGCTGTGTTGAGTTTTCACTACTGTTTGTGGGCTTTCTCTAATTGCGGTGAACAGGGGCTAGTCTCTGGTTGTGATGTGTGGGCTTCTCATTGAGGTGGCTTCTGTTGTTGCAGAACATGGGTTCCAGATGCTCGGGCTTCAATAATGATTACTGTGACTTTTATCACCTTAGATTCACATAGTCTGTTCTTGAACATCATGTAAATAGAATCAAACAGTGTGTTTTCTTTTTAATTTAGTCAACCAAATTTGAGATGCCTTCAAATTCCAGTCTTTTTTTTGTTTGTTTAAAACAGAAAGTTTATTTGCTCAGTACACCAAGTAGAATGCAAGCACTATCATGACAAATATACAGAAATATGCAGATCAACATAAAACAGTAATTTAGTTTTAAAGAAGGGAAATCTCTTTAAATGTTATGACAACATACTCCCAAGAATCCTTTTTTCAGTTAATTATACATTTCAATAAAATAAATGGTAATGAATTAAGTGGAAGTTAGCTTGTGAATTTTTCTTAAAAATAAAAATCCAACCCTATTAATCCATGCCAGTTAAACACTCTTAACTAAAATTTCCCAGTAAGTGCAACAGATGGAGTTAGTTACCTTTTTTGCTTGAACAGTCCCAAGGAAAATGGTTACTACACATACAGCAGGCAAACTGTCAAGACCGACCGATCTAGAACTTAGAGTTGCACTAATTTCAGTCTCAAATTGTGCTGAACGCTCATCATTAGTATGGCACATTTTGGTCCATGATGTGGTTTAATGCCAAGACAGATCCCAATTTGTTACAGAAACACATAGATTACTGTTGCTTTTTTTGTTGTTTTTATATATATATTTTTATATATATATATATATATATAAAAGCCAGATATACTTCCACATACAAAGGCAGGTTTTCCCAAGAGGGATTTACAGGAAGTAGTCTGGGGTGCGCCGGGTCACATGAGGCTCTCCACGACGAGGTGCTGGGTCAAACTGAAGGAAGGAATATTTCAAAGTGTCATCTAATTCCAAGATAGCAGCCTGGTTCCCACAACGATAACAGTAATTGGGTGCACTGAAAATGGTAACCACGTTCCGATCGTGACACCAATTGTATCCCTCCATTACAAGTTGGTGAGCACGAGAAACCAGTGTGAGACCATTAGCATGGTTAAACGTTTCAGAAATATCTTGTCCAAATGTGTAGCCAGCACCACGTGGAGAAATACCCCACCCACCACGATCATCTGGATCTGACCATAAGAGATCACACATAGGGCCCTCATGTGGAACTTCTTGTAAACGATCCAGGGCTCTTATATGATCCAGTGTATCTATGGATGGAGAGAGGCCACCATGGAGGCAGAATATCTGTTCATCTACTAAAGCTGTAAGTGGCAGATAATCAAAGAGATCTGTAAAATATTTCCAAACATTGGCATTTCCATACTTTCGCAGACATTCGTCATAAAAGCCATAAACTTGGGTAATTTGTCGGCTTTCGTGGTTTCCTCTCAGTATTGTAATGCGCTCTGGATAACGCACCTTTAATGCCACAAGAAGAGTTACCGTTTCCACAGAATAATAACCTCTGTCTACACAGTCGCCCATGAACAGATAGTTTGTGTCTGGTGACTTCCCACCGATTCTGAAGAGTTCCATAAGGTCGTGAAACTGGCCATGCACATCTCCACAGACGGTGACAGGACAACGGACCTCCTGTACATTCGATTCTTTTGTTAAAATTTCCTTAGCCTTTTCACACAGCGTCCGGACTTGGTTCTCGTTCAGCTGTTTACACTCATTCA
>NW_011494852.1:8088296-8107287 GCF_000754665.1 Bison bison bison | reverse complement strand
GGCGGCTCCGAGCGCGCGGCCTCCGGGAGACCCCCGCCCGCCCCGGCCCGCCGGCCCGCGCGCCCGGAGAGTCGGTGAAGGACGCGGGGACGTGCGGGGCTTCCGCGCAGCTGCCGCCGGAGGATGGGCACCCGCCGCCTGCCGGCCGCCGGCCGCTGTCCTCCAGTCTTAAGACTCTAGACTTTTAAGCAGACCAGCCTCTGATCCCATTCAATTCAGTCATTCAGTCAATGATTCAACAAGTTTTTATTAATATTCTACTTGACTTCAGGCATTCTCCCAAGCACTGGGGACACGGTTTTGAATGAAACTGACCAAATCCTTCATTCTCACTGAACTGATATGCTAGTGGGGAAAGCTGATTCTAGAAACACAAACAAATAACATAATATTTCAGAGAGTAATAATTACTACAAAGAAAAAAATTAAGCTGGATAAGCCAATGGAGTAAGAGGCTGGTAATTTAGACAAATTTGTCAAGAAAGGACTCTCTGGACTGGTGATATTTGAACTGAAGCCTAACTAATATGCGGACACATCCGAATGTGTCCCCTCACCCAATTTCATATGTTGCCAAAGGTGATGATATTGGCAGGTGGGAATCTTTGGAGGTGATCTGGTCATGAGGGTGGACCCCTCATGGATGGGATTAGTGTACTGATAAAGGATATACTACAGGAAATTTTCTGGTGGTCTAGGGGCTAAGACTCCATGCTCCTAATGCAGGGAACCCAGGTTCAATCTATGATCAGAGAACTAGATCCCACCTGCCCCAACTAAAGAGCCTGCATGCCTCGATGAAGACTGAAGAGCCCATGCTGCAGCTAATACTTGGTGCAGCCAAATAGATCAATATCTTAAAAGAGAGAGAGAGAGATCTCAGAACTCCCTAGCCCTTTTCACCACTTGAAGACACAAGAAGTCTCAGACCTGGACCAGGGCTGCCACCTGACCATGCTGGCACCCTGATCTCAGACTTCCAGGCTTCAGAACTGTGAGCAATTTTTTTTTTCTCTACTGTTTATAAGCTACGCAGCCTGTGATGCTTTTGTGAAAGTAACCCAAACAGACTAAGACAGGGGCAAGCCACATCAATATAGGGAGACGGTGAAGAGGATGGGGAAACAGTAAGTGCAAAGAGAGGCTTTGATAAAGTGTAGCAAAATGTTATCAATTGGTGAATCAGAGGAAAATGTACATAAAAGTTCCCTGAGCTGACATAAACTTGAAACACTGAAAAAGAGCAAGAAATGAGAGCAGAGGAAGCAGAGAAAGGAAAGAGAAATGGCAGAAGTATGAACCTGAGTTTGAGAGGATCCAGATAATGGAAAACTGTATGTGTTTCCTTGTCTGAGGAGAAGCCTGGGGGAGAGCAGTTGTGGAGTGTGATATCAAGAGTTCTGTTTTGGATTTATTAAGTTCAATTACAGTCTGGAACTCAGGGGAGAGCTTGGAGTAGAGCGATAAATTTGGGAGTCGTCAGTATATGGTATTTACAGTCCTAAGGCTCAACTTTCCTGGTGGCATAGTGGATAAGAATCTGCCTGCCAATGCAGGGGTCACAGGTTGATCCCTGGTCTGGAAAGATCCCACATGCCCTGGAGGAACTAAGTCCATGCACCATAACTACTGAGCCCGTGTGCTGCAGTTACTGAAGACTGGGCACCTAGAGCCCATGCTCCGCAATAAAAGAAGCCACCAAAATGAGTAGCCTGCACACCACAAGAAAGGGTAGTCCTCACTTGCCACAACTAGAGAAAGCCTGCTGGCAGAGACGAAGACTCAGGGCAGCCAAAAATAAATAAATAAAGTCGTAGGTCTGGAAGAGATCAACTAGGGAAAGAATACTAGAAAAAAGAGAATCGATTCAAGGACTGAGCTCCAACATTTGAAAGTCGGGGAGATGAGGACACAATAAGGAGCAGCCACTGAGGTTGGAGGAGAATTGGAGGTCAAGTTCTGTTGGAATCCGAAGTGAATTAAGTAGGAGGGAACCTGTGTTCATTACAAAGGGAAATAACTTCACAATGAAGAATTCCGGAAAACTTTCCCCTACTCTTAACCATATGTTCAAAGTTAACAACACCAATAATTGGTCAAATGATATCTGGTACTTCCTGAAATGAGACACTAAGAAGAACAAAACAACACCTCTGTAATTTTCCTGCCAAAGGTTCATAATATGGATTTAATCATGAAAAAATAAAGATCAAAATTAAGGGCCAGTATTCAAAATGAGTGACTAGTACTTGTCAAATTTGCCAATGGTTTCAAAGACAAATAAAAGTTAAAGGAGAATTCCCTAGTGGTCCAGTGGTTAGGATTCTGTGCCTGCAATGACAGGGGTCTGTCAGAGCAGTTAAAAAAAAAAATTAGATTAAAAAAAGTTAAGGTTGAGGAACAGTCTTCAGTTAAAAGAGATTCTTATTAGGTCTTCCAAACTGGAAAAAAAATTGTTATAACAAATATTCTTTGGACTAGTAAAATCAAAACATTATCAGAAAATTAAATAATATTGTATCAATATTAATTTTTTCTATTTTGATAATATTACTACTAATGTAATAAAAAGTGTCCTTGTTTTTTGCAAATACACACTGAACACTTTAGAGCTATAAGGGTAGCTGGGCTACAATTTACTCTCAAATAATTCATAGAGAAACAGAGAAAAAGAGAGGCTTTGATAAAGTGTAGCAAAATGTTATCAATTGGTGAATCAGAGGAAAATGTACATAAAAGTTCCTTGTACTATTCTTGAAGCTTTTCATTAAGTTTGGAATTACATATATCTTTTAATGTTCACAAAAGATTTGAGTAACTTAACTTCATCACAGAATAAAACTCAAGAATATTTACAGGAACATGAAAATATCCAGCACCCAACAAGGAAAAATTTGCGATAACTGACATCCAATCAAAACTTACCAGGCAGAAACTATAAAACACTTAGAGGAAAACAGAGGTAGAACATTGTATAACATAAATCACAGCAAGATTCTCTATGATCCACCTCCTAGAGTAATGGATGCAAAAATAATGAAATGAGACCTAATTAAAATTAAAAGCTTTTACACAGCAAAGGAAACTGTAAACAAGGAGAAAAGACAACCCTCAGAATGGTAAAAAATCATAGCAAATGAAACAACCTGTGTGTAGAAGATTTATCATGAAATGCAGGCAATGTACCAGGAACATTCCTAGTGTTATTCAGTCATTTGTTTAACAAATCTTGAGTTCTGGGTCAGGCACTTCATTATGGGTTGGAATGTAAAGTATTACCTCCATTCCACTCATAAAGAAAGTGAAGTACAAAGATATCCAGTATACAAAATGGATGGCTAGGGATTAGCCAAATCTGCCAGTGGCTTCAAAAACAAATCAAAGGTTGAAGAGGAATTCCTTGGTGGTCCATCTGTTAGGACTCCTCCCATGTACTGACAAGGTCCTGTCAGCACAGGAAAAAATAAAAGTTATATTAAAAAAAAAATTGAGGAACAGTCTTCAATTAAAATAGACTCTCATCTGGTCTTCCAAACCAGAAAAAAAATTATTATAATGAACATTATTTGGACAACTACCAAAATGGAAATATTACCAGAAGATTAAATAATATCAATCCTAAATTTTTCTATTTTGATAATATTACTCTCAAGGTAATAAAAAGTGTCCTTCTTTGGAAATACTCATTGAACATTTTAGAGATATAAGGACACCGAGGCTACAATTAATTATCAAACAATTTATCTAACTCAGGGAAATAGAGAAAAAGAGAGACGCTGATAAAGGGTGGCAAAATGTTGTCAATTGATGAGTCAGAGGAAAATGTGCATAAAAGTTTCTTGTATTATACTTGCAACTTTTCATTAAGTTTGGAATTATATACTTTTCAAATGTTCACAAAAGATTCCCAAATAACTTAACTTCATGACAGAATAAGACTCAAGAATATTTACAGGAACACAAAAATATCCAGTACTGACAAGGTAAAATTTACAATGACTGACATCCAATCAAAAATTACCAGGCAGAAACCATAAAATTCTTAGATGAGAACATAGGCAGAACACTCTCAGACATAAAACTCCAAGATCCTCTATGACCCACCTCCTGGAGTAATGGGAAAAAACAAAAATAAACAAATGGGACCTTATTAAATGTAAAGGCTCTCTCACAGCAAAGGAAACTATGAACAAGGTGAAAGGACAACCCTCAGAACGGGAGAAAATCATAGCAAATGAAACAACCGACAAAGGATTAATCTCCAACATTTACAAGTAGCTCATGCAACTCAACACCCAAAAAACAAACAACCCAACCAAAATGTGGGCAGAAGTCCTAAACACACATTTCTCCAAAGACATACAGATGGTTAACAAATGCATGGGAAGATGACCAACATCACTCATTATTAGAGAAATGCAAATCAAAACTACAATGAGCTATCTATTTCACACTGGTCAGAATGGCCATCATCAAAAGTCTACAAACAACAAACGTTGGAGATAACGTAGAGAAAAGGAAATCTTCTTGCACTGTTGATGGAAATGCAAATTGATACAGGCAGTATCAATTGAAGACAGTACGACAGTCCTTAGAAAATTAAGAATAAAGCCACCATATGACCCAGCAATCCCACTTACTGGGCATGCACCCTGAGAAAACCATAATTGAAAAGACATGAACCACAATGTTCATTGCGGCTCTATTTACAAGAGATAGGACATGGAAGCAACCTAGATGTCCATCAACAGACAAATGGATAAAGAAGTTGTGGTACATATTCACAATGGAATATTACTTGGCTATAAAAAAGGAATGCTTTTGAGTTGGTTCTAATGAGGTGGATGAACCTAGAGCCTATTATACGAAATCAGAAAGACAAATATCATATATTAACGTATATATATGGAATCTAGAAAGATGGTACCCATGCATCAACTTGCAGGGAGCAATGGAGATGCAGACATAGAGAATGGACTTGTGGACACAGTGGGGGAAGGGGCCGGCGGGACCGATGGAGAGAGAAGCACGGAAACGGACATCGCCATACGTAAAATAGATCACCAGTGGGAATGTGCTGTATGACTCAGGGAGCTCAACCCAGTGCTCTGTGACAACCTAGAGGGGCAGGATGGCGTGGGAGGTGGGAGGGTGGTTACAGAGGGAGGGGACATGTGCATACCTATGGTTGATTCATGTTGATGTATGGCAGGAACCAACACAATATTGTAAAGCAATTATCCTCCAATTAAAGATAAATTAACGTTTTTTTAAAAATTACTTGGCATACATAGATGTGTAGAAGATTTATCATGAAATGCGGGCCATGTACCAGGAACATTCCTGATGTGATCCAGTCATTTGTTTAACAAATCTTGAGTTCTGGTCAGGCGCTTCATTATGGGCTGGAATGTAAGGTATTACCTCCATTCCACTCATAAAGAAAGTGAAGCACAGAGACATTCGGCATTAAAAAATGAGTGGCTAGGATTTGCCAAATTTGCCAATGGCTTCAAAAACAAATAAAGGTTGAAGGGGAATTCCCTGGTGGTTCAGAAGTTGGGACTTCTCCCCTGCACTGACAAAGGTCTGTCAGCACAGCAAAAATTAATTATTTTAAAAAAATAAAAGTTGAGGAACAGACTTTGATTAAAAGAGACTCTCATCTGGTCTTCCAAACCAGAAAAAAATTATTATAATGAACATCATTTGGACAACTAGTAAAATTGAAATATTACCAGAAGATTAAATAATATTGCAACAATACTAAATTTTCTATTTTGATACTACTACTATCAATGTAATAAAAAGTGTGCTTGTTCTTAAAAAATACACACTGAGCACTTTAGAGGTATAAGGGCACCTGGGCTACAATTTACTCTCAATTCATAGAGAAATAGAGAAAAAGAGAGATTTTGATAGAGTGAAAAAATGCTGACATTGACATTGACATTGAAGTCACTCAGTCGTGTCTGACTTTTTGCGACCCCGTGGACTGTAGCCTAACCAGGCTCCTCCTTCCATGGAATTTTCCAGGCAAGAGTACTGGAGTGGGTTGCCATTTCCTCCTCCAGGAGATATTCCCAACCCAGAGATCGAACCCTGGTCTCCCACATTGTAGGCAGACGCTTTACCGTCTAAACCACCAGGGAAAAAATGTTAACAGTTGGTAAATCAGAGGAAATTGTACATAAAAGTTCCTTGTACTATTCTTGAAGCTTTTTGTTAAGTTTGAAATTACATTTTTGTTAATGTTCACAAAAGATATCTAGGTAACTTAACTTCATCACAGAATAAAATTCAAGAATATTTATAGGAACACAAAAATATCCATCACCCACAAGGTAAAATTTATGAAGACTGACATCCAATCAAAAATTACCAGGCATACATAAGTGTGTAGGAGATTTATCATTAAATGCAGGCCATGTACCAGGAACATTCCTGACACTTTTCAGTCATTTGTTTAACATATCTTGAGTCCTGGGTCAGGCACTTCATTATGGGCTGGAATGTAAAGCCCATTATGTAAAGCCCAGTATAAAGCCCATTATCTCCATTTCACTCCTAAAGAAAGTGAGGTACAGAGACATTCGGTAACTCATTCAATGTCACACAACTTTCAAGTTATAGAATCAGGATTTTAATCTGAATCTACTGACTGCAAAATCCATGCTCTTTCTATGTGTCATACTGAAGGGGAAGCAAAAGGCTATAACTGAGTAACATAAAGCCATATAGAGGACTTCACTGGTAGTCCAGTGGTTAAGAATTCATCTGCCAATGCAGAGGACCTGGGTTCAATCTCTGGTACAGGAAGAACCTTCATGCAGAGGGATAACTAGATCCATTTGCCACAACAAATGAAGCCTGTGCCCTAGAGCCGGTGCTCAGCAACAAGAGAAGCCATCAAAATGAGAAGCCCACATGCTGCAATGAACAGTGGCCCCGAACTTGCTGCAACTCGAGAAAGCCTGCTTGTAGCAATGAAGGCCCAGCCCAGCCAAAAATAAGTAAATTAATTCTTTGGAAATAAAATAATCTAGAGTTTAAGACCCTAATTTTTCCCATACAGAATCTTTCAGAATCAAATTGTACTGTTGTTTTAAAATATTTCTTTTTTTTAATAAATTGACTCTTTACAGATGAGCCACCAGGGAAGCCCTACACCAGCATATGCAGTCAAAACTTAGTAAATGTTCATGCAAGATTTGTGTGTTTTTTTTAATTGAACTATAGTTGATTTACAATGTTGTATTAGTTTTGTTTTGTTTTAATTTTGGCTGCACCGGGTCTTCAAGGAAGCACTCAGGCTTTTTCTAGTTACAGCGTGCAGGGTCTTCTCTAGTTGTGAAGCATAGGCTCTAGAGCTTGCCAGCTCAGTAGCTGTGGCACTCCAGCTTAGTTGCTCCACAGCATGTGGGATCTTAGTTCCCTAATCAGGGATTGAACCCACATCCCCTGCATTGGAATTCTTCACCACTGGACCACCAGGGAAGTCCGTTTGTTAGTTTCTGGTGTATAGCAAAGTGATTCAGATATATATATGTATGTATGTATCGGAGAAGGCAATGGCACCCCACTCCAGTACTCTTGCCTGGAAAATCCCATGGACGGAGGAGCCTGGTAGGCTGCAGTCCATGGGGCCACTAAAAGTCGGACACAACTGAGTGACTTCACTTTCACTTTTCACTTTCATGTGTTGGAGAAGGAAATGGCAACCCACTCCAGTGTTCTTGTCTGGAGAATCCCAGGGACAGGGGAGCCTGGTGAGATGCCGTCTACGGGGTCGCACAGAGTTGGACACGACTGAAGCGACTTAGCAGCATGTATGTATTCTTTTGAACTGTGGTGTTGGAGAAGACTCTTGAGAGTCCCTTGGACTGCAAGGAGATCCAACCAGTCCATTCTGAAGGAGATCAGCCCTGGGATTTCTTTGGAAGGAATGATGCTAAAGCTGAAACTCCAGTACTTTGGCCACCTCATGAGAAGAGTTGACTCACTGGAAAAGATTCTGATGCTGGGAGGGATTCGGGGCAGGAGGAGAAGGGGATGACAGAGGATGAGATGGCTGGATGGCATCACTGACTCGATGGACGTGAGTCTGAGTAAACTCCGGGAGTTGGTGATGGACAGGGAGGCCCGGTGTGCTGCGATTCATAGGGTCGCAAAGAGTCGGACACGACTGAGCGACTGAACTGAACTGAACTGATGTATTCTTTTGTAAAATGTTGTTGTTGTTGTTGTTGTTCAGTTGCTGAGTTGTGTCCTACTCTTTGCGACCTCATGGAAGGCAGCCCACCAGGCTTCCCCCTCCACTGTCTCCCGCAGTTTGCTCAAATTCATGTCCATTGAGTCGGTGATGCTATCTAACCATTTCATCCTCTGCTGTCCTCTTTTTCTTTTGCCTTCAATCTTCAATTCTTTCTTTAAATAATTTCATTTATTTATTTGCTGTGCTGGGTCTTCATGCTCTGAGGGCTTGTCTCTACTTCTGGTGAACAGGGCTACTTTTCGTTGTGATGCATGGGCTTCTCTTGAGGAGCAGACTCTAGGCTCACGGGCTCAGTAGTGGTGATGCATGGGTTCAATAGTTGTGGTTCCTGGGCTCTAGAGCACGGTCTCAATATTTGTGGTGCACAAACTTAGTAGCTCCAAGGCATGTGGGATCTTTCTAGACCAGAGATCAAACTCGTGTCTCCTGCATTGGCAGGTGGATTCTTTACCACTGAGCCACCAGGGAAGCCCCTATATAAATATAAGTGTGTGTGTATATATATATTCTTTTCATATTCTTTTCCATTATAGGTTATTATAAGGTATTGAACATAGTTCCCTATGTTGTACAATAGGACCTTATTATTTATCTATTTTATATGTAGTAGTTTGTATCTATTAGTCCCAATTTGTATATTTCATTACATGTAAATTTTACCTTAAAGAATTGTAAACCAGGAAAAAAGTCCATCTGCCCACATCCACACAAAACACAATGCAATAAAGAGAAAGAAAGCCATCCAGCTAGTGACAGGGGTGGGATGCCCTGTCACCTTCAGGAAAAGCTGCACTTGGGAATTCCCTGGTGGTCCAGTGGTTAGGAATCTGCGCTTTCACTGCAGGGGCCACGGATTCCATCACTGGTCAGGGAATTAAGATCCCACACACAAAAAAAAAAAAAAAAGAAGAAGAAGGAAATGTTGCCTTTTCTCTGTCAGGAAAGCAAGGCTACATATGTGGCTCAGATTCTGGTAGGTGGGTGAGCATGCTGCTTTTTCTATGGGATAAGAGATGAGACCGTCAACAGAGGGACGAAAGGGTCTGGAGGTTTGAGAGGGCAGAGAATAATGTAAGTGTTGGGACTTCCCCAGTGGTTCAGTGGTTAAGAATCTGCCTGCCAATGCTGGGGATAAGAGTTCGATCCCTGCTCTGGGAGGATTCCATATGACACAGAGTAACTAAGCCCTATTCACCACAACTACTGAGCCCTGGTCGGGCCTACTCTCCAAAATAAGAGAAACCACGACAATGAAAAGCCTAGAACCGCAACTAGAGAGTAACCCGATGCCATGCCAAGTTGCTTCAGTCATGTCCAGCTGTTTGCAACCTCATGGACTGTAGCCTGCCAGGTTCCTCTGTCCATGGGATTCTCCAGGCAAGAATACTGGAGTGGGTTGTCATTTCCTTCTCCAGGGGTTCTTTCCAACCGCAGGGATCGAACCCGAAGAGAGCAACCCCTGCTTGCCACAACTAGAGAAAAGCCAGGTGCAGAAACAAAGACCCAGAGCACCCAAAAACAAATAAATTAATTTTTAAAAATTTAAATGTATGTGTTGGAAGTCAAGAAGAGGCCAGTTGGAGATCAGGAAAGTTCAGCTGCCCTTGGGTGTCTTTCAGTTTCTCCCATTACACCTTCACTTCCCAACTGGGTTGGCCTTTGCCCCCAAGTGGACATTAAATAATATCCGGGGTAATTTTTTATTTTTACACCTGGCAGGGGGGTTACTACTGACATCTAGGAGGTAGAAACCAGAGATACTGCTAAACATCCTGCCACTCACAGGACAGCTTCCACCCCAAGAGAATTACTAGCCCAAATGTCAACAGCTAAGGAAAGTCACAATACATCCCTCCCTACCCTACATTCCTTCTGCAGCAGGGCAGCAAGTCAGACCATAAGAAGAACTCAAAGCCCCTTAAAACTCCCTTTCTCAGGAGTCCCAAGTTCCCCACTAAGGCAAGTCCCAAGAGGCCCCTCTCAACCCAGTTCTGGGGTCAGAGAAAAGTCACTTGTGGGGGTTCCCATACGTCAAGTACTACTCCTCTCCCCCAGAAGTAGGGGTTCATGCCAAGGGAAACTAGAGATCCATAATCCCATAATCAAGCCTTTACCCCTCTTCCAGGACCTGCCCTAACCAGCCTTTCTGGGACTGAAACAGTAGCACAGGCCCCACCTCCACCCTAACAGGGGCCTGAGATCTGGGATATCAAATTCCCCAGGACCTCGAAGCACTTCCTCCCCCACCCTCCATGGGAAAAACAACCACCATGGTGTTTACCAATGGACCTGGTTGCCGGGGAGGTGGAGGGCGGAACAAAACCTCCACTTGGCCTTGCAGACTCTTAACCTCTGGGACTCTCTCGCACACCTTACCCTCCAAGGAACTAGAGTCCTAGCCCCCTTCAGGTTTTTGCAACCTGCCCTTCTGACCTAGCTAGGAGTTGAGTGTGGTCAGTTTCTGGGGGTAAAGAGACAAGGATAGAATCAGAGCAGGTGGGGGGCTTAGGAGAGAGGCAGAAGTGGAGGTGGGCAGTAGCGGGGGTACCCTTCACATCTGAGGCCCTGTCTAGTGAGGTTCCTGCCTGCCCTGCCCTTCTCCCAAGTCTTCCTTGATCCTCAGTCTGGCTTCAGTCCTGTCCACTGCACTCCACCTCTTGGAGGCGTGAGAGACAGACAGACACTCAGTCAGGAGGAGAGAGCGACTGAGAAAGACTGTGGAGAGAGAGAAGCAGGGAGAAAAGAGAAAGGCCACAAAGAAAATGAGGGGGCAGAAGAGATGGTGAAAGATAGAGACACAGAGGAAGAGAGACGGGGAGCGACAGAGACATAAAAAAGAGACTAGAAGATGCAGAGGCCAAAGCGGAGACACGTACAGAATTTCAGAGACAAACCGCAAGAGACAGAGAAGGGTGAGAAGAGCTGTGAAAACGGGGCCCCAGAAAATGAGAATCCTTTCCCACCCCAGTACAGAGACCCTGACTTCATCCCTACCCCTTCATTTGGCCAAAGCCCTACAATTCTAAACCAGACCCAGAACTAGATCCAGGATCCCCAGTGGCAACAACAACAAAAAATAGAGAAGACTTCACCCCCAATCCAGGACAGATGGCCAGCACTGGCCACAGTGAGAAGAGGTAAGGTCAGCCCAGGGGAGGAGAAGGCAGGGCTCCCAAGGCACTCATTCGAGGCCTCATTCCAGCTGGCTGTGAGCCCCAGCCCAGGCAAGGAAGGCAGGAAAGTGGGAGGGATTAAGTCACTCACCAGATGAACTAGGGAAAAGAGTGGTAAGCAGGGGTGGACGGAGATGATTTAAGGGCAGCTCCCACCCCTCAGTTCCGAGCTCCTGGGCACACATCTGGAGCAGCCGCTGCCAGCCGGATTGGTCCCTCCAGCACACCCCTCAGCAGCTCAGCAGGCAGAGGGCTGGTCACAGAAGAGGGGGTGACTCTCAAGAGAGAGGGTCACTGGCTCCATCTCCCTGTCCTGAGACTGGCCGGGGTCTGCCTTGTCAGCTCCTCTGAGGGGTCTCTGGGTCTATCTCTCAGGGGCTGTCTCTGGGACCCTGTTCTTGAATTTACCAAAGCGTTTCAGAGTTCCGAGCCAGGGCTTGGCACTGGCACTCTTTGTGACGCACTTTACCCAGCCAGGTGGCATCTCTTTCTGCAATGTGACTCCTGGGTTCAGGACACCTTTCGGTCTGTTTCTGCTTATGCCCTCCCACTGTCTCTGCCTGTCTCCGTCGAATGTCCCCTGCCCGTCTCTCTGTCTGTCCGTCTGAGTGTCTGTCTGTCTCCCTCCACGTCTCTCTGTGTCTGTCACTCTCTTCTCCACTGGCCTCTGGGCTTGCCTCTGCCTCCTCTCTCCATCTGCTCGTCACCCTCTTCCTCCTATCTGTCAGTGTCCATCTCTATGTCTCTCAGTCAGGGTATATCTCTGTCTCCCCCCATCTCTCGTCTCTTTCTCTAGCTCTGTGTCTTCTCTAGTTCGATCTCCCCTCTCTAGTCTCTCTCTGTCTGCCTCTCTTTCTGTGACTTCTCTCTGTCTGGCTATTTCTCTGTCTTGATTTGTCTGTCTCAGTTCCTGTGTGTCTCTATCTCTCTATATCCCTATGTGAAAGATGATAGATGAAAATTGATAGCTGGTAGGCAGATAGTTAAATAGATAGACATCGATAGATAACAGACTGAAGACAGACAACAGACAGACAGATAATAGATTGTAGTTGTTGTTCAGGCGTGTCTGACTCCTGAATAGATAAACAGATAACTAGATACATAGAAGGTAGACATGCACAGATATCCAGATAGCTCACTCTGTTTTTTGTTCCCCGGTGGCTCAGATGGTAAAGCGTCTGCCTGCAATGCAGGAGACCCAGGTTCGATCCCTGGGTGGGGAAGATCTCCTGGAGAAGGAAATGGCAACCCACTCCAGTACTCTTGCCTGGAGAATCCCATGGACGGAGGAGCCTGGTAGGCTACAGTCCATGGGGTCGCAAAGAGTCGGGCACACTGAGCGACTTCACTTTCACTTTCACTTATCTCTGCATGTAACTCTGTCTCTTTTAGTCTCTGTCTCTCTGTCTCTATCTCTCTTCTGTCCCCCTCCATCGGTCTTGATTTCTGTCTCTCTGTATTTTGATTACCTCATGCCCTTTTTTCTCTCTCTCCCTCCCTTCCCCTCTCCTTCCATCTCTTCTCCCATCCCCTGGCCTTTTCCAGTGTCTCCCTCTCTCTACTTCCTTTTTCCTCTCCATCTGCTCCCATTTCTGGGGGTTGGGGGAGGCAAGTCTCCAGAAGGAGATGAGGAGTGAAAGGCTCTCACTCCCTCCCCAGCGCTGCCTTCTCCCTGCCCAACTCCCAACCCAGGTGCCTGCAACTGCCTGCACCATGGACAGCATAAGTACAGCCATCTTGCTCCTGATCCTGGCTCTTGTCTGCCTACTCCTGACCACCAGCTCAAAGGGCAAGGGCCGGCTGCCCCCAGGCCCCAGGGCCCTCCCATTCCTGGGAAATTTGCTGCAGCTTCGCTCCCAAGATATGCTGACCTCCCTCACCAAGGTCAAAAGACTAGGCTTGGCTGAAGGGAGGGCTAAGGGAGAGGGGTCCCTGGCCCCAGAGCCCCCTGTGACCTCTGTCTTCTTACCCTCAGCTGAGCAAGGAATTCGGCGCAGTGTACACGGTGTACCTGGGGCCCAAACGGGTGGTGGTCCTCAGCGGGTACCAAGCCGTGAAGGAGGCTCTGGTGGACCAGGCGGACGAGTTCGGTGGCCGCGGCGACTACCCTATCTTCTTCAACTTCACCAAGGGCAACGGTGAGCCTGCTCCCGCCTCCTCCACTCCCCACCCATTCCACACGGAGGGAGGGAATAGGGCAGAAGAATGGCCTCCCAATTTTGGTGACACTCAGGACTTCTGATGTCACTGATGACCCCAGGTGGAGTGGAGCCAAGTAGGGTGAAGTCTGTCCCACCTTCACCACCCCCAAACCCCACCACCACCTTTTTTTTTTCTTCTTCTTCTTCTTCTTCCTCTGGCTGTGCCATGCGGCATGTGGGATCTCAGTTCCCTGACCAAGGATGGAACTCATACTCCCTGCATTTGAAGCAGAGTCTTAACCACTGGACTTCCAGGGAAATCCCTCCTTCAGGCATCTTGAATTGTACTTCTACACCCATTCCCATCTCCACCCAACTCCAACCCAATCCAACGCCGACTCTCATTGCAGTGCTTCTCTCTACCCTAACCACATCATCAAATTTCCATCTCAGTCAAGTGGCTTAATTATCTTGCCCCAGTCTGTATTGTCCACTTCTCCCCGATCCCCACCAACCCCGTTTCCATGTTCCCATTTCAATCTCAACTCCATCTCTCTCTCAACACTGACTATACCTCACTGCAGCCTCCATTCCCACTACAAACCTCTCCCAATCTCCATAGTAAAATCTAGTATTAACCCATCCTGATCCTTTAGTCAAACTCAATTCCATTATCATTTTCCTCCCCAGCCCCATTTTCTATCTCAGTCACCTACTGAAGTTTGCAGTCCCTAGGTCTCACTTTTGACCTATATCCCTCTACTGTCGCCAAAACCAATACTACCACATATCGACCCAACCCCCAAGCTCAATCTCAACCCCAATCCACCAATCACTCTCATTCTACCCAGTTCCATCCCCACACTAATCTCAGACCCAACTTCTCATCTACCCCGTTATCTCCCCTCATCCCCACTTTCGTCCCCAACCCAACTCACACCCAGCTTCATCCCCATCCACCCAGCAACTCACATCACTCACTCCAAACCTCTCCTAGTTCAGTATCTTGTCCTCTGTAGGTCTGGAAGTCACCTAGTCTTGTGGAATTTTTGTAACATAAGTCTCTTACTCAAAGGAAGCTGTGTGGCACGGCCCAATATATGAGAAGGAAAGAACAAAAAGAAAAGGAAGGAAAGAGGAAAAGAGGGAAGGGGAGGTAGGTGGGAAGGAAAGAAGAAAGTTGCTCTAAATGAAAAGGGGGTCCTGGAGACCTATCTCCTAGACTATTCGTCTCCCCCTAAAGAATCACTACGGCTCCCCCTTGCCCTTACACTAGATGGGTCCCAGCTGCCCCAGGATCTGAAGTTGGAAAGTTCTAACTTTTTTTAAAAGAAAAGAAAGAGAAAAAAAGAACACCTATTGGATACTGAGTACACTTGCTACCTTCATGTCTCCTGGCGTGATCTTATGACCTCACCTGTCCAGATGCAAGGAGGTAGAGAAATGCCCGCTACTTTTACACAGAAAACATCTGGATATATATACATCATCTGTTACCAGAAATAGCCAGCATCTAATTATTCAGTACATAGGGTAACAGCAGGGTTCTTCCGCCTAGCCTGCACCTTTGGGCCCTCCCCTCTCCACCCTCAGTCTATTATCATGAGAAGGCTGCTACAAGAGGTCGATGAGATGATGCACACAATGAAGGCAAAACATGATACTTTCTTCCTCTTTAGCATCCAGTTCCCTGAGGACTGGAGGACTAGAGGACTCAAAGATGAACACATATGAGACCGCATATCCTATTGCAGCTCCTATTGTGCTCCTAGGAGTACAGTGATGGCCAAGACAGGCCCCCACCCCGCTTTCACAGTTCAATGAAGAGGGCAGCTTCCTTGTCAGACAGTGACAGCCCAGAGTCGTCAGGTCTGTGGTAGCAGAAACAGAGACAGGGTAAGCATGACTGTGGGGAGAAAAGCCCAAGGCCCTATGGAAGCTCAAAGGAGGTACCTGACCCAGGCCAGAGGGTCTGAAAGGACTTACTGGCAGGGCTGGGGAGAGATTCCAAACTCGGGGTCTTTCTCTTATCAAACATCAGGAAAGGGGATTCAGTTGACAGCGATCTTGGGAATAGGTCATTGGTGGAGCTGGCCCCTTCCCTTCTACCCAGGCATTGCCTTCTCCAATGGAGACCGGTGGAAAGTCCTTAGAAAGTATTCTGTTCAAATTCTGCGCAACTTCGGCATGGGGAAGAGGACCATTGAGGAGCGGATCCTGGAAGAAGGACACTTCCTGCTGGAGGAGCTTCGGAAAACCCAAGGTCCGTTTCCCCACATGCAGCCCATACCCCTCATTCACCTCCAGCCTACTTAGGGAGTCAGGGCAGCCCCATACGATAGCATGGGTGTGAACTCAGAACTCCTAGAGGCTTCTCACTTGACCGGTGATAAGATAGGCGCCCCCTGGAGGTGGATCCGTTTGTGACACTGTGTTTCCTTGAGGTAGGGTGACAGTGGGCGTCCCAGGTGGCGCTAGCAGTAAAGAACCTGCCTACCAATGCAGAGATGAGGTTTCGATCCCTGGGGTGGGAAGATCCCCTGGAGAAGATCCCCTGGCCACCCACTCCAGTAGTCTTGCCTGGAGAATCCCATGGACAGCGGAGCCTGGCAGGTTATGGTCTATAGGGTCGCAGAATTGGACACAACTGAAGCAACTCAGCATGCATGCACAGGGTGGCAGAATATGTCCTGGCCCCTTTGTTGTGCTGTCTCTGTGTGTTATTTGGAGCGCTGCTCCTGTCATTGGAAATGGCAACCCACTCCAGTGTTCCTGCCTGGAGAATCCCAGGGACGGGGGAGCCTGGTGGGCTGCCATCTATCGGGTCGCACAGAGTCGGACACAACTGAAGTGATTTAGCAGCAGCAGCAGCCTGTCATCGTGGCGGGTAATATGCTGCTGCTGCTGCTCTTGAAAACTCACCATGTGTGGGGGCCTGTGCTAAGCACATTTTCAGGCACAAGCCCCTTAAGCCTTGGAACAATCCATCTTGCAGATGAGAAGACTGAGGCACAGAGAGATTGAGCAACCACCTTGAAATGATAAAGCTAGAAAGTAGAAGAGCCAAGATTTAAACCAAAGTCTTAGATACCAAAGTCCTCATGCCAGACATTAATACCCATTTATCCAGTGCTTACAGATTCCAGGCACTATGGTAAACTCTTTGCATGTGTTGACAAGTTGCACCCTCCCAGAAAACCTAGGGAGTTATTACAAGTGATGAAGCTGAGGCCTAGAAAGGTTAGTCATGTGCCTGAGAAGTGCCAGAGATGGGATATAAACCCAGGTCAAAGCTGTCAACCATGAAAAAAAGTTAATAATCAACATTTAAAGTGATGCCTACCATATGCCAGCACTGTTCCAAAACTCTGCATATCACCTTGAAAAATCACCCAGGGACATCCCTGGTGGTCCAGTGGTTCAGACTCCATACCTCCACTTCAGGGGGTGCAGTTTCCAGCCCTCGTTCAGGAACTAAGTCCTGGCATGCTGCACAGCATGGCCAAAGTAAATTTAAAATTTTTCAGTTCTCCTTTAGAAAAGAGAAATCACCCAAACCTCAAAATTAGTACTATCATGAACCCCATTTTACAGAAGAAATTGAGGCAGAGAAAGGTAAATGGCCCTCTACCCTGATCTCCAAATCTTGCTGACTCTGGGGGGAGAAGTGGCAGGTAATACCTCATGGATTAAATGACATGATGTAAGTAAAAGAATAATAACTGCCTGAATTATTTTCTTGTTGCTACTGCAACAAACTGCCACAAATTTAATGTCTTAAAACAATACAAAGTTATTCTCCTCCAGTTCTGGGGGTCCAAAGTTTAAACTGGGTCAGCAGAGCTGGCTTCTTCTGGAGGTTCTAAAGGACAATCCAATTCCTCACCTTTTTTTAGCCTCTCGGCTGCCTGCATTCTTCAGCTTGTAGCCCCTTCCTTCATCTTCAAATCCAGCAGCATAGCATCCGCCAATGTCTCTTCCTCTCTCTCCCCCTCTTTCCATCACCACATCACTTTTGGGGGGTTTGTGAGTTGGCCACACTGTGCAGCTTGATCTTAGTTCCCAACCAGGAATTGAACCTGAGCCCTTGGCAGTAGAAGCACAAAGAACCAACCACTGGACCACCAGGGAATTCCCATCACATCACCTTTTCTACTCAGATCCTTTGCTTTCTTATAAGGACCCATGTGATTACATTAAACCCACCTAGATAATCCAGAATAATCTCCCATCCCAAGATCCTTAACTTAATCACATATGCCCAGGCTTTTGGAATTGGGACATGGACATCTTGGTGGGGGGGTGGGGGGTGGGAGCATGGCGGGGGGCATTACTCAGTCTACCATACCACCTTTCTTTGGCTCATGATGGCATGATGGCCCTTAACTAAGCATTCCCAGTGAATGTGTATTCACTGACTCTTTTTAAGAGCCCCATGAGAAGACTATCATCAAGCCCATTTTATAGGCGGGAAAACTGAGGCTCAGAGAAGGGAATTTGGTTCCCATAGGTCACATGTAGACTAAGAGGCCAAGCCAAAATCCAGACCATGTCTAGTTAACTCCAGATTCAGTTTTCTGGGCTGTGCTATTGTGTAATGGCCAATGTGGGAATGCCCTGTATTGGTATTGCTTTCTGTGATCCGTTGGGTCATCAGATCATTGGATGTCAGGGGTTGTGTTGTGTGTCATTGCTGAGTGAGGTTGTAGTGTTGTCAGGCACTGGGTGTAAACTTGTATTGTGTATGCTGTGTATTGTGTCACCAAGAATACCCTGTGCAGCTGTTTAGTATTACTGTCGATGTGGTGTAGGGTAATGTGCGTTCTGTGCTGTCTGTTGTGTTGCCAGATATTTTGTGGGCGCTGTTGTGCTGTGTTAGGTGGCCTGGAGCAGGCATTCAGTGCTGTGAGTCACACTGATACGGTTGGGTTGGATGTAGTGCGGTTGCTGCCTGGGGCCTGGTTTGTCGTACACTGTGTCTCGAGCCACGCCCCTTGACCCATTTGCCCTTCACTTTCAGGCAAGCCCTTCGACCCCACGTTTGTGGTGAGCCGCTCCGTGTCCAACATTATCTGCTCTGTGATCTTCGGTTCCCGCTTCGACTACGACGACGACCGTCTGCTCACCATTATCCACCTCATCAATGAAAACTTCCAAATCATGAGTAGCCCCTGGGGAGAGGTCAGGAGACCGAATTCCATGGGCGAGAGGGTTGGGGGGTCCCGCCAGTTCAGGGCTATCCAGGAAGAAGTGGGTAGGGAAGGAATTGCTATTGGCCCCGCCCTCTCCGTCTGACCCCGCCCCCCGAGTATGCGGCGGCCCCGCCCACTCTGCAAGGGCTCTGCTGACACACAGGCCCCGCCCCACCCTAGACACACACACACACACACACACACACA
>NW_011494852.1:8084271-8088196 GCF_000754665.1 Bison bison bison | reverse complement strand
GCCCACACACCCCTTCACCTTTCCGTCTCTGCTGCCGCCTGCTCCTCCCAACCCCTCCAACTCTGCTCCATCCTTAGATGTACAATATCTTTCCGAACCTCCTGGACTGGGTGCCCGGGCCACACCGACGCCTTTTTAAGAACTACGGACGCATGAAGGACCTCATCGCCCGCAGCGTCCGTGAACACCAGGCTTCCCTTGACCCAAACTCTCCCCGAGACTTCATTGATTGCTTCCTTACCAAGATGGCACAGGTAAGTAAGCCCTACCTGGAAGTCCCATCTCTGATCTGACCTTCCATCCTGCTTCGAACCAACAAGGATCTCCAGATGAGCGTGTTTGGGTCTGAACTCCCCACATCCAGGAAGTGAAGGTGGATCACCTGGCTCTTCTGGGGCCACTCAGGGCCTCCGCCAATTAACAGGCTCATTAAGAAATCCTTCAGGGTTTGTTTATTTGATCGGCCGCTTGGCTGAGATTTTCCCTACCCTGCCCTCCGCGCTCCCCAGATCCCCCAAGGAAAGGAAATTGAACGGAGGAGGCGCTGAACTGGCACCCAGTAGCAGCTGTGCAGAGTCTCGGTGCCCAAAGATCTCCCTCCGCCTTGGCTCACATCCCCGGCCCTTAACCCCTGCAGGAAAAGCAGGACCCGCTGAGCCACTTCTTCATGGATACTCTGCTGATGACCGCACACAATCTGCTCTTCGGCGGCACTGAGACCGTGGGTACCACGCTGCCCCACGCCTTCCGACTGCTCATGAAGTATCCAGAAGTGCAAGGTGCGAGCGCCGGGAGCCCCGCCCACAGACCTTGAGCACCTGCCCAGTGTGCCTGTAGCGAGAGCCGCCACCTCACGCCTGGGTCCCACAGCGGAACCCGCAAGCCCACTGGAGGCTGACCCCACTCACGTGGCTCCCTCGATCCACATATTCTGCCCGGACGGAGACCCGTCCGCAAGGCCTTGCTTTGGGACTCATCTCTGACCCTGCACACAAAACTTGCACAGACGCCCAGAGCCCAGGCCTGCCCAAGAATCCCTCCCCTCCCACCTCACGGCCTGCGACCCCGCCTCCCCAAACCCTGCTTCTGGGTCTTCCCCTTAACCTTCCTGGCCGCCTGGACGCTGTGCGGAGACCGACTGGATCTTTGCCGCCCACCCCACCCCTGATTTCTCAGCTGTCCTGCACACCCTGCTCTCTCCATCCATCCTCCAGCAGCCCTAGTCCTCGAAGCCCCGCCGGCAATCCCATGTGGGACCTGGACTCCAAGCAGCCCTGTCACCCTGTCCGCACAACCTCACCCCTGGAAGCCCAGGCGGGACGAAACTTTCGCCCTCACTGCATCTCTGAACCCAGCCCCTCCCTCTGAACCTCCATCTAACCTTCGCATGCACCCCTGCAGCGTCCCCCGACCCCCGACCCCGACCTCGACTGGAAAGCAGTGAGCGGCTGGACTGCTTCCACACGCATGCACACACCTCTTCTCTGCACAGTCGAGTCTGCTGATCCCCTCAACAACCGCTCTCCCCTCCCCCCACCCCAGTTCGAGTCCAGGAGGAAATCGACCGCGTGGTGGGACGCGAGCGGCTGCCGTCGGTGGAGGACCGAGCGGCGATGCCTTACACAGACGCGGTGATCCACGAAGTGCAGCGCTTCGCAGACGTCATCCCCATGAGCTTGCCGCACCGTGTCACTCGGGACACGAACTTTCGAGGCTTCACGATACCCAGGGTGCAGTGGTCACCTGGCAAACCATACCTAAAACCTTAGGAAGAGGCATTCCACACTCTTGATATGGGCATCCAGGGTTCCAGCAAGGAAGACCCAGGCCCTAGCAACAGACATCTGAGGCCCTTAAATCCAGAACCTCAGCCCCTTCCCAAGACCTCATTCTATACCATACTGGACTAGACCCTGTCCTGAACACCAGGCCCCTTCCCTGTGACCCCTAGGACCCCTCTCTGAAATCCCCAAGGTCTGAGAATTCATACTGGGGACCCCCTGTACCTAAACACTGTTCTGGGAGACCTTACTCCCTCCCCAAGAACCCCAGATTTGTTTCTACAAGGAGGGTATCCGACATCCCTACCTTAGACCCCAACAGAATCATTTTCAGCACCCGTCACTGGGAACCCTAGACACCCATACCCATTTCCTGGACTCCTGATGTAGACCCAGGCTCTGTAGAGTGGAAATCCTCTACTGGGAACCTCCCAGCCCTTTTAACCGGCCACTGATTCTGCCTCCCCACCCACGCAGGGCACAGATGTCATCACCCTCCTTAATACAGTTCACTATGACCCCAGCCAATTTCTGAAGCCCAAGGAATTCAACCCTGAACATTTTCTGGATGCCAATATGTCCTTCAAGAAGAGCCCTGCCTTCATGCCTTTCTCAGCAGGTGAGAGTGGTGGAGGGCAACGGTCAGTCTCTCTGGCCCAATATTCCACCTACATTCCCCAAGCCTAATTCAACTCTCCAAACCCTTTCACTTCTTCATCCCACCCAATCCTCAGCTTTAGATGTGCAGATGTCCTTTCTCCTTCTCAACTCTTCCCTTACAGGCTGATAGCAAATGACAGCCTTGTGGAGGGAGGCAGGGAAACAGGATTGTCATCCAACTTGGACATGGTCATTATCAGGCTCTCCACTGGGTGGTGCAGTTGAAGCGGTTCTGGGTTTTCTTGCCTTTGGTCCTTAAACGGCTGAAAAAAACATCTTTTCCTGCTTAACTCAGTGTTCGAAAAGGTAGTAGGGTGCATAATAATAGGTAACCTACAACACTGCCTACTGTGCGCCAGTGCTACCTCTGAGAACTGTAAGAGTGGTGGCTAAAAGATGCACTTTGCTGCCAGACCCCAGCTTTGTTATATTCTAGTGGCTCGGCCTTGGATATGCTCCTTCCCTTCTCTGTGCTTCGGGTTTTACATCTATGAAATGGCGATCATAAAAAAGCCCACCTCTGGGAGTTGTTATAAGGATGAAATTAATTGATAGTAGGGCTTAGAGCAGCGAGGGCCCACACATACTAAACTAACATAGCATTATATTCTCACTGTTTCACCTCCATTTACCTTTCACAACAACCTGAAAAAAAGTGAAAACGTTAGTTGCTCAGTGGTTTCCAAGCTCCTCTGTCCGTGGAATTCTCCAGGCAATAATACTGGGGTGGGTAGCCATTCCCTTCTCCAAAGGATCTTCCTGACCCCAGGAATCCAACCTGGATTGCAGGCAGATTCTTCACAGTCTGAGCCATCAGGAAAAGTCCCTCATAGCAACCTAATGAAGCACTATTATCCTCCCCATTTCAGATACCTACCCAGAAACTCTGGCTTGCCCAAGATCACATAACTAGTAATGGTAGTCAGCATTCGAATCCCTGCAAGGTTGCACTTGTAGGAGGTCCACAATATACTTAAACTGTCTGTCCCGGACCTTTAGATAGAGGGGTCTGTGAGTCCCCAGTCATTATTCTCATGCTTTCCTCTGAAAGTGGAGGAGGCCCTTCACCCCGTTTTGTCTCATTGCTCCTCCGCGTCCTTTCTCCCTGCAGGACGCCGGCTGTGCCTGGGCGAGGCGCTGGCGCGCATGGAGCTCTTCCTCTACCTCACCGCCATCCTGCAGAGCTTCTCGCTGCAGCCGCTGGGGGCGCCCGAGGACATCGATCTGACCCCGCTCTGCTCGGGTCTCGGCAATTTGCCCCGGCCTTACCAGCTCTGCGTGCTCGCACGCTGACGCCGCATCCCTTCCAGATTCGTCTGTGAACGATGGGGCCTGTCTGGAGGGGTGCTTCCATCCATCGTCTCGTTCCCCTGCGCCCCATCCCTCTCGCTGTCACACTCGCTTCCTATCACCTTGCGCCAGCTGCATGCCCTTCCCCAACATTCCTGTCTTTACCTTCTGAGCCGCTGAAGCAGAAAAAGCCA
>NW_011494852.1:8078503-8084171 GCF_000754665.1 Bison bison bison | reverse complement strand
AAAGCACGTGCCTTGTTTAATCCACAGAATTCGTTCTACTGCACACCCTTTTGTAGAGAAGGCTTTTTTTTTTTAATATCACCTGGTTTATTGAGAAAAGTTCATAATAAAACTTCAACTGCTATTTTTACAACTTACAAAATAATTTGATATATAAAATGAATTGGTTTTCATTATGTAAGTACAAATAGTAAAAAAAATAATAATATTCCATGTGATATATCATATTTGCAAGTCAGAGAAATCCCACATTCCTGAATTCTCCTGTTAAATGTTTTACATCAGATATTCTTAATCTATTTACCAAAGGAAACCAGGTTTTTAACCATATTTAAGTTTTTGCTTACAGTTGCAATCTATCAGAAGTTGTGTCTACATGATTAGAGCCCGATCAAGCCAAAGATGAAAAATTCAAGCCATGTCTTCTCTTTAGGCTGTTTAATGTTACTTTTGTGATGAGAATGGCCCTCCTAATGCTTTACTGAACAACCTACTACTTAAAGGTCATAATGAATTACACCAGTCCATTTTTTCATCCAGTCTACTCTGGTCTAGAGCATATAGACACCAAAGAGCACAGAATTACTAGTAGCTTTCTACCACACCCCCACCCTATGAACCACTTTAAAAGAGAAAATTTCATCTTAAGATTTCACTGCTTAAGGAGGCCATACTACTGCAACAGGTTTTGGCCATGAAAGAATACTTTCCTAGATGTCATATTAAGTTAATGGAAAGCTTAGCCCCAAATCAATTATTCATGATATTCATTAGAAATTCTCACAAATGACATGCATTTAGGAACCAATTTTGCTTCTTTGAATAGCCAAAGGCTTGAAAAAATATTTTTGTGTGTTTCTTTTAGAATATTTAGTCACTGACAATTTTTACCAGTATCTTCTTCTTCTCCTCAGTCCTTAATAGACCCAACCCATTCCATCTGGGAAAAACAGAAACCTAACCAGATTTACTCAAATCTTTGAAACCTTCTCATTTTTACCTTATAAATTATGTGGTTACTTCCATACTCATATTCTTTTACAAATGCAATATCAATGGTATTGCTAGATATAAGGAAACATTGGCATATTAGTATTGAGTTGGCCAAAAAGTGAATTCAGGTTTTTCCATCAATCTTATGGACAAGCCTGAATGAAACTTTTAGCCAACTTAATAATCAGGTAATTAATTAAAAGAAGTAAGTCTTACTTAACACTACAAAACACATATAAAAGATGAATATGAAACTATAACACCACTTAAGAAACACTTTCCCCCGATTATTTTAGCATTTTGACCATAGTTTAATGATATGAACATTGTCCCCAAAACAGGTTCAAAGTATTCCAGGGGGAAACAGTTTCTTTCTCTGGAATCTATCTCAGCAGCAGTGATGTTCTTCTGCTCATTCCCCACCTTAGGCAGATGTGTAGAAGTACCTGGGCTTGGCATTGCCCAGCAGGTCATCTTCATAGTTGGGAAGGCAACAGAAGAAGAAGGCACAGCCAATCAGGATAATAGTGGCTGCCCACCCGAAGCCATAGGCCCAGTTATAGATGTAAGTGACAGCAGGGTTGAGGTGAAGGTTAAAGGTCTGAGTGTACTTCACAGGGTAAATTACCAGGGAGATGATCTGGAACACAGCAGCCAGGGCCAGAAGGCCTCTGATTACTCTCAGGAAGACAAGCATTTGGGGTCCACAGAGGGCAAAGAAGGAGAGGATGAAGCAGATCACCAGGATGATGAAACCGCAGAGCAGCATAGCGGCGGCTGCCCTTCCCCAAGCATATGTCATGAGGCTGTCGCAGACTTCTAGTAAATAATGCCACCACAGCGAGGACGTCTGGCTGTCATCGCTCGACTGCAGCCAGCCGCGGCCGGCCAGCGCGATGATGTCAAAGACGATGGCGCTAAGCAGTAGCAGCGGCAGGATCCACCTGCAGCGCTCGCAGGCCAGGCCGCAGTGCATCTCGACGGCGGCGGCAGGGAGGAGAGCAGTGCGCGAGGCTCGGACACCGGCGGAGAGTGGCCCTCGAGCGCGGGCAGCGCGACAAAAGGGAAGAGGCCTCGAGGAGGCGGCTCTTGGAGGACGCGGCTCGGGGTTGGCATCGGGGTCGTGGCGCCCGCCCCACCTAGATTCCGGTGACTCCGGAGAAGGCTTTTTGTATCAGTTTCTATTAAATTATCTTTAGAATAGATTCAAACCTACCTTGGCTGAATTAAAGGGAGGAGGACAGTCCTCTAGGATGGACAGAAGTAAGGTCTGGCTGCAGAGAAGGGAGACACCTGGCTTGGATGCGTTCAACCCTCACTCTTAGGGAAGTTTAAAAAAAAAAATGGGAGAAAGTGTTCCCTGGAGACAGACTTGGAGGTAAAGGCTGGGAGGGCCTGAGTGAAAACAGAAGTAAAGAAACCAAGGCCAAGAAAAAGACAGCAGCCCAGAAAGTTTCCATAGGTCTGCCAGAGATGCAGGGTGCTGTACAAAGATGGAGATGTAAACAGATAAAGTGAGAGATATGGAGAAATAAACAGACACGGAGACTGGGAAATCACAAGTACTACCACTTACCTGCTGCTGTTAAGTCACTTCAGTCATGTCCGACTCTGTGCGACCCCATAGACGGCTGCCCACCAGGCTTCCCCGTCCCTGGGATTCTCCAGGGAAAAATACTGGAGTGGGTTGCCATTTCCTTCTCCAATGCATGAAAGTGAAAAGTGAAAGTGAAGTCGCTCAGTCGTGTCCGACTCTTAGCGACCCCATGGACTACAGCCCACCAGGCTCCTCCGCCATGGGATTTTCCAGGCAAGAATACTGGAGTGGGGTGCCATTGCTTTCTCCGACCTAGTGCATCCTATTCACACACTGGTCCAAATGCCTCATTTAAATCTTCCTATGGGGCAAAGCCAGGTGGCGCTAGTGGTAAAGACCCTGCCTGCTAATGCAGGAGACAAGAGAGAGGTGGGTTCCATCCCTGAGTGGGGAAGATCCCCTGGAGGCAGGCATGGCAATCCACTCCAGTATTGTTGCCTGGAGAATCCCAAGGACAGAGGAGCCTGGCAGGCTATAGTCCATAGGGTTGCAAAGACTTGGACCCCACTGAAGCGACTTAGCACACATACACATGGTGCAAAGCAATTTTGTTATACATTGTTTTAAATAAGGTAGGTCTTTTATTTATTATTTTTGGCTGCACTGGGTCTTCGTTGCTGCACACAGGCTTTCTCTAGTTGCAGTGAACAGAGAGAGGGGCTAGTCTAGTTGCTGTGCACAGATTCCTCATTGCAGTTGCTTCTCTTGTTGTGGAGCATGGGCTCTAGGGTGTGCAGTCTTCGGCAGTTATGACACAGGGGCTTAGTTGCCCCTCAGTATGTGGGATCTTCTCAGACTAGGGATCAAACTCATGTTCTGCATTGGCAGGTGGATTCTTAACCACTGGACCACTGGGGAAGTGCTATTATATATTTTTACAGCAAAACTGAGGTTGCTCAGAGAGGTGAAGTGACTTGCCCAAGATCACAGTCAGAAATGAGCAGAGCCGGATGCAGAAAGCAGATCTTCTGGCTCCCACCCTGCTCTTTGAAATCTTATGAGTCAGAGACATAGAGGAAAGTAGAGAGAGAACAAGGACTGAGACCTGGGGAGGTAAAGAGAATAGAAGATAGAGACAAAGAAAGAAACAAAACAATGACCACAGAAAGACAGAGAGGAAGGGCAATTAATGGGGAAGTGAGGCACTGGAAGGCTGAAACTCTCCCTCATTTCTCGTCCCTCTCACTGAATTATCTCTTTGTCTTACAGTTCCTCCCTTTGGGGTGGATAGCAGTCCCAGGCATGGGGCCTCCCAACCTGGGACTGGATTTGACAAGCTGACAATCCTGCTGACAGTAGCTTTTCTCAAAAACCAGGCATCTCAAGCTTCACTGAGCTAGAGGCAGACAGAATGAGGCTGGCCCCCCAGCCAGGGGCAGAGGTGACATGGGAGGCCCTTCCCTGAGTGGAGTTTCCCAAGGTCATTCAGAAATGGGGACATGCTTTGCTAAGTCTGGGGCCAGCTAGAGGGAGGCTTATAGGCAGTCCCCACATGGGGTGGTGGCTCCCTAATCCCCATGCTGTTCCCACCCCAAGCCAAGTCTGCCCCAAGGCCCAGGCAGGGATGCAGAGGTGGAGGGGGAAAAGGAGATTCACAGGTCCTAAGAAAGAAAGATGGACAGACGGCAAAGAGAGACACATGGTGAAGAAAAAGAGACAGGAAGAGACAGAGAGATATATAGAGCAAGATCCTGAAAATCAAAGACTGGGAGTGAGAGAGACAGAGGAGGAGAAAGAGAGGAATTGAGAAATGGGGAGAGACAGATGTTCAAAGAGTGGGGTGCCATTGCCTTCTCCAGATGGAAGACAAGGAGATGCTAAAGCCAAGATGGAAATTAAGAGAGGCACAGAGCTGAAGAAAGACAGCGATCTGAGAGGACAAAAAGAGATCTGGAGAGAAACCTCAAGAGATGAAATAGAGACAAGGCAGGAAGAGAGACATTTACAAGGATTCAGCCAAAGACAGAGACTGAGAGAAACAGAGTCTGAATTAGAGAGAGAAAAAAAGACACAGAAACAGGGATGAAACAAAGCCATGCCTTCATTCAACAAACATTTACTGGGTGCCCACCGTGTGTTGGGCACTATTTTAGGTGCTGGGGATACAGAAGTGAACAAAACAAAACGCCTGCTCTTGAAAAGAGCTTGAAAGGAACTTTCCTGGTGGTCCAGCGGTTAAGACTTCACCTTCCAATGCAGAGGGTGTGGGTTCAATTCTTGGTCAGGGAGCTAAGATCCCACATATCTCGTGGCCAAAAAAACAAAACATGAAACAGAAGCGGACTTCCCTGGTGGGCCAGCAGTTAAGAATCCACCTGCCAGCACCGGGGACATGGGTTTGATCCCTGGTCCTCGAAGATCCCACGTGCTTCGGAGCAACTAAGCCCATGCATCACAATTACTGAGCCTGTGCTCTCGATTCTTCACACAGCAACTAAAGAAGCGACCGCAAGTAGACAGTAGCCTCTATTCGCCGTAACTAGAGAAAACCTGCGTGCAGTAATGAAGACCCAGTGCAGCACCCCCCGAAAAAAGTTAAATTAAAAAAAACACCCAGAAGCAATAGTGTAACAAATGCAGTAAAAACTTCTTAAAAATAACCTGAGAAAAAGGATCCATGTTGGAGGGTGGAGTCCAGGAGGGCACACTTGCTGCAACCCTGCTGTCTGAAGGGTCAGCACCTCTAAGCAGAGCCCTGCCCCTAAACCTCTGCCATTCACCAGACAGAGAAAGGCTGACAGGTAGGGAGATGTGCTACACAAACATGCAGGGAGATGAGGAAGCAGAGACAGAGGGAGATTAAGGTAAAGACAAACTGAAAGAGGCTCAGGGAGAGAAAAAGATGGACACTGAAAAGAGCACGCCAGAGAGAAAATTTGTTTTCAGACACAAACAGAGGCAGACCCTGAAAGTAAAACAGAGAGAAATAGGAAGACAGAGAAAGAGACGAATAGAGAGAGAACGAGATGAATAGAGAAGCAGAGGGATTGAGAGTGAGAGACACTTCTGAAGGCAAGCCCGGTTCTGGACTCTGCACAGTTCCCCCATCATCACCCTGGGTCTGGGCCCTGTGCCAGG
>NW_011494852.1:8076117-8078375 GCF_000754665.1 Bison bison bison | reverse complement strand
ATCCCCCACCCCTGGCCCACCCCGGCCTGGGTCTGCCCCACCCCACCGTACCCCAGCCCACACTCCCACGGCCAGCCAGAGTGAGGGCAAGTTTATCTGCCATCATGGTCTGGCCTCAGGTGGAGGTGCCCACTGAGGGACCTGGGGAACTGGAGACCAGGGGTGTAGCAGCAAGAGTGTAGGACATTTGGGGCATCTGGGAGCCAGGACATTGGGAACAGAGATGGAGGAGTTCAGGACAGGGCCTAAGTATGGAGATTCAGGGGGATCGACTGTGGGAAGGTACCCAGGAGTCATAGGATAGGCATGGAAGTGCCAGGCTGAATGGCACTAGGGGAGTCCTAGTGAGCATCTAGAAGACAGGTACAGCATACAAGGCTCCAGGAGCAATGAGTGTGGAATTGACAAGGGCTCAGGTGTTGAGTCCCTAGGTAACACAGGCATGGAGCGCAGGTGCCGGAGTCCAGCTCCAGCAGCCAGGGAATCAGCCTAAAGCGGTGAGCCGTGTCGGCGGACAATGATGTAGCCTCTGATTTGAGGGATGGGACTACATGTTTAAGCTTCAGGTTTTCTTTTATACTTTGACAAAAGCATTAGGTCAGACATTTGACATTTTTAGTTTTCCCCACCCAGATTTATTGTCTCCAGAAATCACTGTTGCCCTACAAACAGAGTTCCTCCTTCAGCGGAGAATCGGCTTTACTATTATTTACTTCCTCTTATGTGTCTTATACTTAACTTGTGATTACATTGTAACTCATGTTACATTCCTCAGTTTATTTTTTATCTTTCTAAATCCTGTTTGCCCCTAGCAGCTTAAGATCACTATCTCCTAAAAAGGCTTCTAGGTATTCTTAATTACTCCTAAACCCTAAGCTCAGCAAACTTCTTTTGCCATAAATATTTCCCTCACAAACAGGTCTCAGATAACAACCCTTCTCATGGCCTCAAGCTGCAGCCTCATGGCCTCAAGCTGCAGCCTATGTGCTCATCCTGGAACATTCTTTGTAAAGATCCTTGAACAAATGTTAATGGTTACTTTATAGATTATTTTCTGGGCACAACTGTAGAAAGCTTTGTGGTTTCTCATGCTTCTCTCAAGAACAATAAGCACCTTAACATTTTTTCCAGCCAACCCAACCAAAGAAAGGAAAGAACAAGTCAGAATCACAAGGCCTAACTCCTTCACCCTGGGACTGTGCCTGCGGGATGAGGAGAGGGGGTTGGGGCCATGCCTCCATTTTGTCAGTAATGCCTAATGCGGCTCCTGACACACAGGAGTGCCAGGCTAATGCACACATCACTAGGGGTGTTTTATGAAGTTTATTTAGGAATCAGGGTGTATTCAGGAATCAGAAGTACAAGGTACAGGACTTCCCTGGTAGTCCAGTGATTAAGAATCCGACTACCAATGCAGAGGACACAGGTTCAATCCCTGATACAGGAAGATCCCACATGCCACGGGGAAACTACCTTCAAGCTGCAACTACTAGAGCCTGGGCACCCTAGGGCCTGTGCTCTGCAGCAAGAGAAGCCACTGCAATGAGAAGCCCGCACACTGCAACTAGAGAGTAGCCTCTGCTTGCCACAACTAGAGAAGTCCACTAGTAGCAACAAAGACCCAGTGTGGCCAATTTTTTTTTTTTAAGTATAAGGTCCAACATTCATGGGCCCAGAGGTGTCCAGGGGACTTAGGAATCCACAACTACAGGACAAGTAAGATGGACCCAAAGGTGCTATGGAGGGTGTACCTGTTGCCTTGGTGTGCTGACATGAAAATGCTAGTGCATTAAGACTACTGAGGCATAAGACAGGCTGAGGCAGGCGCACACGTGCACACATGCAAATACACACACACACACACACACACACACACACACACACGGCCAGGAGAAGCCAAGCACACCAATGACAGGGAAAGAACTGGGTTGACAAATTACAGAATGAGAGGCTGGCAGGTGTCCACTTCTCCCACACTCAGTTTCCACCCTTGCTCCACCCAAGAGCCCAGGAGAATAAAACAGAAGAAATGAAGAGGTGCGGGCATCGAGGGTCAGGGCATGATGATCTCTGGCATTATAGCGCTGTCATTGCTGGTCCTGCTACTGGCACTAGCCAGGTGGGGTTGGGGTGCACGCAGCACTCAGAGGCAGGGAGCCCTACCTCCTAGGGCCACTCCACTCCGGCTGCTGGGGAGCTTGCTGCAGTTAAGAGTCTGGAGGCCTGGACCCTGCACTCATGGAGGAAGCCCCAGGTTG
>NW_011494852.1:8075823-8076017 GCF_000754665.1 Bison bison bison | reverse complement strand
GGCGGGGTCAGAATTCTGGATTTCTGGAAGTGAGGCTGGGGGCTGGAATTCTTAGCTCCCTGAATGAAGACAGAGCTGAGGGCTCAGACCCAGCGAGTCCAGAGAGAGGTTGAAGGGCCTAGAGTCCTGCTTCCTGGGGAAGGAAGCGACGGAGTGGGAAGTTAGATCTGGAGGGAAAATGGACAGTGGGCCTG
>NW_011494852.1:8073029-8075700 GCF_000754665.1 Bison bison bison | reverse complement strand
AGGAGCAGAGAGGTCTGTTCTGGCTCAAAGCGGCAGGGGGAGGGGGGCGGGTCCTGAGGGCCCAGACACCTAGTGGTGAGGGGGCAGGGGGCTGGGGACCTGAACTTCTAGATTTTGAGGGAAGGCAGAGGGGCTGGACTCCTGGATCCGAAGGAGAAGGGAGCTGGGCGTCGGGCTCTGGGGTCTCGGCGGCAGAGGGGTCAGGAGCCCAGACTGGGGCCCGCTGACCACCGGCTCCGTGTAGCTCTCTGGCCGCTGCGGTCCGGTGTTCACGGTGTGGCTGGGCCAGTGCCCTGTAGTGGTGCTGTGCCGCTACGCAGCGCTGCGGGACGCACTGGTGCTGCAAGCGGATGCCTTCTCCGGCCGCGGGGCCATGGCAGTCTTCAAACGCTTCACACGCGGAAACAGTGAGGCCCGGGGGTGGGCGGCAGGGGTGGGGGAGGGCCGGGGAGCGGCGGAAGTGCGGCCCGGAATATCCAGTCGGCGAAAAAAAGCTGGATCGGAGAAATGGGGCGGGGCCTCCTAGAGTCAAGGCTAATGAGGAGAGGTTGGGGCGGAGCTACATTGTAGGGGTCGAATGGGAGTAGGGGGGACTGGTTCCTTGTGCAGCCCCTAGAAGAGCCTAAGAGTCAAAGCCAAACAGAGCAAGCACTGGTCAGGGGTCAGGACCAGCAGAGGCGGGGTCAATGTGTGGATAGGGCCGAGAAGACTGGGGTGGCATCCAAAAGATCTGGAAAAGAAGCAGAGCGAAGAGTTGCGAGAAAGTCGGCTCCATCGCGGGATGCTTCTGGGATGGGGCGTAGCCAACTTATCACCCAACCCCTTCTCTTCCCAATGCCCCCCACACCTCCCCCAAGGCATAGCGTTTTCTAAAGGGCCGCGCTGGCCGACGCTACGCAATTTTGCACTTGGAGCACTTAAGGAGTTTGGCTTGGGTACGCAGACCATCGAAGAGCGTGTCCTGGAAGAGGCGGCTTGTCTGCTTGGTGATTTTCAAGCCACTGGAGGTACGGCCTGGAAAAAGAGAGGGACCATTTGTGGGCGTGGACACTGGTCTAGAAAGGACCAAGTGAAGGCATTTGGTGGAACGAAGCCAATAACCCAAGAGCTGGGTGGGATCAGAACCACCCAGCGTATGACCTCATCATGTTCCCACCTCTAGGAGCCCCGTTCGACCCCCAGCGGCTACTGGATAATGCTGTATCTAATGTTATCTGCTCCGTGGTCCTTGGGAACCACTATGGCTATGAGGACATGGAGTTCCTGAGGCTCCTGGACCTTTTCAATGACAACTTTCGCATCATGAGCTCCAGGTGGGGCGAGGTGAGAGGGTCGTGTGCCCAGTCTATGCCAAACCCGAGTGCATGGATCATTAGAATGGAGCAGTCTTAGAATGTTGGAATTGAAGAGTTTCGCAACTTACAACATCGAAGTCCTGGTCCAGACCCCCCCACAGGGAATTAATGGTCTTGTTCAACGTCCGATTGATTTCCTGTCCCCCTAGATGTACATTTTCCCCTCCCTCCTGGACTGGCTCCCAGGCCTACACCACTGAATATTCCGAAACTTCGCTTCGGGTTTTCATCTCTCAGCAAATCCAGCTGCACCAGCAGACGCGGTAGTCTGGGAAGCCCCACGATTTCATCGATAGCTTCCTGGATCAAATAGATAAGGTGCAGGGCCCTGCCGCCCACCAGCAGGCGCCTGGCACGCAGCAGCACCTATCTTCTGTACCCACAGGAACAGAGAACCCCGAGAGCCATTTCCAGGCAGAGACGTTGGCGATGACGATGCATAATCTCTTCTTTGGTGGTAGAGACCACAAGTACCACCCTGCGCTATGGACTCATTCTGCTCAAATACTCATTCGTAGCATGTCTGCAAGCTGGAGAGCTATGGATGAGGGGGCTGGGGTTTGGGGTCGGCCGGAGGCTGCGGTATGCGTAGTTCACATTTCTGGTGGCCCCAGCCAAAGTGCAGGCTGAGCTGGATGACATGGTTGGCCGAATGTGTGCCCCAACCCTGGAGGACCGAGAGCACCTGCCCTACACCAACACTGTGCTGCACGAGATCCAGTGCTTCATCAGTGTGGTGCCCTTTGGGCTCCCGCGTGCTCTCACCTGCGACACTCACCTGCGTGGCTACTTCCTGCCCAAGGTGCCCACTAAGTCTGGGGATCCTGCACAGGGCCGGGGAGGGCCTATCAGCAGGTCTGAGCATTCACCGCTGATGCACAAAGGATTCCTTACATTGGCTTCTAACTGGGGCCTTTTTTGAGTAACCTTGGCACATCTCCCCAGGGCACCTTTGTCATTCCTCTGCTTGTGTCTACACACTGGGTCCCCACCCAATTCAAGAACCCAGAATGCTTCAACCCCACCAACTTCCTAATGACCAGGGCGAGTTCCAGAGCAACGCCTTCACGCCCTTTGCCCTAGGTCTGGGCTGGGCAGGGAGGGGACCAGTCAGGACATGCCCTGGCACGCATGGGTTTCTCACTCCATACCCATGTCCCCAGGAAAGGGGACGTGCCTGGGTGCAGGCCTGGCCCCAACCGACATCTTCCTCTTCCTCACCTCCATTCTGCTGCGGTTCTTCCTGCTCCCTGTGGGGAGCCACTCCGACACAGACCTCACCCCGCAGTGCACTGGCCTGGGCAACGTGCCCCCAG
>NW_011494852.1:8069763-8072915 GCF_000754665.1 Bison bison bison | reverse complement strand
GCTCCGCCTCGTGGCCCGCTGAAGTCAGATTCAGCTCAGCTCACTGGCTCTCAGACCTCCTTACCCTCTTCGGTCAATAAAGGCCTGAACCGCAGATGGAGGACTCTTCTCAAAAAGAGGGAGTAAGAGAGTCAGATGTGTGCAGCTCTGAGGTAAACTTTTATTTCTTGGCTGATAGGACTTGCACACCCATGCTCCTCCCAGCACCTTTATCCTGCCCAAGCAGTGGCAGCCTAGTCCAAAAGGTGCCATGGTGAAAGGGGTTGGGGAGTCACTTCACATTCCAGGCTGGAGGAGTGGGAGACTTGGGGATATTCCCCCACAAACCTTTGCCAGCAAGAGGCTATGACTCACCCCAACCCCAGATCCTGCGTCCTGGCGGGAGGTGGCGATGCCTCCTTCCAGCTCTCCAAACCTGAGGGGCATGACCAGACAGGGCAGGACACAGGCCCCCAGCTCCAGTAACGGAAGGCCCCAACACTGGCTCCTGTCTGGGTCACAACCCCCGCCCCCATCCCAGGGCAGTAGAGGTCTCTCCTCCTCCTTGGTCTTCAGCAATGGACAGAGCCCTCCACACCAGGCAGGACGGAGGCAAAGTCAGAAGCAGTGGTGGTGGCGGGGAAGGAGCAGGCACCGAGACTGGCAGCACCGGGGCCCAGGGCTCTCCTGAAGCCAGGGCAGGCTGTCTGTCCATGCAGCTCTGGGACTGGCCACTAGGTGGGCGTAGTCGGCTGTGACACGGGCACTTGGACACCTTTCTGTCCTGATGCTGGGGAGGAAGAGGGACAGGGGATTGAGTCATCGGGGAACGAACAGAGGCCAAGGAAAACTGGGAAGATCGGGATAGCATCAGAAGAGATGGGGCTCATGCTGGGGACACCAGGTGAGTCAACTGTCTAGGGAAAGTAGGCAAAGATGGGGAAAAATGAGCTGCAAGGTTCAGTGACTTGAGATTCATCAAGAGATGATGAGATTCATCAGAGATTGATGAGACAGCTTGAGGCCTAAAGAAGTACATGGAACAGAAGGACTTAAGAGGCGGGGTCACCATTTGGGAAGCAGGTACCTAGCTGATACTTGTCTTTGGCTGCTGCTCGCTCCTTGGCATCAAAATACCAGACAGTGATGGCGTACCTGGGGACCAGAGCAGCCCCAGAGGGCCATTAGAGATCACACTTAATTCCACCATCTCCAACTCCCCAGCCGCCCCCCTCTTGGCATCCCGTCACTTCCTAGTCACTCCAGGGGTCTGACAAGACTGCTAGCACAGGCAGAGTAGCTGGGCACATCCCCAGAAATATGGATTGTACCTGGTGGCATAGGCTGGTTTCACCTCATGGGGGTTCCGCCGATCAGACCAGAAAATGAGCAGCCGGTCGAAGAGGGGCTCAATGTTGGCTACCACGGGCCGGCCCTCAGGGAATATCTGCAGCAGGCCGCCATGCACCTGAGGGCGGGCCAGAGGATGAGGCAGGAGGCTGGCCAGCACTGCTTGGAGCCCCGCCTCCCCTTGCACAGCCAACCCACAAGGGCCCACCAGGGGGCATAGTAACTGCACAGCTCTCTCCCTCCCACCACTCAGACTCTGAAAATGAATGACAACCCAGGGTCTGCATCACCATGGAAACGGGCAGGAAGCGACTAAAGACGACAGGAAATGGGGCGGGGGAAGTGCGCCTTAGGCTGGGGGCTGGGCAGACTGCACCATTTCCCAACACCAGGAGTCACCACCACAGTCGGCTGGAGAGGAGGTGCCATTCCAGGAAGGGCCCCTAAAAGATTACACCGCCCCCCAGTGGGTTGAGAAGAGGACCGGGGCCATACGAGCAGCTGAGCGGGGAGAGGAAAAGACTGGATGAATGCCACCCCACCCCACCATCCTACCTTGACATCCCAGTTCTGATTCAGGTAATAGATACAAGTGATGCAGCGCCCGTCGCCATGGGGATTGTCAACGTGTCTGACGTATCCCAGCCCATTTCCTGGGTAACATGCCACCATGGCCTGGCAGAGATGAGGGAGATAGGGTTTACTGAGGGTTTACTGAGGCTAGCAAGCAGGGACTTTTGAGCAAGCCAGCCATTACCTCCTCTTTCTCACCCCTTTCAGCCCCTCACCTCTCCTCAAGGGTCCTGGGGGCTCCAAGGGTTCCAGCACCCAGACGTTCCTTTTTAGCCAAGCCTCTATCCACAAGAAACCTCAGCTCCTGGCCCCAAGAGCCCACTTCCCACACACACGAGGCACACAAAGATTGAAGGCAAAAGGAGAAGGGGGCACAGAGTTTGAGATGGTTAGATAACATTACTGACTTGATGGACATGAATTTGAGCAAACTCAAGACACTGAAGAACAGAGAAGCCTGGCAAGCTGCAATCCATGGGGTCACAAAAGGTCGGACACAACTTGGCAACTGAACAGCATACACATGCGCCGAGTGTGGAACCAAGATGCAGCTCAGTGACTGAGGGTTTGGTTTTTTTAAGATAACCCAATCCCAACCTCAAATATTTCAGTAGAATAAAACCAATTTACATGTTATTTAAACGTTCTCTGGTATACAGGGATGTGGCCTCAAAGCCCACGTGAGTTCTCTCCCAGAGCTGTAGAGTTGGAATGACCTGGGACACTGATGCCCAGGCCCACCTCCGAGGTTCTGAGGTGCTTGACCTCAGGTGCAGCCTCGAATTTTTAAAGGTTCCCAGGTAACTCTAATTTGCACAATGTTGAGCAGCACTGATCATAACGACAGAGAGTATCTGCTAGATACAGTCTCCTACATGTGTCAACAATTCCAAAACCTATAACATGACTAGAACCTGAGATCTAATCACATCTCCAAGGACACCCTGTCAAGTAGCCTTGGACAGTCTCATCACCTGAACGGGCCTCAAATGCCTCATCTGTCAAACGGGGATAACACCTCCTGTTCACAGCAGTAGCATGAACCCCTCAGAGAATACGACTTTGGAGGCTCCTGACCCCCACAGACCTAAGAGTTAGGCCTCATCCCAGGCCATGGTTTCTATATGAAGAGGTCTAGCCACAGGGTTCCCCCTTCTCTCCTTGACTGCTGCTGCTGCCCAAGCCAGGCCTAGCCACGCTGAGCTCTGGGCCTGGCCACTCTGGGCCTGTATCCACAAAATGACAGGTGT
>NW_011494852.1:8066486-8069663 GCF_000754665.1 Bison bison bison | reverse complement strand
TCCCACAGAGCTAACCCCTGGGTTCAAGTCTCACTGTGGCCTCAAGAGCTGTAATGCTGGGCAGGGGACTGAACTCTGTTTCAGGCTCCTCATCCCTGAAATGGAGCGTAACAACTACTTCATAGCTTGCTGAATGAGACATAAATGTCTGGAAAGCACCCGGCACAGTGCCTGACACATGACAATTAAAGCACAGGCTGAAATTGGAAAGGTCCCTGTCCTGTCCTCTGCCCACAGCCACTGGGAAGGCTGGACAAGGTGAAGGAGGAAACACTGGCATGAAGCTCCCCATCTGGGGACCCTCTATGTTGACCCCTCGTCCCACACTGATGCCAGGACAGACTCTGCTGGCCCCTGCTCCCCATAATGCTCAGCTACACCTGGGGGCCATGGCCATCTGCCACAGCCCTGGGGTAAACATTCCCAATCGAAAAGATCGGCATCTGCTGCCAAAACCAGGAGGCTTGCCAGGCACTCCATGGCAGGCCAGGCTGACTCAACCCCTCCGGCCTCCTCCCAGCTTATTCCCCGGGGCTCACCCCAGCGCGGAGAGTAAACTGCTCTGTGTTAAACGTGTGCACCTGGTCCACCACAGCACCTGCCCCGGGCAAGAGGCCAGGACAACTGCCACCACCATGGCTACCCAGTGGGGTGCCTTTCTCTCTGGCAACATGAGGGCAAGGTCCTGGCCCCCACAACCCCAGGTTCCAAAGAACTTTCTTTGCACCGCTCACTCCCTGCAGACGGCTAAGTGCAGGGAGCAACTAGTTCACCGAGAGGAAAGGATCCCTGGCTGTGGCCAGAATGGGGGGTGGCCTGGAACCAGTGAATCACTGATTAGGGACAGGCAAGCCCTCCCCAGTCAGAATCCAAGCTAAGAGTTTGCCAATTTTGTTTGAGGATGGGGTGGGCAAAGGGTTCCAGGGCTGAAACCTCTTTCCCCACACAACTGCCAGAGACCCTTTACTCCCCCCTCACCACAGCTCAAATCCCTTCAAGTTCCTCACTGCATCCCCAGAGAACACAAATTCCTGACCACAGCCTCCTAACTACCTCCGGCCTCGCAGTCCTCCTGACTCTTCCTGACCAGGCTGAGCTCACCCCCAGGCTTCTGCACCTGCCGGGAACACTCTTCCACTGGCCCCCCTTGTTAGTCAGTCTCGGGACCAGGAGCACCTGGAGTCCTCTAACTGAAGGCCCCTGGGCTCACTTCCCCTGCCATCCCCCTCAAAGTGCAGTCGGCACAGGCGCTTGTTTACCCAGCACTGGCCCCCAGGGCCAGGCCAGGCTCCCCAGGGCCGAGAAGGGAGCTGCTGACTGAAAGCACTCTTCTTCTGGGCCTTGGGGCCTCCGTGTGTCCTGCCCATGCCCCTCACAGGACTTCCCACGCGCAGGCGGGGACACACACTATAGTCTTTCATGAAGCAGGACTCCTGTGTCAGGCGAGACACAGAAACAAGCCCTTCAAGGCCCCATCCTTCCCCCCACGGATACTCACCTGGGAGTGGGGGGTGGGGTAAGCATCCTCTGGCCTAAGAAGCATCTACTTCCCACGCCCTCAAGGGAAAGGGACAACAAGCAGAGTAATATGGAAACATGTTCTTTACACTTCCATTTCCGGGAAGGGGCAGCTAGGATAAGGGACAGCTAGAACCAACATGCCAAGAGCCCCCACAAAGCACACACACACAGTACCCACCCACCCACCAAGTCAGAATCCCAGGACTGAGCCAACAGCAGGCCCCACCTCCAAACTGGTCTTAAAGGGGCCTCCCCAGGACCCCTATGGTAGTCCTTGAAGCCAGTGCAAATCAAATCCCTCCCACCTGCCAGTCAACTGAGCAGAGGAACCAGGGAGAGGAGGAAGGCAGAGGAACACAGGAGCCGAGTTCAGGAAGCACCGAGAGGTGGGCTGTGATTGGCCGCAGCCACACTGGTGACCTGAGCCCCCACCACCACTGCCGCCACCACATCACCCATCTTATTCCAGAGCCTGGGGCAGAACCCAGATGCTGCCCTCTGAAGGTGAGGAAGCTGAAGCTGCTGTCTCACCGGGGCAGGGGAGAGTCAGAGAGGAACTCCAGTGATTGGGTTGGCTCCTCCCTTCCCTTCTCAGTCCAGCCAGGTTTGTTCTTACCTCCTAGCGCTAAAAAAGTCTCAACCCCCAGCCATCCACCCCCTCCAGGGTCCTGTTTCCAACCACATCCAAGGCACTGAAGGAGAGGAGATTCATGAGGAGATTCACGTATTCTTCTTTCCTTCCTAAAGTGGCCACAGACTAGCTAGGCAGTTAACCTGGTTTTCCTATCCTGTGATAAGCAAACTGAGGTTCAGAGAAGTATCCCGCCTTGGGCTATTCAGTTTTTGTGGTCTCCCCCTAACCCCCCTCCTGTAAGGATGGATGACCCTGGGGAGAAGGTGCTGGGCACCCTGTGGCTAGGGAGATTCCCACTGACCTCCTGCCCCTGAAGGGCTGCCTCTGGCTCTCAACTACCAAGGTAACAGGAGGGAGAGCAAAATGGGACAAATTCCAGCTGGGGTGGGGAGACCAGCATGGTTTCAGCCTGGGGGGAGCCCTGGTCCCTGAGCCAGTTCCTGCCTAAGAGGAAAGCTGCACAGAGGCAGAACCCAAGATGGGATCTGAGGGAAGAGGGCGGGGACGCCAGGAGCACAGCCTCATGCCTGGAGGGCAGAGCACGGCCTGTGCCATCATCCAGGCATCACTGGTGCAGGGCAGCGGGCACTCCCTACAGTGCCTTGTCCAACCACCACCAAACCATGAACTCCAGGCCAGGGCCCTCACACCCCTCCATGAAAGACAAGTAATGTGCTGGCAGGCTGAAAGGGCCTATGGACTGTTGTCTTGTGCAGGGCTCCTGACCCAAGATTCCTGAATGGGCAGCTGGAAGCCCAGAAGGCCTGATGACTGCCCATAAACTCCAATCAAATGAGCATTTTTCTTAAGACAGGGTTTGGTTTTGAGCAGATTAAAAAAAAAAACAAAAAAGATTAGTAACTACTACTCTAAAACAAAAACAGGGAGTCAAGAGAAGACCCAAAGACAGAAGACCAAGTAAACAGACCACAGCCAGACAGGAATGAAGTGAGGGACAGACAGAACAGAGAAGATGGAGGACACGGACTAGGATGGGGCAGGATGGGCGGGATGGGGTCGTG
>NW_011494852.1:8064287-8066386 GCF_000754665.1 Bison bison bison | reverse complement strand
ACCTCCACCTGAGCCAGCGCACAGCCACCCCTGGGAAGCCGGCGTGAGGCAGACATCACAGTACAACATACAGGGTGCAGTGCGGCCCAGCACCAGGCATGCTGGGCATCTTCCCTCAGCCTGGCACGGACCTCACCACTGCCACCCACCCCTCCCGGTTCCTACCTGGGAGACAGACTAGACAAAGAAGACATGCACAGTGGACAGGATGGCCTAGATACACTTGGATGGATGAAAAAATAAGGGAACAGGAAGAACACAAGACGGGCAGACAGAGACACAAACCTTGTCTGCTTGCTCTAAGGCCCATGAACAGACATCACGGGGCTGCTGACCCCACCAGGGCTCAGACACAGATGCAGGGCTATGAATGGCGGCACCTCTCTTCAGGGTCTTTGAGAGGATCCCCGGCAAGGTCAAGAATCGCGGTGACTGTGGGCCAAACCCACAGCTTGCAGGTGCACAAACTAAGGCCCACAGGGCACAAGAGCCCACAGCGAGCTCTGACACTCCCTGCACCAGGGCTGCCTAAACTCTTTTGTGACCCCAGAAGCCTGTCCCCAAACCCACTGATGCTCAGAACAGGCATCCAAGTGCCTGGGGGCCCCGTCCCACCACCCCTCACAGCAGGTCCCTGCGGCCTCACCTTGGTGCGCCCATTGATGACGTAGCTGCCCAGCCTCCCAGCACAATGGCGGATGACAGCATCCACATGGGCCATGAGGGCACCGATGCTTTGACAGCCTGGCTCATGGCCTTCCACCCAGGCAATCTGGTCCCCACGGATGCTGCGTGGCGGGATAGCCCGCTGGCTCACAAGCTGCCCGTCTCGCAGGCGCCCGCCCCGCTTCAGGGCCTCTACCTCCGCCAGCACTTGGCCACCCAGGGCCGCCCCCAGAAAGCTGTCCTTGACGCAGATGCCATAGTACCGCATGCAGGGCACAATGTAGTCCAGGGCCAGGCGCTCGGGCGCCGCGGGCAGCACCTCCTCCCTCAGCCCGGCGCTGGCCTCGCCACTGCCACTGCTGCAGCCCTCCCCCTCCGCCTCCTGGTTCTCCTGCCTGGCCCAGGGCCGCTTGCTGGGTGCGGGGGCATCCCCACCATCCTCTGCCCACTTCCGTTTGGGGGCCTCGGGCCGAGCGCCCTGGGCTGCCAGCCGCTGGCACCCCTTGGTGACCAGTGCCGCAGCACCCTCACTCTGCAGCGGCCGCAGCTCGCCGCCATCCTGGGCACCGAAGCCCTCCCGCAGGGGGCTGCCTGTAGTGGAAGTAGCTGTGGCTCTGGGGGTCCCACTCCCCGCCGAGGCCTCAGTGGGCGCTCCTGGACGGTGGTAGGACAGCAGGGGACAGGGCAGGTAACTCTCCACCCCCATCCTGGCCCGGCTAGGCTCCAAGGGCTCTGACACCGAACCCGGCAACTGAGGGAGAGCCTGACTCAAGGGCTGGGGCTGGCACGGGCTGTCCATGGCAGCAGTGTCTTCATCCCCCGGGCATGGAGGGCACGGCCCAGGCCCATGGTGCCACCCTCCTCCACCTCCTCCTCCTCCACTTGATGCAGCCGGGGGCTGGGGCGGCTGGGCCTGGCGTGGGGCAGGATGAGGCAGGGCAGGTGGTAGAGGCTTTTCTCTCGCCCTGGGGGTGCTCGCTGGTCCCCAAGTCCTCTGCTGTCCCTAGGGGCTTGGGAAGGGACCTGTCACAGTGGCTGGAGAGAAAAAAAATGGAAGGTGAGAAGAGCTACACAGGCAAGTGCACTGGAGGGGAGCAGGGGCAGTGGTAGTGGCAGTAGAGAGCAAGACAGACTTAGCTACAAAGACCCCAAAACCTGAGGTCATGGCGGGAGGGGCAGTGGGGGCGGCGGAGACTCTGGGACTTGGGGGGAGTCACGAAGAGACAAGGGGCAATAAACGGGACAGCTGGAGAAGTAAGGCTGGGTAGGTGACCCACAGCCAGAGGACTGCAGTGGGGACTACGGGTGAAATACATCCTCAGACACAGACCCACAAACAAAAAAGTAAAGGAGGGGACTCTTAGTAGAAAAGGGTGGCGCAGTGGGGAACTAGAAGTTAGAAACAAACGGGGAGGACTGGGGGGGGGGCGGGC
>NW_011494852.1:8050642-8064168 GCF_000754665.1 Bison bison bison | reverse complement strand
GGGGGTCCCGAAACAGAAAAAATAACAGAGCGGAGGAGAGGAGAGAGTGGGCCTGAGACAGCCGGGCAGAACCGGGTGGAGGGGTCGACCTGAGCCCAACAGGAGGAAAGCCCGTTAGGGGCTGACACACACCCAGACGGAAGGGAGGTCCTGAGACGGACAGACGGAAGGGAGTCGTGGGAGCAGGGTCCACGGCGACAGAAGGAAGGGTGGAGGTGGGTTCACGCACTTGGGGACAGGACGAGAGGGGAAAGAGCCCCCCTCCCAAGTCCCTTCGGTGCGGGCCCTGAGGCCCCTCGGGGCGCAGCAGGACACGAAGGCAAGGCCTAGGGACCGCTGGGACCCCGCGTCCCCTCCCCTTCCCCTCTCCGCCCGACGCGCGCCCCCGGCTCCCACCCCAACACCCCCAACGGCCGGCGCTCGACGTGCCCGGCGCGCGCTCCCTCCCCCACGCCCCACCCCCACCTCCCCTCCCCTCCCCTCCCCTCCCCTCCCCTCCCCGGGGTCGCAGCGCTCCGCCACGGTGCCGGGCGCGCGCCCCCCACACCGCGCCCGGCTCGCGCCGGCGCCCGACCTCCAACTCCTTTTCCGCCTCGTTCCCTTCCCTTCCCGGGCTCTCCTCACCGAGCTTTTTCCTCCGGCCCCGGCGCCGCCGTTTGTGCCAGCCGCCCTGCGCCGCACAGCGCGCCATACCCCGCCCCCACCACCCGCGACGCCCCGCCCCCGCCTCGCCCGGTGGACACGTGACCGCGTCCGGGCGGAGGAGACGGACAGGCGCAGGCGCGAGCCGCGCGGGGCGGGGCGACGGAGTTCCGAATACCCTCTCCCAGGAGAAAGGGGAAATAAATGGATTCGACGGTGACGCCGGGCTTCTGGGCGCCCTCCGCCCCGCCCCTTTTGTGCGAGAGGAGGAACGCAGTTAGCAAGGGCTGGATAGGGCCGGGGCGGGGGCTGGCGTACGAAGCCAAGCGAGTGGGAGGGGCATGTAAATTAGCCTATTTACATAGGCAGGCAGGCCCGTCTCCTTGGAGCGGAGAACGCTGCGGGAGGATGAGTAGCGGGGGTCTGGGAGTGGCATGTAGATAGATCATGGATGTTATTAACATGGACAGCTCCTCCTTCTCACAGCCGAAGATTTAGGACTGAGAAGCGTCTGGGCAAATAGTTAGGAAATGTATGTAAATTTGCACAGCAAGTAATTTACATAGGGACATTTTATAAAGGAGAAGAAAAAAGCGGAACGTCCTTGAGAGAAGGGAGAGAGGACTAGAAGGGATGTGCAGATTCTGACCCGCTCTGCCCTGCCCCTTCGGGACAACTGTGTGGAGTCCGAATAAAACCAGCTAGGAAAGCCAGAGAAGACATTTGCATGACTGTCTCAAGAGTCTTTTGAACAGTCTGGACGACCAGACCTAGGGGGATAAAATGCAGATAAGGTCATTTAAAATGCCCCACCTCCTCCACCAGCCCCCAGGCTGAGCAGGGCCTCGGGCCTCCCTTGAGCATGGTTTAAGGCCAGTCTGGGGGAGGGAGAGCCATTGGGAGTGTCCTCAGTGGGTGGCACCAGTCCCTGGCAGAGCCCGTGCAGGTGTCAGCGGTCCACCTGGACACAGGAGGTAACACACTGATCTTAAGTATGCATGGGGGTTAGGGTAGTACAAAAAACCACAGAGTCTTCAAGGGCACACACAGGGTTCATGGTCACACACAGGTGTGTCAACAGAGCCAAATACACACCAAAACACACACAGATCTCAGGGGCACATATGCACAGTCAAGCACTAACTAGACACTGCCTCGGACTTTCAGGCATCAGAAATGCGTAAGTATCACCCACTGGGCAGACCCAGGGCTCACCCACAGGCCTGAATTCTCATTCCCTAGCCTCGGTGTCCCAAACACCACCACCCTTGTAGACACAATCACCAAGGGCACAGAGCACTCACAAGCAAAGTGTCACACACACACAAGCGGCACCCATTCCTACAGATCCCATCACACCCATCACAAACAGAGGGACCTTCGTATTACATATGTGGGCATTCCTCCACAACAGACACCTGAGCCATCAAGTCATGGTGGACCCCCACACCATGTCCAACCCTAAAACATGGACTCCAAACATAATCAGGGACCTCATCTGCCTCCCTTCCCTCCCCACCACCCCAAAATGACAGAGGCTATGACACAGGTGTAAACAATGCTTTATGGGGGGTGGGGGGGCATTGGAACAGGACAGGCCTCCAGGTAATAAATAACACGTACTCGCAATGGCAGGGCCAGGGATGCTGAGACCAAATGGCCGTGGTCTCAGGCTTTGTGAACTCTCTGAGTATGCTCAAAGAGGAGTTAGGGGTTCAGGGAAAACAGGGGTTAGCCAAGACAGAGGAAGCAGCAGCAGGCACGGAGAGAATCCCCCTTCCCCCATGGCTCAGTCTTGCCCCTCAGCCAGGCCCCACCAGGCCAGGGAAGGGAGACCGGTGGCAGGGCAGCTTCTCTGGGGCGAGGGCAGGTGAGGGGCTTGGCCTCCCAGGGCCTGTGTCTGGGCCCCAGACGGAAGGATAGGGCTGGTCCTGGAGAGCAGGTGAGCTGCAAGAAAAGTGTACAGTGAACTGGGGGGATCCCAGGTCCGTCAGCTGCAGCTTTGTCTCCTTTCTGGGTATCTTCCTGCCCTCCTATCTGTGCCCTTCTGTCTATACTTTTTCTCCCTAACCTGCTAAATTTTCTGACTTTCTGTTTCTTGTCTGCAGGTAATGTGCAGCTCTCACTCTGAGGGCACCCGCATTCCCCCGTGTATTTGCCTCAGAGAGCTGTCTCCTTGAGTCTGTAGAGGGGTGTCTCGTTGTCTACATTCTGTGTCCCCACCTTAGTATCTCTGTGTTCCTCTGTGTTCCTGGACCACCCTGGCTCTAGGTCTCATTCCTCTATGTTCCTGAACCACCTCAACTCTAGGTCTCATTCCAGTGTTTCCCGAGTCAGAGATATATCTGGCAATCGGTTCTTGCTTTGTGGTTATTTGAAGACAGCATTACCTGCGAGCTTCTAGAAATACCCAGATCACTTCAGAATCTCTGGGGTAAGGCCCAGGCACCAGTAGCTTTTAAAGCTCTCCAGGTGATTCCAGTGTGCACAACTGCATAAGTAGGGTAGGAAATCAGTTTGGTGTGCCTTGAGCAATTTTTCATTGAAATAGAATAAAATAAAAAATACCAGAGTGCTTCATAATAATGTTGGTCCATAGACACAGAAAGCAAGTGGGTGTAGGTCAGAAGCTGGAGGGGGAACAGAGAGTCAATGTTTAATGGGTATGGGGTTTCCTTTTAGAATGATGAAATTGCTTTGAAATGAGACAGAGGTGATGGTTTCATAACCTTGTGAGTGTACTAAATGCCACTGAATTGTACACTTTAAAATAGCTAAATTTATGTGAATTTCACTTCTGTTTTAAGAATAGTAGTATGAAGAAAATGTGTGTTTTAGTTTTCTATGTGTGTGACTGCATTAGAACAACATACAAAGTGTATTTCCTCCTGTAGAGTGCAATCAACAGTTTGAAAATGCACTCTTATTAGATTTGATTCACTGAGAAAACCCTGAAACAGACTCAAATTATGTCCTAAGGTGAAGAGTACACACCCATCTGTTTCTACACAGCCCAGAGTCCTTAAATTGGATAAGAAAAAAAAATAATAAACAGTCTTTAGTTTATTGAGTCTTAGTTCACTGTCAGGCCTTGTTCTTAGCACTTTACATGACTTGACTTAATTAATCTTCTCAACACTCACTTGAGGTAGGTACTATTATTAGCCCCACTTACAGATGAGGAAACCAAGGCCCAGAGACGTTAAATAATTTGCCAACAGTCACGCAACTATGCAGTGAGAGTCGGAGTATAAATGCAGGCAGCCCAGCTCTGGAGTCTGTGATTTGTCACCTTCTCAGATGGGGGAGACAAACACCATAAATAATGATGGAGGGGACAGAGTTGAACACTTTAAAAAGGAGGGACAGGGGCTTCCCTGGTGGTCCAGTGGTTAGGACTCTGCGCTTTCACTGCTGAGGGCGAGTTCCATCCTTGGTTGGAGGACTATGATCCCACAAGCCATTCAGCACAGCCAAAAACAGGAAATAATAATAATAAAAAGGAGGGGCAGTTGTGAGACTGCCCATCTAGAGAGAGTGACCCCTTTTGGGAAGAGACATTTTAGCAGAGACCTGATGATGAATGGGAGTTGGCCTGAGAAGGGAGGTAGGAGAGGCATGGCTGATGCAGAGGCCTGGAAGGAAAGGAGCCCCGCTCCAAGAGCTCACCCTTGACTCATCTCTCTCAAATCCATTCATCTGGAAATTATGTTGGCCCTGCTCTCAAAGTACCTGTGTCCAAGGTCTAACCACTTTGCTCCAAGGCCATCCTGGAGCTGCCAATGGTTGGGGGGCGGGGAGTGGCAAGTGGGTTTGAAGCAGAGAGACAAGAACTGTCAAGACGTAGTCACCCACAGAGAGGTGAGGATGGGACCAAGTCTGTCAAGCCTGCCAAGGACTTTGGAGCAAGCATAGGAGAACAAGCAAGGCTTCCTGGAGGAGGCGGGGGAGGTTACCAGAAGAACAGAGGGAAGAAGCAGATTCGTGCTTTAGGAAGTGATTACATCAAGAGGGGACACACCTGGAGGCAAAGATGATCTCACCTAACTCACCTTTCCACCCCTCCTCTGCCCCCACCCTGGTCCTGTCCACCACAGTCTTGACTTTGCAGTAGCCTCTTCACTGGTCACTGGGCAACCACCCCTGCCCACACCCCCCCACCCCTCCACAGTCTGTTTGCAGCCAGAGGGGCCCTATGAACACCTGAATCAGATCCTGTCCCTTCTCTGCTTGTATAAGCCAGAGCCTTCCCCATGGCCCACGAGGCCTTCACTCATCTGCTTCCTCCACCCCAACCTCATCTGCTCACCTACCCTCCAACACACTCACATACACACACACATCCACTCACTCCACTGCAGCCACACTGGAGTGGCCTTGACTTCCTCACCCAGGGGAGGGAGGACTCTACCTCAGGGCCTTTGCACTGGCTCTTCTTTCTGCTTATAACACTTCCCCAGGTCCCCACACAACCTTTGCTCAAATGTCTTTGCTCAAATGTCACCTTCGCAGTGAGCCCTCCCCTCATCATCCCATTTGACCGTCTACTCCTCCACCTCCCCACCCTCCTTGATTCTTCTCCATAGCCTTTATCTCTGGCTGTTATACAGTTTGCTCCTGGGTCTTGTTTATTGTCTGTCTCTTCCACGAAGGCAGGCATTCTTGTCTGTTTTCCCCATTGATGTTATCCCCCATGCTGTGAACAGGGTCTGGCACATAGTAGGTGCTCAACAGACATTTGAGGAATTATGAATGGGAGGGTCGGAGATGCAGGGCAGAGAGTTGGCAGTGGGATGGGAAGAATGGGTGGATCTCCTGTGTCTGGGAAGATGTCCCTTTTTCCTGGTTGTGTCTCCTGTTCTATGTTGCTGTCTTTGCTCTGTCCTCCCCATTGCTGGGAGACCAGCCCTGCGGCTCCCAGGTCCCCAGAATCCCACCTGACTCTGCAGGTCTCAGCAGCCACAGGGCTGAGGGGCCACAGCCTGGGCACTCCGAGGCTGCCGCAACTGGCGAAGGGAGGCATCACCGTACTGAATGCCGGAGCCCATCCTCTCGGGATCCAGTTCACCTGTGGGGAGGGAAGGGAGAGGTCAGGACCAGTCCCTGGAAACCTCTGGGCTCTCCTTCCACTCCCAGTCCGGTCAGTTGGGGGTCTCACCTGAGTCGATCTTGTTCAGAATGGTGCGGGCACATTTCAGGAATGCTTCCTCCACATTCTCACCGGTGAGAGCGCTTGTTTCCAGGAACATTAGCTCTGGAGGGGGCAGGGGGACAGACACTCAAGACAGTCAGGGCCTCAATCAGTCCCCAATCTCCACTCAGACTCTGACCTGCTACCTCTCATTCTGTCCCTCAAGCCTTCACTTCGAGCCTCCGTACATGTGTTTCCCTGCCATGAAAGGCCACTTCCCCAGGTACCCACTGAGCTCTTCTCAGAACTCAGCTCCTATCTCCTCCTCCAGGAAGTCCTCCTAACTTCCCAGGATGAATCAGGTGCCTCCCCTGGGCTCTCATTGACCTGTTCGCCTTCCCCTTCCCAGCCCTGACCTCTTTGGGCTGTCACTCTCTGGAAATGGTCCTCCTCCCTCCGCCCTGGGCTGTGAGACCATGAGAGCTGGGCCCAGGGCTGTTTTCATCACTGTGTCCCCAGCACCATCTAGCACAGGCCCCATTCATAGTCCACCCATTAGCCATGTGACAAGGCCTCATAGTAAGTCAGAGCCAGCATTCAAACCCACATCTTTCTGACAGCAAATCCTCTAAACCTAGAGGTTACAAAAAAGAAGGAACATGGACAGAGCCTAAGTCAGCAGATGTGGGCCAACATGACGTTTTCACATGAGTTTAGACCTGCATACCTCTTGTTGTAGTCACTAGTTTATTCTCTGGATTCCACATATAAGTGATACCAAACAATATTTTGTCTTTCTCTGACTTACTTCACTTAGTAATACCTTCCAAGTCCATCTACGTTGCTGCAAATGGTCTTACTTCATTCTTTTTTATGGCTGAATAGTATTCCACTGTATATATATACCACTTTAGCCATTCATCCATTGATAGACACTGAGGTTGCTTCCATATCTTGGCAATTATAAGCAATACTGCTATGAGCATTGGGGTATCTTTTTGAATCCATTTTTTGTTTTTTTAAAGATACATACCTAAGAGTGGGATTGCTGTGTCACGTGGCAGTTCAATTTTAGTTTTCTTAGAAACTGCCATACTGTTTTCAAAAGTGCCTGCACCAGCCTACATTCCAAACAACAGCATACCAGCGGTTTATTTCCTCTAAATCCTCGCCAACATTTGCTATTTGTGTTTTTTTTTAATGATAATGTACTTGCATACCTTTCAATGTGGCTATCAGTCTTGTCCATTCCCCTAATGTCAGTGCCTGCTAACCTGAGGGTCTCCCCTGCCCCTTCTCCCTTATTCACAAAATGTGCCTGTCCCCTATGGCCATCAGAGTTTGCAGTCCCCACATTACACCAATATTCTATGCTGCCTCCCCATGGTGGCTGAAACTTTCTTAGCAGCCAACATTCATGAAGCACCCATTCATCCAAGCTGTGCCAAGAATTCCCCTGGACCACCTCCCTTTAACCATCTGTGAAGCAGAGTGTGCGATAGTTAAGGGAGGTGGTCCAGGGGGGTACCCATTTTTCCAGATGGGGAAACAGAGTGGTCATATAGCCCGCACATGGCCAACAACCAGATTTGAACGCAGACCTCTAAAGTTGCACATTGCCCTGCTGGGCAGAGCCACAGAGAGCTAGGGGGCTCTCACAGGCTCCCCCTGAATGCCCCCCATCCCTCTGCTGGTCCCCTGCCCCACTGATCCGCCACCTAGCCCTCACCATTCTCCTGGGCAAAGCGGGAGGCCTCCAGGAAAGTGACCTCACGCTCCGGATCCAGGTCCTTCTTGTTGCCACACAGAATGACCACGATGTTGGGGCTGGCCAGTGTGCGCGCATCCGTCAGCCAGGCAGCCAGTGAGTTGTAGGTCTCCCGGCTATGGAAAAGAGAGCCAGGAGGGAGGCAGGTGCAGCGGCAGGGGGCAGCCCGGGCCCCACCCCGCCCGCTCCGTGCACCCACCTGGTGATGTCATATACCAGCAGGGCTCCAGCTGCCCCTCGGTAATAACTCCGTGTCACCGACCTGTGGGGCCAGGGGGACTCAGTCACCCCCAAGGCTGGGGTCTGCCCCAAGACTGCCCCCCTCTGCGGAAAGAGACTGGTGGTTTGGAGGCCCCCGTGTACTGCTGGCCCCTCCTCCTAAACCTGGCCATGGTCTGGGTCTCACTACAGTTTCTCCCACTGGTAGCCTACTTCCCTCAATCTTTATCTTGGCTACCTGCCTCTGTCACAGTCTCTCCCTACTATTTGTTTGTCTTTGGCCACACCGTGTGGCTTGTAGGATCTTAGTTCCCTGACCAGGGATGGAACCTGGGGACCTCGACAGTGAAAGTGCCAATCCTAACCACTGGGCCACCAGGGAATTCCCTCTCCCTCCTTTTGACTTTCTCTGTGTCCCTGTCTTTCTGCATCTCTTCCTTGGTATGTACTGTTCTGTCTCTTGTATGTGTATGTATCTATAACTCTCTGTTTCTCTCCATCTCTGTTGCTCTGGCTCTGTCATCCTTTCCTTTTCATTCATCCTTTCCCGTTCATTCAACATTTTCTGTCATCCCCCCTTTGCCCAGTCCTGGCCAAGCACTATGCAACTACATCCATTTGGCCCTCTCCTGCTGTTTGGAGCGGGGGGAGGGGCCCTTTCCCAGGGTGGTTAACTGTCTGCTCCTCACTGTGTCGCCAGGCTGGATCCCTCTGGAATTCGTGCAATCACAACACAACCATTTACAGAGCACTTACTGCCATCTTGGCGCAGTGGCACACCTCTCTCTCCTCCATCCTCTCTCTGTCTCTGGGCAGCTCACACAATGAACTCTCGCATGAATATTAACTCAGCAGCTACTCAGTGCTGACCAGGGACCACCCTTTCCCAGAAGCTGGATTCCTCGTTTCTCTCTGCTGGCTATTTCTCACTCAGGGTTTCCATGTGTCTACCACCTTTTCTACAGACATTTCCTGAAGACATACTGTGTGCTGAGCCCTCCACATTGCCCTGTCCCCCAAAACATCCATTTCTCCATCTCTCTGGCCACACCTGTCCCATTCTCCCTGTCTTTGTCTCTCACCTCTGAGCGTCCTAATCTTGCCTTCTCTCTCAGTCTGTCTCTTTTTCTGCCTTCCTGACTCTCAACTTTCCTTTTCTGTTTCAGTCATTTTCAGTTACTCTCTGCTCCTTGCCCCACCCCAAGCATCTCCTCCTCTCCAGGCCTTATTGCTCCCTGGGGACAAGTCTCCATCCTTCCAGCCACATGGGTCTATCCCACAGGGTCTCGCTAGGGTCGGTCATCCCTCCCTGGCCCTCTCACTCTTAATCATGCTTCCTTCTCAATCTCGTTTTGTCTGTCTGCCACCCTCTCTTCAAGACACCTTCTTTCTTTGACTACATGGACCTGCTCATCACAGTCTCTCTTGCCCTCTCTCTCTACCTTGCCCACCCCCAGTGGGTCCTTGCTCCCGTCATTATGTTTCCAGGTAACTCTGCATGCCTCTTTCCCTCCTGTCTCCTCCCCTTTCCCCCACGCTTTCTCACTGGGACCCCAGCCCACCTACCGAAACCGCTCCTGGCCAGCTGTGTCCCAAATCTGTAGCTTCACGGTCTTTCCACCCACGTTGACCACCCGAGATCCAAACTCCACGCCAATTGTGTGGTTGGAGTCCTGTTTGACTGGGAGAGGGAGGGAGAGAAGAGACAGGAGGGTGCTCAGAGGATTCCCTGTCCTCCGAGGCCTATGCAAACCCATTCTCATTGCTGGGTAGACTGAGGCTCAAGGTGGACCTCGCAAAGAGTGTATACCAAAGCAAGGACCTGGCAGCCAGCAATGAAGTTGTACCTAAGGCCAGCCCCACCCCTGCCCAACAGCTGCCTACTTGCCTCCACCATGGCCCTGTCCATGGTTTAGTGCACCCAGAACCACTCCCAGAAACTCACATTTATTCTCAATGAACTGATGAAGGAGACATGATTTGCCTGTTCCTGCACTGCCAATCACCAGGAATTTGAAGAGGAAGTCTGAGGGGATGGAGCCAAATTCAAGAAAAACCCATTCGGAGAGAAAGACATGGAAAGATGGAAAGCAGAACATCACAATTACAGGGAGAGAAACAGACACAACAGACACAAGCAGATACAGAACTGTGGGTAACAACCATTACAGATAATTCTTGCAGAGTGCTTACCACATACCCAGCAGAAGTAAAGGTCTTTACTTACATCAACAACTCACTTAATCCTCAAGAAAGCTCTGTGAAGGAGGTATACTAATAATTATCCCTATTTTTCAGATGAGAAAACGGAGGTCTTGAAAGGTTAACTGACTTGCCCAAGATCCCACTGCTAGGTACAGCTGGGATTCAAACCCAGACCAACTGGCTCCAGAGTCCCAAGTAACTATTACTTTGCTAAAGCCTCTTGAAAACCATTTTATCAAGGACTACAATTTTGTCCTTGCTCCCCCTCCCCGCCACCCCGCCCCACAACTTCGCTTCCTACCACTTTCTGATTCATTCACTGCACTCCAACCTCTGGCCTGCAATCTACTCCGTGAAGATGACAAGCTGTTTCCTACCTCAGCGTCTTTGCATTGTTCCCTCGGCTTTTCTCTATTCGTTGAATGAATGCAGCTCCCTCTGACTCCTAATCCATTGTTCTTTCTACTGCACCCTGTTCTCCCACTTTCTACCCATCCATACATTCGGATTTTCCAACTCTGTCTCTCCTTCTCTCCCGCAGTCCGAAGCACTACTGCTAGTCTCAAGCTTAAGCCCCACCCCTTGACGCTAGTCCCACCCCCTAGTTAAAGAACAACTCACCCGCAACCGCATTCCAGCCCTCTCCCAGGGTAATCCCAGGGTCCAGAGCATCCCTTCAGTATCCCCCAGCCCATCGAGCTCGATCCTTGCCATTCACAGTCAGCTCCGCCCCATCCACTCAGGCTCTGCCCAGACACAGTAAGGATCATCCTTTCCTTCAAGGTCTACCGTGACCCATCCTCACTGCATTCCTCAAATCCCGCCCCAGATTTCGCCCACACCCTAGACCCTCAGGCTCCGCCCAAATTAACTAAGCTCAGCCTCAGACCCACTAAACCCCTCCCAGCATGCTCTAGGCTCTGCCCCATAATACCAGGCCCCGCCCCCTGACATATAAGGCCCCGCCCCATACACAGGCCGCATCCTTCCTGGGCCCAGACCCCAGACCCAGTGTCCGCCCACCACCCTCACCGTAGGTCTCAGCCATGACTTGGTCGCGGCCGCTTAGGGCCGCAAAATGGCGACACGGCCGCGCCTGCTCCTCGGCTGGCAGCCGCTCTGCTCGGGGTGCAGCCCCGGCTCCTTCCTACTCCCGGGGCCGGCGCCGCCACTTCCGCCTCCACCCCCCTCCGGCGCGACCCGCTAACGCTGCGGGATACTAGGGAACGCTTCCCCAAGGCCGGGATTGGAGGACTCGGCAGGTAAGGGGCGGGACAAAGGCGTAGATTGGTGGTGAGAGGAGCAGGCGGGACCAAGATGAGCGATTGGTGGTGCCACAGATGCTTCGCCCAGCTCAGAAACGGATTTGGTCAGGAGCCCAGGGGCAGAGTCGATTCTAGATTGGGTAGGAGCGGACTTGGGGGCGGGGATACGGATGCAAAGAAGGGGATAAATGTAAGATTGACAGAGCCTGGAAGAGGAACTACCTTGAGTTGGGAGTACTGATCTCAAAGGCAGGAAGGATGAAAACTGGGATGGTACACACAAATTAACTTCCTACCTCCCTTTGAGGAAAGTCTTCTCAGAGAACCCAGAAAACCTCTGCTCTGTGATTTGTCTTCCTCATGGTCCCATTGGCTCATTCCCAATAGTTCAATAGTTCTCCTATTGGTCTAGAGAGGACACTGTAATTCCCCAATTTGGCTGTTCAGTTATTCCATCTTCTCATTTATTTGTCTGTAATAGCTAAGCTTAGGAGCCCAACTCGACCGAGCTTGGAGCTTTCAGTCCATGAAACTCTGCCTAGCAACCACTTTTGTCACCACAGTTGGTGGGTTGATTGGCTAGATTCAGAAACCTGGGGGAAACATTTTTTTCTAGATCCCCACCACAAAGACCACAGACACCCAGTTTGCACTTGGCTGATGTATTTGCATAAAGTCGGGGAGAAACAACAGCAATGACAGCATAGACTGAGCTCACTGGCAGTAGAAATCCCATATCTGAAAAAGAGAAAGGGGAAACAGTGGGGAGAAAACCAGTGGTCACACCACAAAGGATCTAGTGGTTTTAGCAAATGCTGCAGCCTCAGGGACCAGGTCTGGCTGCACAAGTGCTATGCAAATTAGCCTGGAGCCCTCAACTCTGCAGCTCTCAAACTAGGATTTAGAAATCACTCATCTTTCAGATAAGAAAAGGCAGAGAGTCTGTTCCAGTGCACGCAGCTAGGCTGCCAGGGAGCCGAGGTTAGGAGCATCTTCGCCTGTCACTACAACCCAAAGATCCTCCCTCCAGATTCCTGCCAGCCCCCAAGATACTCACATCTGTCTTCACATCGGTTTTGGCAGGTTTCAGGGTCTGGTCTTCACGTACGATGCTACTGGGGAAATAGCCCAGACGAGCAGCTCCGTCTCCATAGTAATCTCCCTGAACCTGGGGAAGGAGTTAAAAGCCGGGGTCTGGGAACATGGCAAGCTCATTCCTGCTCAAGTCCTGTGCACACTTACTCCTCCCTGATCACTTAGCTGGCTCCATCCTTGTCAGTCCAATCTCAGCTTAAAGTCGCCTGCTGGAAAGTCCTCCCTGACCACCCCATGTGAATTATTCACCCAGTCACTTTATACTAATTCTTAAAGCAGCACATGAGTTGGTATTTTGATGGCTTGTCTCCTTCCATTAGAATAAAAGCATCATTCTTTATCATACCTTCGGTGTCTATAGCAATTTGGCACTACAGGACATGCCCGAATAATTGCTAAAGAAAGAAAAAGAGTGGATCACAGCAGCCACCCCCTGCTGACTCTATTTCAGTTCACTCCCTCAGATTTGCCCTGTAGGTAAAAAAGTAGGGTAAGCTCCCACCCCAGCTCTCTACCCTTTCCTCCTCTGTTCTCCCAAGACTCACACTGCCTCCCCAGAAGAGCCGCCCTCGGCCCTTGAGCTTGGAGAAGATATACACCACTTGGCCCTGGTGTATGGTCAAGAAACGGCAGTCAGGGGCCACGTAGTCCTGAAGGGCCACAGCCATGGAGATGGGGTCTGGAGAAGGAATATAGAAGGGAGTGAAGGCGCCCCCCACACAGGCTAGCAACCCAAGCCCTCCACACCTGCCCACCGGCCCTCCCCCCCCCCGACCCCTACCCCTAAGGCTCACGGCTGCATTCCTCATCAGCACACATCTTCCGGTCAGCCAGCTTGGGCATGGGGCGGCCCCCGGCACTAGGCCCTGGGAAGGCAGACAGCAAGACGACACCGAGAAACACCAAGGACCAAGCCATCATGGACTCTGAGCAAGACAGTGGCTAAGGCAGGAATGGGGTCTCCAGCTTCCTCCTGCCCTCCCTCGGCAGTAGCATAAGGAAACCTGTGTTCTGGGTCTGGTCCCCTCCTTAAACCAGTCCCAGATTTCACCCACACCACCTAGAGGCTGCTACCCAGGCAGAACCATTTCAAGGACAGGGTGAGAGTTGCCAGCACAAGGAAATATCCAGAGAGGCCCAAGGCAGCCCAGGCCACTCCAAGTAACAAGTCACCCCCCTCAACAGAGGGGCCCAGACAGGC
>NW_011494852.1:8011622-8050542 GCF_000754665.1 Bison bison bison | reverse complement strand
CCATCTTTTCTGAGTTGGCTTGGACACCTAGGCCCCTCGGCTGTGTCCCCAGAGACAGAACAAGAGGAGCCAGTATGGAAAAACCACCTTGGAATTTCCTGTGCTGAGGAGCAGCAGAACAAGGCAGCCCTTTGATTGCCAGAAATAGCCCCAGCTCTCAAGTATGGAGTGAATATTATATGTTGGGCCTTAGGCTAGGCGATGTCCAACCACAATCACTATTTCTTCTCAGAAACCACTTCCTGACTGTGCTAAACTACTCTCAGAGCCTCACCTTTCTCATCTGGGATACTAGTTATTTAGTAAAGAACTCACCATGCATATTTTTAATTAGCTCAAATGCATACCCTGCCTCAACTTGAAGGGGGACCGTCATAATCCCATTTTAGGTAGAAATGGAAGCACAGAAACTTAAGGAACTTGTCCAAGGTTAGTGTAAGCGGAGAGGCTAGATGTGGCTGCAGGCCCATACCCATCACTACTGGGCTTGGAGCTGTCAGTTGCCCAAGGCCAGAATGAAACAGTGGCAGAGGATGTGAACTCAAGTCTCCTACCTAAAACCACACTTCAGAGATTCACTTGCCTGAAGACCCATCTCGTTCCTCAGGTATTCTCACCTCTAGCCAGCAAGTCCAAACTTCAGTTTTAGGGGAAGAAGATGGACACACACAGGCTTGAGGTGGGGAAGGATTCCTCCTGGTCAAAGACTAGGCCTAAGCTGTCTCCACACATGCAACACCCAGCACCAAGTACCATGCGAGCATCAAAGGGCTCTATCCACGTCGCCTCCCGGAGGCTTCCCTTGATCACCCGTTACTGTTCCCCAGCTCCACCACCCCATCATGTCAGTCGTATTCCTATCAGAACTCAGCATCTGAAATTAGCTTGTCTATTTCACTCACTACTGTGTATCCTATACCACAACAGTACTTGGTGTGTATTAGGTACTTGGCAAGTTATCTGTGGAATTTACTGAGTGCTTGCTAAGTCAGGTGGGGTGCACAGCTCAGGAAGAAAATAAAGCTCAGAGTGGGGACATCAGTTGTCTATCGTGGGAGTTGGGGGGGACTGTCCAGAGACCCCATGTTCCCATGTGCTGTCTGCAGTAACTTTATGTAGTGAAGATGACAATCACCCTCCCGCTTGCATCTTTCAGATCCTACAAGGAAGTGTGCATGTGGTGCCATAAATCTTCAGCGTTTCCAACACTGTCGTTCCTCTTTAATGGAGAGAGCAGAGTAGGTGCAAGCTGGGGCTCAGAGCCTTGACACGGGAAAAGACATCCAGGGGAATTTAACACTGTTCCTCATTGTATTTATTTTTGTGGTAATTTTCTATTTCTGGCAAGGGATCTCATTTTCCTATCTATATGGTGTGAGAAAGGGTTTTAAGCTATATACATATATTTATACACACACACACATATTTAGTCAACTTAAAAATTGTCAAGTCAGATCTGTGACAGACTGCTAAGGAAGGTCCCCCATTCAATCTCCCCTTCTTATCCAGCTTCAAGCTGGGCACGTTAACTGTCCAGCCAGAAACCACATCTTCTAGGCTCCACTGCAGCTGCGGCACTGGAGGGAGACTGATTCAGCCACCTGCCCGAAGCTCCTGGCTGTGTCTCCCGTGTGTGACCAAGTCAGCAGGGCCCTCACCGCAGCAGCAGCAGCAGGGACCTCTTCCTGAACTCCAGCTCAATGGGGGGCTGCAAAGTTGAACTCAGCATCTCCCACCCAAACTGCCATTCCTACCATCCTTTCAATGACTCCATGAATATTCATTTTCCTTCCCTTTCTTCCTGAAGTACCTAGAGTGGTTTCTGTGAGACTCCTGCTATGAGAGAAGGCATTTTTGTCTAGAAAAAGGTAAAGAAAAACCTCTTTCTTAACACTCTATCATGTCAGAAAATTATCACAATCAACTTGAGTCTATACAGTGAATGGTGTGCCATTAAAAGCATCATCCTTGTGCAGTATAGAACCTGCCCAACTGTACTTGGCAGCCTGGGTTTTAACTTCTTGCCATGAATTCTGATTTGAGACAAAACAGAAAGCTGCCAAAATAGTAAAAGTGACAAGTTTGGACAGTGTTCCTACACTATTCTGTATTTGCCCAAGGTTGCAATCCCCCAACGTGCTGAGCTGCTCAAACACTAAGAATATTCTGGTGTGCAGGGAAGGGAAACACGGAGGACAAGAAAATAAAAACAAATGGTTGTGAAAAAACAAACCACAAAAAAACACTTTAATTCCAGCCTAACAGCGCCAGGTGCAATGTCTGGGGACAGACTCTGGGTACAATGCTGTGTGGCAACCACTCACTCACACACGGCTCCAAGAAGGCCCCCATGGGGGACTTACCTTCAGGGGGCTGAACCAAGGGGGGAGGGGGTGGCCCCAGAACAGGGGGCCGGGACAGGCATGGGGAAAGGGTGCTACTTCTTGGCAAAGGAGATCTTCATGGCGTTGTTCTGGGTGATCTTGAAGCCCTGCAGGGCGTCTCGAGCAGCCCCTGCCTGCACCTCATTGTCAAACTCCACAAAAGCGATGTCGTGCCGCCCAGGGACCAGCCGGACCTCCTTGAACCCAGGGAACCTGAGAGAAAGGCAGAGACCTCAGGGATCCAGCCTCAGCACTCCGCTTGAACATTCAAGCATCCAGTGAGTAGGGGCCAGGAATACTGCTAAACACCCCATGATGCAGAAGATGGCCCCAATAACAAAGGATCATCCAGCCCAAAAAGCGGAGAGTGCTAAGTTGAGGTGTTCAGTTGAGTCCGACTCTTTGAAACCCCATGGACTGTAGCCCACCAGGCTCCTCTGTCCATGGAGATTCTCTAGGCAAGAATTCTGAAGTGGATTGCCATGCCCTTCTCCAAGGCATGTTCCCAACCCGGGGATCAAACCTGCATCTTCTACACTGGCAGACAAGTTCAACAAGCCACCTGGGAAGCCCCAGAATAACCACTACCCTCTGCTTTTATAATCTGCTGTTTCATTTCCCTCTTCTCATTCCTTACTTCCTTCCCCATTAGGCAACAAATCCTCAGGATTACCAGGTATCCTTTTTTCCATCAGTATTCTTAGAAACTGTGCATTGTTTTGTGGACATGGTATAAAATTGAGTAGTATGATTTTTGTTTCAGTTTCTCAAAATTTCCTCTCGACCCAGGTATAAAGGGTCCTGCTCCCTCTAACTGTGAGCACCTGCACTTGACTTCGCCCTTCTCCCAGGCTGCCTCCAGCTCCTGACCACACCATGAGGAATGCCCCACCCAGCCCCTTGGGCATGTTAGAATTTCATACAGTCAGGAGCAAAGTCATCAGTGTTGTTCTTTAGTCACTAAGTCACATCCAACTCTGTGACCCGAGGCTCCACTGTCCATGGGATTTCCTAGGCAAGAATGCTGGAGTGGGTTGTCATTTCCTTTTCCAAGGGATGGAACCTGCATCTCCTGGATTAGCAGTGGATTCTTTACTGTTGAGCCACCAGAGAAATCTAGGTGAGCACTTGACTAAATAGTGGACAGTTAGACCACACAATGGCCCGCATCCACCCACATCCCCGAGGGGTTGAGCATCCCCCAACCCCACACCTGCAGTCTAAACAGGCTGACTTCTTCCAGTCTAGCCAGCATTCAGTGGCATCTCACTGCTGCTGGACTTGCACCTCGCCTTTGTCTAAGTTAGAGACTGGAAAAATGAGATCCAGAGTCATCTCCATAAGGGCAGAGGACAGTCTGCCCATCCTGGCCACTGCTGACGTCCACGCCCGGCCGCTGCAGGGCCAGCCTCAGCCTCCTCCTTCTGGCCTCCAGGCGCTGTCCCTGCCTGCACAGACTTGGGCTCCACGAACAGAACTATGAGGCTTGTCCCTGTGGTGCCACCTCGCGGCCACCACCCTCTGGGCCCAGCCCAGCCACAGGCCCCACTTACTGGTTGAAAAGCATGGAAAGCATGAGCTCATTGGTCTCTTCCGGCAGGTTGGTAAGGAACAAGATGTGATTTGGTGGATTTTCTGAAAGCTGCAGGAGAGCAACGGGAGACCGTAAGTCTGGTCGGGGATCTATGGCCCTCCTGCCCTCCAGCCCCGCCCTGCCTGAATTCTTTCTAGTCTTTCACCCGGTGCTGTTGCCTGTCCACCCTACTGTGTCCTAGACTGTAAGCCACAAGGGAGCACAGTTGCACCCATAAGTGGGTGCTCAGCAGAAGTTCAGAGTGAACCGAGGTGCAGCCCACCCCCGCTCCAGCCTCCCCTTGACCTGCTCCAGCAAACACACCAATTCCTCTGTCCCAGGGCCTGACGCCACTGCTAAATCTTCATCCTTCAACAGCACCTCCTCGGGGAGGCCTGCCCAAACCACCCAACCTAAAACAGCGCCCTGCCTGCCATTCCTGTCTCCTGACTATACCAGACCCCAGGAGGACCAGACACTTACAGGCTGGGCAGGTGGCATCTGCCCCGGCATAAGCTGTTGTGGCGGCATGGCCCCCGGTGGGAGCTGGCCAGGCGCCAGGCCTGGAGGCGGGATCATGCCCGGCGGCGGCATGTAGGGGGGCTGGCCCGGCATGTGGTGCATGATGCGGGGCGCCTGAGTCATCGGCGGCATGCCCTACGGGGAGAGGAGGGCAGGGCTGAGAGGGGCACCAGCAAGTGGGAGGAGGTGTGCTTTCAGTGTTGGGAGGAAGCAGAAAGGAGAAAAGGCTGTTACAGGAAACCCCAGGTGTGAGACATGAACAGAAAAGATCCAGACTTGGAAAAGGCAAGAAAAGCATCCAAAGAGGAATGGATGGAGCAGATCAGGCCCAAGGTCACAGGGGACATCAAATTAGAAAGACTTAAAAATAAATAGAAACTTTTTTAACATATAAAAATTGGTTAGAGGAATTCCCTAGCCGTCCAGTGGTTAGAACTTGGTGCTTCCACTGCAGGAGGAACAGGTTCAATCCCTGGTCAGGGAACTAAGATTCTACACATCACTCAGTGTGGCCCCCCCCAACCCCAAAAAAGGAAAGAACAATTAGAATGGCCTAATTTTGCTTGTAGACATATGAACAAAGTTGGGGGCCTACTGGTAAAAAAAAAAAAAGACTAGGAGAAAAATAAAAACATTATCAACTAAAAGGGGTGGAAATAAACACACTATAAGCAGCATGCTTACTGCTTTAAAACTGTATGGGGACTTCCCCGGTCCAGTGGTTAAGAATCTGCCTTGCAATGCAGGGGACGCAGGTTTGATCTCTCGTCTGGGAACTAAGATCCCACGTGCTGCGGAGCAGCTAAGGCTGCACACCACAACTAGAAAGTCGGTGCGTCAAAACAGGAGGATCTCGCATGCCGCAACTAAGACCCAACACAGCCAAATAAATAAACAGACTATATGGAGAAAGAAACAGGCCCAGAGAACAGACGGTGAAAGGCAGAGGTGGATGGGGATGGTCAGGGCTGATGCAAAGACGCGGGAAGGGGTGACAGCAAGGGGAAGGGAGAGAGGCTGAAGGCAAAAAGCACATGCTCCCAGGGGAGACAGGAGCTCAACCCCATGTGAAGAGTCAAAGTTGGATGGAAAGCTGGGCACAGTAAGAGCGGAGAGGGTTAAGAGTGGGGTAGCTTAACCCAGACACAGACACTGACACAAGACAACCCATCAGAAGGTTCGGAGACCAGAGTGGGTACAATTCATTCATCTTTTCTTTAGTACTTTATGCTTTCTGTATCTTGTTTAGAAAACAGGATGTTTCTACTTTTATGGCCTCACCGAGGTCATAAAGACATTCTTCTGTTTTCTTCAAGAACTTTGATTACTGGAGCTGACACATTCAAGTCTACCATTTATCTCAAATTAACTTACATGTAGCCAAGTCAGGGCTTAATTTTCTCCTCTTACAAATATCCAACTGGTCCAGTACGATTTACTAGGGGAAAAAGTCCTTTCACCACTGGAGAGCAGCGATACCTCAGTCATATACAGAGCGACCACATACACACATGCATGTTTCTGGACTCTACTCTGTCCCACTGGTCCATCTTCCCATCCTCAGGCCAACACCATACCATTCCTGAACAACAGGCCCCAGCTTTGCCATCACAGACATTTGCAGACAGCCTGTCTGTCCCCACAAATCCCTCTCGGGATTCTGACTGGAACAGAGCTGACTCTTTAAACCAGTTTGGAGAGAAATGACATCTTAATAGCACTGCTGCTGCTGCTGCTGCTGCTAACTCGCTTCAGTCGTGTCCGACTCTGTGCGACCCCAGAGATGGCAGCCCACCAGGCTCCCCCGTCCCTGGGATTCTCCAGACAAGAACACTGGAGTGGGTGGCCATTTCCTTCTCCAATGCATGAAAAGTGAAAAGTGAAAGTGAAGTCGCTCAGTCATGTCTGACTCTTCGTGACCCCATGGACTGCAGCCTACCAGGCTCCTCCGTCCATGGGATTTTCTAGGCAAGAGTACTAAGTCTCCAAATTTCTCTCAGCCATGTTCTATCACTTCAGTGGGCGGCCTTGCACACTTTCCTTGGAGGTGTTTTTCAATTTGAAGTATCCTTGTTTGTTGCTAATGTACAGAAATAAAACTGACTTTTCCATATTGATCTGGTGACCTTGTTAAATGAAATTCTTTTCAATCCTAATAACTGGTTAGTGGTTTCCTCTGGATTTGCTACACAAACACTGACTTTAGAAGACACAGCAAAATCAAGGTCAAGGAGAGAAAAAACAAAAAGACTGAGACACACAGAAAAAGACCCTGAAAAACTGGCAGAGCGGCATAGACATCAGACGTTTCCAAGTGGGGGCACCATCACTCATATGCTCACCCCCTACAGACAGGCACACAAGCTCCACAAGAAAAATGGAAGTGCGGGGAATGCCTGATCTCCAAGGGGATACCTCTCCCTACCGCACCCCCGCACCAGCCCACGAGGCTGAGGAAGACCTGGTGGGGAGGGGGCTGCGTCTGTGGGCCCTGGCTTACCGGGACAGGCCCTTGCACGGTGCCCACCACAGGGGCGGCCGCCCCTCCCTGCACGGCTTTTTTGGCAGCTGGAGTCTCCTGGCTCTTGGGCTTCCTCTTCTCCCGCTTGCGGTCCCGCTCCACGAAGGTGCCCTTCATCTTGGCAATGATATCCGAGTCGGTCTTGGCATATTGGATGCGCTGCCCAACAGAGAGTAGAGGGTGAAGGAGACTGGACTTAGGAGCCAAAATCAGACCTTGCCTGGAGCTTGGTGAGAAACATCATAGAAATCCCTTGGCCTCAATGTCCCCATCTGTCAAATGGGTACTGAGGTATTTCCCACTTCAAAGGACGACCAGGAGGACCAGGAGCTAAAACATGCTCTAGACAGTGCCTGGCGTGCAGCAAGCTCTCAGGAATGGATGCTGGGATTCTGATAGGAAGATGGGACAGCCCCAAGCATCGCTCAGGGTACAAGGAAACAAGGCCAGGACAGGAGCACTATACTGGAGAGTTTCCATCACACACGAGACCGAGTCTCCAAACTAAATCTCAGTCAGTGGTTTACAGAGCACCCAAATTTGCTCCGAGGATTCAGCAATGAGCCAATCACACAAAAGCCCCGCCCTCTTGGCATTAGTTCGCTGGGGAAGATATGACAGAGATCTAAAAGTGAACCAACAGGGGAAGGGGAGGTGAGGAGTTGAGAAGAACTGAAATTTTCAGAGTGCAGCCAGAAAGACCTCAGGGAGAGAATGCTGGCGTAAAGACAGGGAGGGAGGGAGGAATGCAGGCATCTAGGGAAAAAAGCGTTCTAGCAAAGGAAGAGCCAGAAGAGCTGGCCTATGGGGTGTGTTCAAGGAACAGCAGGGAGGCCTACGTGGATGAGGAGGGAGGCGACATCACAGAGCCAGCAGGGGGCCTTGGGACTTTGTCTTTTCCTGAGCAAGCTGGGAATCAAAGAGTGTTATAAGCAGGGGGATGACGAGCTCTCACTTGTGACTCCCAAGGAGCGCTGTGACCATGGGATAGAGAGAGGCCTGGGAGGAACAGGAGGTCAAAACAGGGAGAAGGGTCGCAGCTGGGACTAGGCAGGTACCAGGGGAGGAGTGGGAAGAATCAGTGGAGGGTTTTTTGGAGTTTTTGTGTGTGTGTGTGTGTTTTGTTTTTTTTTTAATTTTATGTTTTCAGTGGAGGTTTTCCAGGTAGAGTTGACAGGATTCCCTGATAGAGCTCACAGTGGCTCAGCGCTTTCTACAGTTCAAGCAGTGATGTTAGAGAAAAGCAGGGGAGGAAGGTCCACATAAAATGATTTATGATTTTTAGTCCTCAAAAGGGAATTTCCAGCTACTCCAGAAAAGCAATGGAAGACGTGGCAACTGTGGGCTCACACACCCACAACAGGACACACCAGGCAGGAGTCAGAGAACAGCCCCCTCTGGAAGGAGGTGAGGGCACCAGGCCGCCCCTGTGCCCCTGGGGCCAATGTCTTCCACGTGAAGAGACCTGCCTGGGACCTGCGGGCACTGACACTTGCTGTCACCACCCTACTGGTTCAGGGAGGCATATTCCAATCAGGTGAAACTCGAAGAACTGACAGGGAAAGAGAACTGATTGATATGGCAGGAATTCTGGATCAGCGCAGGGACTCTGAACAACAGAACCCCTGTCTGTTCAAGGCCTACTGAACGTCTGTAACCCAGTTCCTCCCATCCCATGGCCCCATGTAACCACGATTCATACATCAGCACCTGGTACCCAGTGATAGCCATCACTGTAACCCCTGACCCTAGATGAACTCTCCCCTTATCCCAGACCTGGGACCCTGACCCAGCCTCACCATCACAACCGAACCCCATCTCCCACAACTGAATCCATCCTCCCCAACAGCCACAGGCATCTCCCTAATCCTTCAATGGTTTGCCGGCAACCTTGGAGTCAAGTCCACCTTCAGGATCAGCTCCTTAGCCTGACTTCTGACAACTCTCCAGGCCATGCCCACCCCACCATCTCCCACCCTTCACTTCTGCCGAATGAACTTGACTCACTTCCCCAGTTACACAGGTTCCTGGTTATCTCCCATTCTTAGTTTATTTGTCTTTCTCAGCTACTCTTCTCCAACTCTTATTCATCCAGAAAGGCTCCCCCGCAAACTCCCAGACTGGGTGAGAGTAGGCTCCCTGAGTTCTGTGCATTCACCTGTCCCAGCCCTGACCCTTCAGGTCGTCGCCACCTGGAGACAGGCGTCTCTCTCCAGCGGCACTGTGGGTCTACGAGGGCAGAGCTGGGACTTCCCATGACTGCTGTGTCTCCACTGCCCCAGTACAGTGAACAGTGGATACGGAGCACCAACGGAGGAACTCCCATCCCTAAGGCTCTGGACTACAGGGGACAGTAGTCCAGACCCATCCAGCCTGCAACACGTGGCGCGGGCACACACCATAGCCTCCACACCCGGTGCTCACCATGGGCTTGTCGTAGAAGGGGAAGCCCTGCATGGAACGCAGCGCGTTGGTGGCACTGCTGACCTCCTTGAAGATGACAAAGGCCTGGCCCCTCATCTTCAGGCTTCGTGACACCAGGATATCCAGGATCTGGCCAAACTGGGAGAAGATGGCATACAGGGACTTCTTCAGCTCTGCAGTAGGGAGAGAAAAGACCCAGGGGTGACTGCAGGCCGGGGCATCACATCCTGGCACTGGAGCTCCGCTTTTCAGAGGAAATGCAGCCCAGAAGGGAAACCATCAGCCCATTGACAGAGTACTGAGCAATACCATCAGCAGTCTAGAACCACTCAGGTGGTCGTGTGCGTTGACTCTGTAGTAGGTCAACAGTCACAATACCTACCCCACAAGGTTGCTGCAGGGGAACACGAGTCACACATACAGAGGGCACATAGTAAATGCTCGATAAATGCAAGGACTTTCCCTCAATGTCTCCAGCACCTTGACACAAGCCCCTCTGATCTGGCCCTGGTGACTTCTCCCACCTCATCTCTCCCCATGCCCCATCTTCACTCCTATGGCTCTAGCCACACTGGCCTCCCAGCCCTTTCTCAGGCTCATCTCAGCAACCTTGCCTCAGGACCTTTCCACTGACTGATCCCTCTACTAGGAGCAACTTTCTCCTGATCTGTACATGGCTGCATCCTTCCAGTCACCCAGGACTCAGCAGAGATGTTACCTCCGAGGCCTTCCCTGACCATCCTGGTGGGATAAGAGCCCCCTCATGTCACTCCCCCAACGGTGAGAACCTGCTTTTCTTTCATGGCACTTCCTACTTCCTGACATCATGTTTGTTTCCTTTTTGCTTGGTTAAGTCTATCCTATTTGTTTATCACATATCCCCACAGGGAACTCCCTAGTGGTCCAGTGGTTAGAACTCTGTGCTCTTATTGACAAGGGTCCAGTTTCAATCCCTGGTCAGGGAACTAAAATCCCATAAACCCCTTGGTGTGAGCCAAAAAAAAAAAACCCTAATGAACAGTACAGTTGCCAGCACACAAATCTCCAAATACATTTGCCTGAATAAACACAGCATTAAATGATTTCTGGGAATAACTTCACTGAATTTTTACCTCTACTCCATGAGTTAGCAATTATAACTGCCCCAATTTTATTAATGTGGACAGAGGCTCTCAGAGGATCTGTCACTGGCCCAGGACCCAAGTCCATCTGAACCCAGGACTACCAAACCTCCCTAGCAAATGGACAGCCAGGAAAGGGTACCAGTCTTATGCAAAGAAGGTACCTGAGCTTAAGATACCCGGTCGAAGAGACAGTAGGAAAGAAAAGGGGGATCGAGTAAAGAGGGAAGCAAATAGCCAAAAATTCTGATGGCATTTCTGAGATTTATCTCCACCTGCCATCCCCATGGCCTGAAGGCCAAGTGTGGGCCTGAGTCATTCCTCTGGGGGCTGGGCCTCTCCCCAGTCTCCTTTCTTGCCCACCAACTTCACCCTCCACAGCTGGAAAGATCTTTCACAATTAACTGCAACCCTTGCCTGGCTCCCCAAAGCCCTCAGGATGAAGTAAAACACCCCACCCAGCCCTCAAGGCATCAGGAGCCAGAGTGCACTGCTTGCCTGAAATGTTCTCCATGAATCACCAGCCTCTAAGTCTCAGGCACCCAAAACTGCAGTACATGTGGTTCCCAGAGTGCCCTGGGCTCTCTTTTGCCCCTGGACACTTGCACATGCTGGTCCAGGTTAGTCACTCGTCTCCCTCATTGTAACACAGATGCTGCTTCCTCTACCTGGTAGGGTTTCCCAAAATGTCTCCTGTTCTATGAACCTGAATACCTCTTTCCAAGTGCCCAATCCCAGCCTTGACTACTATGCCTCAACTTCCCCAATTATGGCCATGGCTACTCTGGGCTATCACTGTCTGGGAGCAGATCTGTCATCTCTACTAGACTGTGGTTCCATGAAGTCAGGACCAGGACTGTCTCAGTCACCACTCTGTCCGCAGCTCCACAGAGAACTGGCCCGGCACAATGTTCTAACAGTATATGAGGGATTTACATGGCTTGTTTATTGTCTTCAATAGCAACTTTATCGGTAACCTAAACTTAATGCCAGCAAGCTCCTTCAGTTCTCCTAACAGTTTTCTTGAGGAGCTAATAAGAGCTAACACTTATATCCAACCCTTATTAACAGCTAGGCAGCATTAAAAAAAAAAAAGCATGGAAGTTTAGCTCATATATTCCCCGTAACATCTGCGCACAGATTTTGCCCAGCTTTCCTATATACATAAAAACATGAAGTTCAATAAAAAGTGATAACTTGCTCAAGAAAAAAGAAAAGTATGTCATATCTAGAATCGAGTTCTTAATCAGAATTCCATATAGTGGTTTCAAGCACGTTTCCCTGCTGTATGCCTTGGGCAAATCACATCCCTCTGGAGTCTCAGTTTCTAATCTGAGAAATGGGAACAATAGGTCCTTCCTGCAGGGTTGCTGTGAAAGTTAAATGTAACCATTATTTATACATCAGCACCTGGTACCCAGTGTTACCCACCATCATGGTTCATTTCACTTTATTTTGAAATGAAACGTTTTCACTGTGGGTTAATCACTTGAGGGCATGACAGTGACCAACAGTTGCAGTTCTTAGGCAGTTCTTACCCTCCTGGAGCTCAAAGGCCAGGAAAGAGAGAGTCCCCTGACAGCCAGATCAGGACTTGACTGGGGAGGTTCAGGGTTTTAGGAAGTCAGAGGCAGGCACGTGGGTGGAAAAGGGAAGGGGGAGGCATCCTGGAGGAGGGGGCTCCTGAAGCTGAAACCGTGAAAGACGAGCAAGGTACCAGGATAACGGGGAAAATGTAAGAGAAAATGAGGAAATATCAAAGGCACTGCCTGTGCAAAGACCGAACTTAAAAGAGTTTGGCTGGAGAAGGCTGAGGAAGAGACATGGATGCTGGGGACAGAAGAGGGGGCAGGCTCGTGCGGGATAGCCTGGTGTCCGGACTATCCCGAAAACTCACCATCCTTCTTGATCTTCTCATTGAGATTGTTGATATAAATAGTGTGGTTGGGGCGGGTCTCGGGAACTGCCATTGACAAAGTTGCTGAGGTAGGGCTGAAAGAATGAAAAAGTCCCACTCAGTCCTGGGTTTCTGAAAATCCTTTTGTCCTAACGCGGGCTGCTAAAGGATCTTCCTTCCACGAGAAAGTCAAGTAAGGTAAAGACGAGGGAAGAGGGAAGCACGGCTCGGAAAACAAAGCAAACGCAGCACACAGCTTCTCCTCCCCGCGTGGTGAGGGAAATCTCGTGAGGTTTACTACGAGTCCCAGGATGCTCTACTCGACTTAGTAGGCGGAGCGGCCTAGGTAGCGATTCCCACTGGCCCACGCGCTCAAAGGCCGGCCCAAGAGAAATGGCCCGGATGTAAGAGCCAGTTAAGGCAAGCGGGACGACTTTGCCGAAACCTGGCCTCGCGCAGAAAAAAAATAGTTCCCACTACACGAAGCGCAGGAAAGCCCGGGCGTCACGCGCTCCGCCGCCAGGCGCCTACGGCCGCTTGTGTCCAAGAATACTCACCGAAACAGACTCAGCTCCCGCAAGCAGTGCCTGCTACGCTGCTGAGTGCCGACCACAAAACTTCCTCCTCTGGACCCGCCTTTGTCTATCTACAAGCCAACCCCTGCGCGGAAACTTGGTAGCTTGGCCAATCAGAGTAAGGCTAGCTCCCGGACCCAGATTTTGCCAATAAAAACGGCAATTGGGTTCCCGCCTCAGCAGAAAAACTCCGCCCAGCCCCTGCAAACCCTTTTGCGGCGCACGCGACTACGGACCAATCCGTGAAGGCCGCGCCCCCTCACGCGCCTCTTGCCAATCGGGACTCGGTTCTTGCGGCAGTCTCTTCCAAGACCTTTCTTTCACAGCCCCGCTCTGTCACGTGATCGTTAAAGGGGCGGGCTTGCGTTGCTAATCTTACCGCGGGATTTGGGAAAGGCTTTACGCTGCGGCAGCCATTTTGCGGGAAGGGTAGGCGAGTTTTATTGCCCGACCCTGTTACCCCAGCCGTATGGGGGCTCCCAACGACCTCCAATCTGTGATCCTTCTCCACCCCACAAGACTTCCTGTTGCGCCCCGATTTCAGGACTTTCTCCACAACTAGGCTATTTTCCCTGCCAAGTGTCCTTTTGACCTCTGGCTCAAAGGTCAGCTCTAAGGTTCCAAACTCGGGTCAGAGATGCGAGGGGGTGGGATCTATTCTAAATTCTCCCAGTTTTTAGCCCAGGGGTCCTAAATCCCACGCTTTAGGTGCCTTGCCCCAGGCCTGGGCTTTCGTGTCCCATAATTTCCCAAGTTTCTAAACTAGCCCAGGATAAGAAGTTAACTCCTAAGCCTCACACCTTGAGCTCTGCATCCCAACTCTGTACCACAGATCTGTTTGCACATTAAAGGACCCCTTAGCCCTCAGATTCCTTGTCATTTGCGTCAGCTTCAATCCCTGCTCCCAAGGTTCCAGATTTTAGCCCTGTTTTTTTTACAATCCCAACTTCAGCTCCCAGATCAGGAATTCAGCTCTAAGACCGCCAGACTCTCCATCCCTGTGACCACATTTTGGAGGACCTGTCCCCTCTCTCCAATTCTCGATCTTTCAGCCTAAGTCACAGACCCCAAAATGATTTCTCCATGTTCTCCTCCTTTAGAGCCACCAGTTCCTCCTCCCGAAACCCCTGCATCCCAGGCCCTTAGTATTCCACTTCCTCCCCTTCCCCTAAACCTCCCCGAATTAGCTTTTCCACCCTCGAGTTTCCAGGCCTCTGTTCCCCCACCACCCCCACTGCCGCCGCCACCCCGTACCACCGGGTTTGCTCCCCCTCATGTCTTCGGCCTAGAGAAGAGTCAGCTCCTGAAGGAGGCCTTGGAGAGGGCCGGCCCAGCCCCCGGGAGCAGAGAGGACGTGAAGAGGCTCCTGAAGCTGCACAAGGACCGGTAGGGTCCCATGGCCCATCCCTCCCACCCGTGGTCTCACCCAACCACCTCTCCCCACATCACTTCAGTCATCTCTTGGGGTTTCCCATTTTCTTAAGGGCAAACAGTCTGCTTCAGCTCCCTATTTGGACGCCTTCAGTGGCTGTGTGCCTTCAGCAATGTAGAAAGCTCCTGCTCCTTGAGAGCACCTCATCCAGTGGGAGAAACAGATGCTCCCTCCACCAGACAGTGACAGTCCAGAGAGGTCAGAGCCATCTGGAAGGAGTCTAGAGGGAGTTGGTGCCCCAGGAGTGGGGGGTCTCAGGGGCTTGTCTAGAGGAGGGAACCCCTGAGTGCTGTCGAGGAAGTTTCTTGATGAGAAGAGAAAATAGCTTGTGCCTGGGCCCAAAAGTGAAATGAAGAGATGTTCTTTTCAGGGACCTGCAAATACTTGACAGAGAAGTGGCAAATGTGGCCACTCATTTCCCAGGTGGCCAGGAGCCCGACACAGGGCATGGCGGGGTGGGGGGGATGCGGGGGCCTGTGAAGGAAGGTGGACTGTCCTGAGGGCTCTGGGGAGCTGTGGAATGGCTTTGTGCCCTTCCAGGGAGGGAGGGAGGCTGCCTTCCAGGAGTGGAGATGGTAAGACTGGAAGCTAGGGGCCCAGAAGGAAGCTGGAGCACCCAGAGACCCAGGCAGGAAGGAAGGGGCCTAGACATGGGCTGGGGGTGAAGGGAAAAGGGAGAAGTGACCTGCCCCTGTCCGGAAGAAATTTCCAGTTCTCTAGACAAGTTTATAATCAGCCCTAAAGGCCCCAAGTATAGTAAGACAAATTGTTTTGTTTTTTGTTTCTGCTGCACTGTGTGGCATGTGGAATATTAGTTCCCCAACCAGGAATAGAACCCACATCACCAGCAATGGACCCACAGAGCCTAACCACTGGACTGCTGGGGAATTCCCCCATAGTGAGGCAAATTTAATGCAAGTAACAACCACCCATTATCTACATATGCCAGGTGCTGTTCTAAGTGTTTTTTTACTTATTAATTTAACCTCAGCAATTCCATGAGGCAGGAACTATTTATTTTTTTTAATTGAAGTATAGTTGATTTATGTGAAGTCGCTCAGTCGTGTCCGACTCTTTGCGATCCCATGGACTGTTGTCTACCAGGCTTCTCTGTCCATGGGATTTTCCAGGCAAGAGTACTGGAGTGGGTTGCCATTTCCTTCTCCAAGTTGATTTATAATGTCATGTTATTTTCAGGTGTACGGCACAGTGATTCAGATACACATATACACACATACATATATGTATGTACGTATATGCACGCACGCATGCATGCTAAGTCACTTCAGTCATGTGCAACTCTTTGTGACCCCATGGACTGTAGCCCGCCAGGCTCCTCTGTCCATGGGGATTCTCCAGGCAGGAATACTGGAGTGGGTTGCCATGCCCTCCTCCAGATACAAAATAGCATATCTATGTTAAACTCAACCTTTTAATTTCTCTCTCCCCGCTCAGGGCAGGAACTATTGTTACCCCATTTTTCAGATGAGGAAGCTGAGATTCACATTGGTTAAGTCACTTGGCCACAGTGCTTAGAAGAGGAAGGGCATGGCAATGGGGCACCCTACTTTTTGCGGGGGGGGGGTGGTGGCACCCTGCTTTTAACCAATGTGCTGTGATATCTCCTCTCATCAGGAGGGTGCCTCCCAGCCTTCCCCTTTCATTGGCTTTGGGATAGAGATAGAAGCACACTGCCTGGCACCTCCTGAGCCCTGGTGGAGAGGGGGGGAAGGATTGGAATCACCAAAATATTCTTGAGTGGCCTCCCCTAGGAAGGGGCTGGGCCTGACTCTTATCAGTGATCTCTTAGGCCTGGAGCTGTCACCTGGTTTTGCTCAAGGCTGAGTGAAGGGATTTCCATCCTAACTGCGTGAAAAACAGGCTTGAGAGGGAAAAACATGGAGAGTTTCGGCACTGATGAAATTAAATTCATGTTTTATGGCAAGACGGGAAAAATTTCTTTTTCTTGATGTGGATCATTTTTAAAGTCTTTATTGAATTTGTTACAGTATTGCTTCTGTTGTTTATGTTCTGGTTTTTTGATTGTTGAGGCTTGTGGGATCTTAGTTCCCTGACCAGGGATCAAACCTGCATCTCCTGCTTTGGAAGGCAAAGTCTTAACCACTGGACCAACAGGGAAGTCCCAGCAAGATAAAATAAATGTAAATTGTTTCTTTGCCCATTTGGGCCTCCTCCCTCCCATTTAGTGTGCATTTACCAGACCTCCTTACAGAGTAATATTCCTTCTTAATCTTGTTAAGGGGTCAAAATGACCCATGTCCCACAACTTGCTTTGTACTTGTAGATCTGGATTGAGTAAATGGTCAATAATATTTTGACAACCCTTTGTCTCAAAAACTTAACATATGACTGTGTTTTGACATCTGATGGGTAGAGAAGTCCTCAGAGCATTCTGAAAGACTATCTCCCAGGTTATAATCCTCAAGTTGGCTCCAATAAAATTTTCCCTTTCTTCCTTTCGTTAATTTTTTCATCCATGGTGTAGAGCATGCATGCATGCTCAGTCGCTAAGTCACGTCCAGTTCTTTGCAACTGTAGCCCACCAGGCTCCTCTCTCCATGGGATTCTCCAGGCAAGAATACTGGAGTGGATTCCCATTCCCTTTTCCAGGGGATCTTCTCAACTGAGGGATTAAACCTGAGTCTGCTGCATTGACAGGCTGGTTCTTTACCAGAGCCACTAGGGCTCAACATGATATAGAGACCCCCCTTCTAATAAATTCTTCTGACTCCTAGTTGCATAGCTTTTGCACATCTGCTCTTTGCCCCTTCAGTGGCTGAGAAAAAGCAGGGAGTAGCAGGCAGAAGAATGATTCCCATTGAACAGACGAGAAAACAGAGGTGGGGAAGGGAAGTGTCTCATCAGGGATGAAGGCAGTCTGACCCAGCCAAGAGCAGCCCTTGAGGGTGAGACCCTAGGAACTGGTTCCCTCATGACCTGAATGCGCCTCTGATTCAGTTTCAGAAGTGACCTGCAGTGGATCCTCTTCTGTGCTGACCTGCCCTCCCTCATCCAAGAAGGCCCTCAGTACGTACCCTGATTCGGGACCCCAGCCCCTTGGCTGGCTGTGCCCTCAAGCCTTTGCCCTCACCAGCCTCTGTGAGGATTGACCGGGAAGTGTGGGAAGAGTGGGTTCATCCCAGGCAGCCTAGGGGGAAGGAGGAGGGGAAGGAGAAGGGGAACTTACCCAGGTCAGGGTCCTGGGAGCATGCGCAGTAAACAGTTGAAACAAACAAGCAAGTGAACAAATCTGGTCCATTATCTCTGACTCCCCCTTGGCACCTGCTCCTCCTGGAAGCCCAGATGACATGTCTGCCTAACCTCCCACCCACTCACCCCACCCCAGCCCTCCAGCCTTGGGTTCAGGCCTTGGCCATCCCCTCTCCTAGGAGGGGGAAGTCAGGTCTCTCCAGTCGCCCTGGGAGACAAGGGAATTCCCCCAGGGCAGCAAACTGTTCCCTACACTCCAGCTTCCAGGGCAGAGGGGGCCAGGAAAGACTCGAATTAGAGGTTGGGGGGCTGGGCCTGTCTCTCCCCAGGTGTGGGCTGGTGGCCTTGTGGATGGCAGGCACCCTCCTGGCGCCCCCCGGCGGCACCCCCTTGGAGAGACTTGTGCAGGTGGCCATGGAGAGAGGATACACAGCCCAGGGGGAGATGTTCTCAGGTAGGTTGGGTGTGGAAGGGTGTCACCCAGATGTCCTGCAGGAGAGGACTGGAGAGCTTGGCTGGGATACATCAGGCACATGGGGGACTTTGTTCCATTCTTCGCACCCTTCTCCTTCCCCTGCCCCACCCCATCAAAGAGCAGAGTGTTATGAGGTGGACTCTGGAATCAGGCCACCTGGGTTCCCAGCCCAGCTCTGCCACTTCCTGCTGCGTCACCATAGACAAGCAACGTATCCTCTGTGCCTCACTTTTTTTTTTTTTTAATTTTTTTTGCAGTAGAGTTGCTTCACAATGTTGTGTCAGTTTCTGCTGGACAGCAGGATCAGTCAGCCATACACATAGATGTATGTCCTCTCTTTAGGACTCCCTTGTCATTCAGGTCACCACAGTGCATTGAGTTCCCTGTTCTGTACAGTAGATTCTCATTAGTTGTCTATTTCATACATAGTATCAATAGTACATAGGTGTCAGTTGCAGTCTCCCAGTTCCTCCCACCCTGCCCCCTTGGTATCCATACATTTATTCTCTGCATCTGTGCGTCAGTGTCTCTGTTTTGCCAATAGGATCATGTGTACCAGTTTTTCTAAATTCCACACGCATGCATTAACACAGGATCTGTGTCTTTCTCTGTGGCTCATTTTCCACGTTTGCACGAAGAGATGATGGTCACGGTGAGGGTTACAGGCATTGATTCCTAAAAGCCTTTTTCCTGGTGCCTGGTGCACAGTGACTGCTCCTCGTGTGTCTGCTCTGTCCTTGCAGTGGCCGACATGGGCAGGCTGGCCCAGGAGGCACTGGGCTGCCAGGCAGAGGTGCTCTGCGGCGGCCTGGGCGGTCCCAACAGAGACCACGTCCTGCAGCACGTTGTCGCTGGACACCCCCTCCTTATCCCGTATCCCAGGGTCAGGGAGGGAGCCGGGCTGGGATAGGGGGAGTTGGGGCAGGGGGTATGTGTGTGTGTCCTGGGGCCGTCCCACAGCATTGGCCTTGACTGCAGTGCAGCTACGACGAGGACTTCAACCACGAACCATGTCAGAGGAGGGGCCACAAGGCCCACTGGGCTGTGAGTGCAGGTGGGTTCCCCCTCCCCTGCCCTGGACCCTCACTGTGGGCCTCCCTGATCCCCAGTCTCCCCTCCTCACATGCTCACCCTCGTGCCAGCCCCTCCACACTACTCAAGGCAGGAGCCAGGGTTGGACCACCTTTGTCCCTACAGGGTAGTTAGCAGGGTCCTGGCCAGCAGCAGGTACTTCAGCATCTGTCAATCAGGGTTTTTCCCAAACAAGAAACTCAGAGCACAGAGGAGGATCAAACTGGGCTGCAAACCTGGTTCAGACACTCCCAGGCTCTGTGACTCTGGACCTCCAGGTCCGCATTTGGAAATCAGGATGAACAGTCCCAGAGCAGAGGGCTGTTTGAATGTTCAAACTCTTTAAATGGTGCCTGGTAGGTTCCATGTCTCAGTGTTAGCTATAGTCAGCACCTTCGTCTTTCCACCTGCCTGATAGAAAGCAGCGCGCTGGTGTGCACACCTCTGAGCACAGCTCTCCTAGACAGCTCGCAACAACTAGGTGATGATGTCTGCTCTGTTTGGTGCTGCCTTGGCCACCTCCCTGTGCTGACAGGCTGTCGGAGGCAGGACTTAAAATGCCTGCAGTTCTGGAGCCCAGCCCCATGGGTTCAAATCCAAGCCCAGCTGTGCCCACGCTGTGTACAGTGCAGGGATCATGGCAGCGCCCACCCTGGAGGGCAGTGGAGGGGGACTCTGGGAGCCCCAGCCCCTTGTCAGGGCTCAGCTCCTACTCACAGCCGCCCCCTCTTCCCCACAGGGGTCCTGCTGGGTGTGCAGCATGTGCCCAGCCTTGGCTACTCGGAGGATCCCGAGCTGCCAGGCCTGTTCCACCCAGTCCCCGGCACACCCCACCAGCCACCATCCCTGCCAGAAGAAGGCTCCCCAGGGGCTGTCTACCTCCTCGCCAAGCAGGGCAAGAGTTGGCACCACCAGCTGTGGGACTATGACCAAGTCCGGGACAGCAACCTGCAGCTGACGGACTTCTCGCCCTCTCGGGCTGCGGATGGCCGGGAGTACGTGGTGCCTGCCGGCGGGGTGCGGGCCGGCCTCTGTGGCCAGGCCCTGCTCCTCCGACCACAGGACTCCAGCCACTAGGCTGCTGCGGCCCCAGCTCAGCTGTGTCACCAGCCACAGAGTGCCCTGGCTTCTCTCTCTGAGTGACAGCCTGAGGGGTTGGACTGGACCTCCAACCAGAGATCCTTCATGCAAGGTCCCCCCCACATCCATCCTGGGCATCACCCCAACTCCCCCAAGCCCACCTCCCAGAATTGAGCACCTACTCTGGGCTGGGGTTATAGCCAGGAGCCACACAGACCAGCTGCCTCTGCAGGGGAGAGACTGACAACCGCTGAGACCCCAGGGCTTGTTCCCCCCGCCCCATCAGTGCTGCATCCACCCATTTCTGGCTGCCGACCACCCTCTCCTTGTACCCCTGACAGTGTCTTCATGTCAAGCCGGAGAAGCCTTTTAAAACACGAACCATGGACTTCCTGGCGATCCACTGGTCAAGACTCCGTGCAGGGGGCACGGGTTCTGATCCCTGGTTGGGAGCTAAGATCCTGCATGCCACATGGCGTGGCCAAAAACAAAACCCAAACACAAACCACATTTCACCACTGCCCTCCGGAGAAGCTTCCAGAACCTCCTGTATGCTCCTTGTGCAGCATCCTCCTGGCTCACCCCAGTCTCCCTCACCCCAGGTTCTTTCTCCTCATACTTTCTGCCACCAGTGGGGTCTCAGGTGCCTGGGGTGTCCTGTGCCTGCACCCGGCCCTCCATTAAAACTCCTGAATCCACAGTCCTGACTCTTATCACTTCCTCAGGGAAGAGGCCCTCAGGCTCAGCACCTCCCTCACCTGTCTTCTCTCCTGGTCTAAAAGGCAAAAGCTCCCACTGCTAATTATTTGTGCCAACCCTTTCACAACCCCCTTAACTCATCAAGTCCTCCAACCCTCTAAGGAGGGTACTAGATCCTCCCAGTTTGAGGGAGAACAGGCTGGAGAAGTACCGGCACTGGCCTGAGGTCACAGGGCTGGCCAGTGGTAGGGCCAGATTCAAGCCAGGCACACAGCACCTAGACAGATGGGGTCGGGGCGGGGGGAGGCCAGGCACAAGAAGAGCAACTCAGTGAAGCCAATGAACCACCAGCTCTGAGCCCACTTCTACCCCAGACCTGTCGTCATCCCCTCACCTCATGCAGCGCTAATGCTCAAATTATGAGCTTTGAGCCCATAAGCTCCAGATGTAAAAAAAAAAGACTCCACAAAATGGACTACAGATATGTTTATTGGGGTGTCGTCACAGGGGGAAGGCAGTGAAGCGATGTTGCCTCCTGATCCCCAGTGTGGCCCCATCAAACAACTACCTCTCTTGTATAAATAAGTATAAAGACAGTAGAAAAGGAGCAACCCTCAGCCTGGAAGACCATGCCAGAGCTTTGGCTAAGGGGGAGGGGGCGCCTCTCTTCCCCCAGCCCAGCCTGGTGGGCCAGGAACCCAAAGTTAGGAGCAGGACAGAGGGGCTCCACCCACGCCTCAGGGTGCTGGGGTCTTTTGCTTTGGACCAGGTTGCCATCCCCACCCACCCTGCACCTCAGGCCCAACCAAGCAGGGCATCTTCCCTGCAGAGGCCGGCCGGAGAAGGGGCGCTCCTGAGGAAAGTAGCTGGGTCCTGAGCCAGGCCCATGTCTGCCTGGCGTCTGAAAGCCCTTGCTGCGACCACAGCCCTCTAGGAGGAAGGAGACAGAAGAGGGCAGGAGGAGGAAGTCCCCAGCTGAGGCTGGTGCCTGAGGGTTGAGATGGTGCTGTCACAGTGGCGGCACGGGATGTGGCTGTGGTTTCGGTCGCCAGGGGGTCAGCAGTTCTCCAGGGAGCAGGGAAGGAGCCCATGGGGCCAGGGGCGGGTAGGACGGGGTGAACCGAGCCCTGCCCAGCGGTGTCAGCCCTCAGGCCCAACCCACAGCGCCACACCCTCAGAGCCTCTGCCAGCCTAGGCGGCCCCCAGATGAAGAGTGGGGGCTGTAACTGCTGGGTGGGAGGAGAGCTGCTGCGTTTGTTCACTAATGAGGTCTGGCTCTCCCGCCCCGCCAGCAGCCAGCCCGCAGAGGGAGGGGCCGTGGTTACCGTCACTCATGTGGTGACAGGCCTGAGGTCACGCCTGTACCGTGCAAGCATGTGCACTGCGTTCTTTCAGGGCGCGTGGTTTAGCTGCGGCCTCTGCATCCCCTCTTGGCTGGTCAGGGGCCCAGTCTGGTTCTGACTCAACTGCGGGCCCCAGCCAGGTCACACTGCCTCTCCAGTTCTTAACAACCTCTCATCTGGTCAAAGGGTGGGGCGGGCCCTCACCCGCATTTCCAAGGCCCTTCGGATCTTCCACGCTGGTCCTGCATGGTGTGCGATGCAACCTCTCCTATCCCTGGACTTTAGCTCCCCTGTGGCCAACCTCAGGCCCCCTCACATCTCGGGGCCCCTCCAGCCAGATGGGCGCCATCCAATAAATGAACCTGGTTGTGGACGAGCAGGTCAGCTCTGGGCCAGGCCCTGGAGCAGGCAGATCATGTTGTCCAGGCCCCAGAGGTAGCCGTCCTCGCGATTGCCTTCAACCCAGGGCAGCCTGTGGCTGAGCGTCTGGTGGTCAGGGAGGGCCACGGTCTTGCCGAAGTCAATCATCCAGACCTTGGCCAGGCCGGTGTGGTCGTGCACAAAGAGGAGGGAACTGCCTACCACCTGCAGAGGGAGAGGCAGGAGGTTAAAGGGAGGGGCAGGCACAGCCAAGGTCCCGGCCCCAGCAGACAGCTGAGAGGGTGGCTGATAGCATGGACTTTGGAGTTGGGCTGCCTGGGTTCAAGCCCCAGCTCTGTCACTTACAGGCTGCATGGCCCTGGGCAGGGGACTTTTAACTCTCCTTACCATTTACCTCGAAGACTGCTATGCATGTTATTTATAGGAAGTAATCCACATAAAACTCTTAAAAGACTTGCCTGTATAAACAAATACAAAACAGGGATTTCCCTGGTGGTCCAGTGGTTAAGAATCCGCGTTGCAATGCAGCGGACAAGGACTCGAGCAACTAAGCCTGAGTGCTGCAACTCAAGCCTGCACACTGCAACTAGAAAGAAGCCAGTGACTAGAGAAGCCCGAGAGCTGTAACTAAGACCTGACAGCTGAAATAAAAAAGTTTTTAATGTAAAACAGTGTTAGCTGTTACCCCTTTTCAAACTGGGGTACAAAATCCAATGCCTGCAGGATCCTAAATGGGTCAAAGGAGCCTGGTGGGGACTGAGGGTGTGGATAATGCCTCCTCATGGTCAGGGGCAGCAGCTACTCAGCCCCAGGGAATTGCTACTGGTGACCCGAGGCAAGTGGCTTCCTTTTTTCCAGGCTCAGTTTCCTCATCTGTAGAATGGGGATGACCTCCCTCCTTGGGATCATTGCAGCATTCCATGTTCCACAGCTCACAACCTGCCTTGTGGAGCTGGGCACACCGCCCTACGGAGATACTGGGCTGTTTTTTCTTTTTAAATTAGAAATACAGGGCTTCCCTGGTGACTAAGTGGTAAAGAATCTGCCTGCCAATGCAGGAAACATGGGTTCGATCCCAGGTCCAGGAAGATCTCACATGCTGCGGACCAACTAAGCCGGTGCGTCGCAACTATTGAGCCTGTGCCCTAGAGCCCAGGAACCACAACCCCTGAAACACGCGCCCTAGAGCCTGTGCTCTGCAACAAGAGAAGCCACCGCAATGAGAAGCCTGCACACCGCAACCAAGGGTAGCCCCCGCTTTCTCCAACTAGAGAAAGCTCGAGCAGCAGCAGAAAGCCCGGCACAGCCAAAAATAAATAAAACTTTTTTTTTTTAATTAGCAACACAGTCCTTCTTCTTGTCTAACTACAGGTTTGCAAGCCCCTCCCTTTTGCTAGTTGGGTTTCAAACATCAGTTCTTCCAGGGAACACAGGTGACGGGGCAGCTGAGCAGGTGGCTGCCAGGAGAGGCACCGCCGCCCAGTTCTGGATGGCTGTTGGCACATGGGGAGGAGCCCAGGACTGCCACGTCTCCTGTGGTCCAAAGGAAACTAGAAATCCCAATTTTGATGTGAAGTCTCAGGTTTTAAATCTTGGCAACTTGTTTTTTTTTTTCAGATTCAGTCACCAGGCAGGTGAAACCAAACACGAGGATAGAGGAGACAGAGTCCCCAAGCCTCCTCTTTGTGCCTCGCATTGTGAAGCTCGAAGGCAGTGATGGTGATGAGGGTGACAGTCAGTGATGACATGTGACAGTGAAAACTGGCACACACTGAGGGTTTCCTGTGGGCTGGGCTTCACCTAAGTTAATCCACTTAACCTTCACTACACCCAGGAGGCAGGTGCTCCTGGTGCCCTGTCCTACAGGTCAGGAGACAGGCCTGCAGAGCCACTGCCCAGGCAGCTGGGGTTCAAACACGGCCCGCCTGACTCCCAGATGTGGCTCTTTCGGCAGTCAGTGCTAACAGGAAAAAGAGGAGAGAGGGACTTGGAAGAGAGAGATGGAAGAGCGTGGAGATACACCTGGTGACGTCACCACAGACTTCCTGAGACAGCCCCAGAGAGGTGACGGCTTCCAAAGAGATAGACTGTGAAAGGGCGGGAAAGGGGAGGGGGAGAGCTGCCAAAGGAGGAATGCAGGGAACAATAACTGTAAGTAGCTATGGAGAATTCCCTGGCGATGCAGTGGTTAAGAATCTGCATTCCAGATCCCACGTGCAGTGAAGCAACTAAGCCCATGCGTGTGCAACAATGATTAAGCCTGTGCACTAGAGCCCAGGAACTGTAATGACTGAGCCCACACGCCCTAGAGCCCACACTCCGCAACAAGAGGCCACTGCAATGAGAAACCCTTGCACCACAACTAGAGAGTAGCCCCTGCTCTCCACAGCTAGAGTCCCAGTGCAGCCAAAGATAAAAAAAATACATAAAATTATCTTCTTCAAAGAGAAAAGAATCTGCCTTCCAATGCAGGGAACTTAGGTTCAATTCATGGTCGGAGAACTAAGATTCCACATGCCACAGAGCAACCAAGCCTGAGCACCACAACAAAGATGTCTCATGCCACAGCTAAGGCCTGATACAGCCAAAAATAAAGAAAAATTATTTTAAATAATAATTATGGCTACAAAATCATCACAAGAGCTGGGAGCTCTTCTGCGCTCTGAACAGCACTCTATATTCGCTCAGGTCCACCTCAGCAGCTCCATAAGGAAGGTACTATTTTCCCTTCCTCTCCCACGAAGAAACCAAGGCCCAAGGGGGTAGGCCACATGTCCAGGGTCACATGGCAGGACCAGCCTTCACCCCAGGCTGTCTGCCTGCAGTCCGTGCTCCCAACTGTCCCCTCCCTGAAATTCCTGATGCTGCTTACCCTAAAGAAGCAAACTCCCAAACCTAGGGGAGGGGCCTCTTTTTTTTTTTGCCATGCCATAAGGCTTGTGGGATCTTAGTTCCCCGACTAGGGTTTGAACCCAGGCCCTGGTCAGTGAGAGTCCTCACCACTGGACCACCAGGGAATTCCCTCAGGGTCTCCTTTTATAGCTTTGGCAGGTGACTCTGTCAGCGGTTTCTCCTGAGGCCACCTGGACCCAGACACCCCCCGACACACACAGGGCCCTCTGTTCCCATGGCGGCTGGGGCTCACACCTCGTGGGTCCTGAAGAAAGGGGAGCTTTCCAGAGCTTCACGAAGTTCTTCTAGGCGTGCCACATACTTTCTCTGTGGGTGAGAGGGAAGATTTCTTGGTTAGTTCATGGACTTTGTGGGTCCTTACCCACCTTAAGATCTGACTCCATCTCATTCCCCCCAAAGGAGTGGGCAGACGCCAGCCAGGATCGGATAAGAGGAGCCATGGGGAAATGGGAGGGGGCCAGGATTGGAGGCATCAGGGTGGCACAGATAAGAGTGTAGCTGGTAGATTACATGAATGCCCACAATTTCTAGCAGCTTTTCCTACCAAGAGGCAGACTCTTTGCCTTATAATCTAGGCTTGATCGTATGAGTTGCTTTGGTCAATAGAACCTTGTAGGAATGAAGGTGGCCATTCTGAGCTCAGTCATTGAGAGACCTTGGTTTTCACTTGCTCTCTTGTTCTGCTGCTTCCACTGTGAGAACAAGCCCAGGCCAGCCTGCTGGGCGATCAAGCCAGAAGCTGAGACAGTGAGGCAGCCACCAGACATGACAGCAGGGCACTCCTGGACCTGCCAACCCTGACAAGGCAGTAAGCGATGCCAGCCCAGTGTCAGCTGAAGCAAACAATGGTTAACATGGGAGGAACAAGGATGTGGCGGTCCTACGCTTCTGAATCTGGGGGCATGGGTGTCCCGCTCACCAGGATTATGTGGTTCCCGTCCACAAAATCCTCCAACACCTTTGTCACCTGCTCCAGCTTCTGCGTCTTCTTGAAGTTAGTGTTGCAGGTCCCGTCGGCTTTCTGTAAGACGAGGGGTGTCATGGCTTTTCCTTCCCACACCCAACACCAAGCAGCCTCAGACACCTCTGGGGGGCAACTACCTGCCTCCAGGCTTACTTGCTGTTCAGGGGAAGCCAGCCACCTGGTCATACTCAGCCCCAGGTCATACTCCTGAGCAACCAGTCCTTCAGGTCTGACCTTGAACCCCCTGGATGAACCGGTCTAGCCAAGTGGGCTTTGGAGAGCTTTGGATCTGGCTTTGAATCATGGCTCTGATACTTCCTAACTCAGTGGCCTTGAGCAAGTCACTTCACCTGCCTCAACCTTGATTTCCTCATCTGGAAAATGGGATTGTGTTAATATCCACCTCCTAAAGCTGGTATAAGGATTAGGATCCATAGCACAGTGCTGGGCGCCACTCAGTAAAGTGCTCAGTCGCTCAGTCATGTCTGACTCTTTGCGACCCTGTGGACTGTAGCCCGTCAGGCTCCTCTGTTCATGGAATTTTTCAGGCAAGAATACCGGAGATGCTTTCGAATTGTGGTGCTAGAAAAAACTCTTGAGAGTCCCTTGGACTTCAAGGAGCTCAAACTAGTCAATCCTAAAGGAAATCAACCCTGAATGTTGGTTAGGAAGGACCGATACTGAAGCTGAAGCTCCAATACTGTGGCCACCTGAAGTGAAGAGCCGACTCATTGGAAAAGCCCCTGATGCTGAGAAAGACTGAGGGCAGGAGAAGAAGGGGGCGACAGAGGATGACATGGTTGGATGGCATCACCAACTCAATGGACATGAGTTTGAGCAAGCTCTGGAAGATGGCGAAGGACAGGGACGCCTAGAGTGCTGCAGTCACAGGGTTGCAAAGAGTCGGACGTGACTGAGCGACTCAACAACTCTAGGGGTTCTTCCCTACCCAGGGATCAAACCTGCGTCTCTTGCATCTCCTGCATTGCCAGGCAGATTCTTTACCACTGGGCCATCTGAGAAGCTCCCATACTACACTTGATCTTAGTCAAAAGGCAGAGAAGCAGTAAAATAAAGGAGACTAATGTTATTTGTTATGTCTGAGAGAGGTACAAAGGGCCCCCTGAGTCATCCTGCCAGGCTATGCCAGGTGCCCTGTGGGCAATGGTAACACAGAGGTAACAGCACAGGTGTAATCAGATGAGGGAGGCAGATACTGAATAAGATCATCATAAAGGGAGATAAGATACGGGAGTGTGGGAAGTTAGAAGGAGGTAAAGAGAAGCCCTGAACTAGTAGGACAGAAATCAAGGTGGGCTTCCCAGAGGAAGTGGAATTTGGAAGGAGACTGGGAAGTAACTGAGAGTCAGTTAACCAGCGGAAGGGGGAAGAGCAGTCCTGGCACAGGAAACAGCAAGCGCAGAGGGCCTGTGGCCGGAGATAGGAGGACCCTTTCAAAGAAATGAGTACTTCACTGTGCCATCCACAGGGGCTTGTGGTACACCCACAGAGAGCTAATACAGAGGGAAAAGAAAGGAAGGAAGGAAGCAGAGGGGGAGGAAAATCTCTCTCTCTGCAATGATGAGGAAAACTCTCCAGGACCATGCCATCTTTTGTAAGAAAGAGAGGAAAATGTAGGCTGCATTTGTTTGTATATAGAGGAAGAAATGTAAGTAACTGATCAAGTGGTTCCCCATGAGGAGGTGTGGCGTTGCGGGGGGTGGGGGCACAGAACAGGAAGGAGAGCAACAGGGTTGGGAGAGAGATTTCCTTTACATTATTTTGACTTTCAAACTGTGGTGGATAGCTATCCACACAATTAGATTTAATTTACAAAAAAGAAAAGAAGAAGAAGAAAAAAGAGAAAACTTTTCTGCATAAGAAGGAAAAAGCCCATCCAGCTGCTGTGTCAGAAGATGGATCAGAGTGGGTGGGTCCAGCATCTGGGAGCCCAGGGCGGCTGGGGTAGGAGAAGATGGGGCTGGACTCAGGGCCTTGGGGAGGGGGAAAGAAGGTGGAATCAAGAGACTTTCAGGCAGGTGGATAAACAAAACTTGGTCTGTGGCAGACATGGCAGGAACAGGGAAGCGGACCTCTCCCAGCCTGTTTTTCCATCCTCTGCAGTCTCCTGCTCGCTCTCCAAATCTGGCATCTTTCCAGTTTTTTCTGACACCCTAGTTGGTTGGTTTTTCTGTCACTCTGTCTCAGACCTAGCTCTTAGCCCTCCAGAAACAGGCCAGCAGCTCCTGGGCCTCACCTTGATGCCCTCGATCCGGAAGCCCAGGGTGGAGGTTGAGCTCACGGTCTCCCTCCACTGCATGTAGCGGGGCTTGGTGACCGCACACTGGGCATGCTCCTCGGGGGTGGGGGCCCCGGGGTCCACAGCCACCATCTTCTCATACATGTCCTTCCGGGGCCGGGGCCGTTCTCGCGCCTTCACCAGCTCCTCCTCCAGGTAGGTCCTGGGACACAAAGGATGTAGCAAGGGAAACTATGAAGAACAAAGCTGGAGGACTTTTACTCCCTGATATCAAGGAGTGTTATAAAACTATAGTATGGCACAAGAATAGACAAACAGATCAGTGAACTGGGACAGAGTCCACAAACAGACACACAAGTACATTCACCTGATTTATGACAAGGAAGGCACTGCAGTTCAATGGGGAAGGAGCAGTCTTTTCAATCAATGATACTGGGTCAACAAGATATCCATACGGAAAGGGAAAATGAACCTCGATCCCTGCCTCACACCATATATAAAAATTACATCTAGATGGATTGCAGATCTAAATGTGAAAGTTAAAACTAAGCTTGTAGGGGTTTCCCTGGTACCTCAGTGGTAAAGAATCTGTCTGCCAATGCAGGAGACACAGGTTTGATCCCTGGTCCAGGAAGATCCCACATGCCACAGAGCAACTAAGCCCATATGCCACAACTATTGAACCTGTGCTCTAGAGCCCAGGAACCATAACTGCTACTGAGCCTGCACACCCTAGAGCGCGTGCTCTGCAACAAAGAGAAGCCACTGCAATGGGAAGCCTGTGCACCACAACTAGAGAGTAGCCCCTACTCGCTGCACCTGGAGAAAAGCCCTCATGGCAACAAAGACCCAGCACAGTCAAAAATAAGTAAATAATTAAAAAAAAAAAAAAACCTGTAGAAGAAAACACAGGAGATCACTGTGATCTTAAAGTAGGCAGATTTCTTTAAAAGCTACTAACCATAATGAAATAAACTGATAAACTGTACTACATTAAAAGTACTTCTGTTTATCAAAAGACATGAAGAGAGTGAAATGGGAGACCTGGAGAGAGAGAGAATGGTTTGTGTGTGTGTGTGTGTATGTGTGTGTGTATGTGTTTGTATCTCCAGCAAAGGACATGTATCCAAAATACATAAAGAATTACAAATCTTTATAACAATAAGAGAGCCCAGTCAAAAAATGAGCAAAATGAAATAGTAAAATGGGCAGTTTTCAAAAGAGGATATCCAAATGGCTAATCAATGCTTAATTTCTTTGGTCATCAGAGAAATAGAAATTAAAACAATAAAGAGATACCCACCAAGATAGCTAAAAGTAGTAAAACAGGTAATACAAAGCATTGATGACAAGATAGAACAACTGGAACTCTCATACACTGCTGATGGAGAAGGATGCTAGTACAACCACTTTGAAGATTGGCTTAAGACTTCCCTGGTGGTCCAGTGAATAAGATTCTGTGCTCCCAGTGCTGGGGGCCCAGTTTGATCCCTGGTTAGGGAACTAAATCCCACATGCCACAACTAAAGATCCCACATGCCACAAGCTGGACCTGGTACAGCGAAATAAATAATTAAGTATTGTTTAAAAAGAAGAAGATAGGTTTGGTGCTATTTTCAAAAACGTCCACCCAACCCTTTGCCTCTGCCCCATGGCTGCCCCTGAACCTACCTGCTGCCCATCTTGCAGTCCATGATGGAGGGGTTCTCAAAGTCTGCCAGCAGATCTTCCATCTGGTTAAAGGTCTGGCCATCCCGCTGCACTACGCCATAGTAGGCTGGCACAAAAGGCCGCAGGGGGTCACGCATCAGCTGCTCCAGGCTGCGCTGCTCATACTGACAGAAACGCTTCAGAATCCAACCATCTTCTCCTGCCTGAAAGTTCCCTGTGAGCAGCCATCAACAAGAGGGTCAGAAACTGAATGAGCCACTTCCCCGTGTGTCTCAGATCCTGGCCACCATCATCTTGCCTGACCCATCTGCAATACTTTCTCTCCCTCCCTCCAGCTCTCAAAATCTTGGCCAGGGGAATGTATTTGAATCAGTTCTAATGAGGTGGATGAACCTAGAGCCTATTATATTGAAGTAAGTCAGAAAGAGAAGTATAAATATTGTATACTGATGCATATATATGGAATCTAAAAAGATGGATTTATTTTCAGGGAGGCAATGGAGAAACAGACATAGAGAATGGATCTATGGACATGGAGGGAGGGGAGAGGGTGAGATGTATCCAGAGAGTAACATGGAAACTTACAATACCATATGTAAATGTAAATAGCCAATTCCCATAGCCAATGGGAATTTGCTGTAGGATTCAGGGAACTCAAACAGGTGCTCTATGACAATCTAAAAGGGTGGAATGGGTAGGGAGATGGGAGTTTGGGGAGGGAGGGGACATGGGTGTACCTATGGCTGATTCTTGTTAATGTATGACAGAAAACCACAAAATACTGTAAAGCAATTATCCTTCAATTAAAAAAAAATCTTGGCCACAGTTGGTGAAGGAAGGGCCTAGTTCTGCATTTTTGTTTAAACAGAGTCAGATTCCCAGCAGACTATGTTCTCATTTGTTTTGTAATTTTGGATTATGAGCTCACGATCAGCAGTGAGAACTTTTGTGACAGCTGAGTCAAGAGCATGACTCTCCAGAGCTGATATGCATTTGCTTCAGCCTGGAGTCCCAGAGCGCTAACAAAACGGACCTTGTTAATTCACAAATCTGGCATTTCCTGGGCCGTGCAGATAGTGTAGATTAGAATGACAGATAGTATTTTCAGATTATATTTTCCAAAATGTCTGTAACGGTAATCACGAACCCTTCTCCTGGGGCATTTGTTTTGTTTTCATCATATATATATGATGAGTAAAGAGTAGCTCATGTCCACACACTCTTCTAGAATTTTGCCACTCCAATCAAGAAGTGGAATCTAATTCTTTAATTCTTTTCCCCTTGATTCTGACAGAATCTTGCTTCTTATGGCAGAAGCAACACTATGACTTCAGAGTCTGAGACGCAACCTCCACTTTGTTATCACAGACCCTTGCCTTTCAGTCCTGAGCTACCAAGTAAGAAATCTGACTGCTGAGGCACCATACTGTAAAGAAGCCCAAGCAGCCACACTGAGAAGTCACACATGGGCTTTCCAGCTGGCAGCCCCAACGGAGAACCAGCCAACAGCCAGCATCAACTGCCTGGTGTGTGAATGAGTGAATCTCCAAAGGTTTCCAGCCTGCAGCCTTCAACTGTCCTAGCTGAATTCCCAGGTATCATGACGCAGCAATAAGCCATCCCACCTACGCTCTGTCTGAATTCCTGACCCAAAACTTATGAGTGTAATAATATGGTTGTTTTATTCCACTAAGTTGTTTGTTTGTTTTTTTAACCACTAAGTTTTGAATTTTCTGTTTTCCGTTTTTTTTAACTCAGCAATAGTAACTAGGATACATACAGATGGCAGGCCTGTGTTGACAGTTTTGGTGGTGGGGGGCGGGGAGGACTTTGCCTTTCTCTGACTCAGATCTGAGAATGAACAGGAAGATAAGTTCCCTTCCCTTTGCTCATAGGAACAATTTGTCTAGTCTAGCCCACTGCCAGTTTTTGTAAAAAGAAGGAAAAAAAAAAAGCTTTATTGGAACACATTATCTATGTCTGCTTATATGTTGCAAAAACAGAGTTGAGTACTTTACATTTATTATCTAGTCCTTGACCAAAAATGCTAGATGCTTGGCCTCATGCTACTATGTGCTTAAGACACCATGCTAAGTCCTTCGGGGGGAAAAAACATTAAAGCTGTTGTTTGTTGTTGTTTAGCCACTAAATTGAGTCCAACTCTTTTCGACCCCATGGACCGTAGCCCGCCAGGCTCCTCTGTCCATGGGATTTCCCAGGCAAGAATACTGAAATGGCTTGCTATTTCCTTCTCCAAAGGATCTTCCCTACCCAGGAATCGAATCCCCATCTTTTGCATCAGCAGGTGTGTTCCTTACCACTGAGCCAACAGGGAAGCCCCATAGCTGTTGTTTCCTGGGGGCCTACTCTGCTCCAGACACAGGATGGGGACAGGGACTGGGAGCTGCCATTTAGGAGGGGTAGGGCCCCAGTGAGGGAAAGTAACTTGCCCAGGGCCATCCACAAATAAAGAGCAGAACTCGGATTCAAGCTCAGGCCCCTCTGTCTCCGTGGTCAAGGTTTGCCCCCCACCACCCTGACACCATTCTAACAGGACACAGCCCTCCACCCTGAGGTGCGAATGGCCCGGCCCAGCCTAAGCACGCGCCGCAACGGCTCCAGGAGCTGGAGACTGCCCTGAGGTGCGAATGGCCCGGCCCAGCCTAAGCACGCGCCGCAACGGCTCCAGGAGCTGGAGACTGCCACTTAGCCCATTTTACAGATGGGGACCTAAAGGACAAAGAGCGGTTCCTTCCCCCCCTCCAGGCGTCTCTGCCCAGATCGGGCTGCCCCCCAGCCACCCTTCTCCCCGCCCGCTCTCACCAGAGTGTCCAGACAGCTGGACCCAAGGGTAGTGTTTTCGGAAGGAGACCACAAAGGGCGAATACTTCAGAACTGTCTTCAGCTTCTTCCACGGCTTGTTCTGTGTGGGGCAGAGAGGGTGGGGTCAGGGTTGAGGCCAGGAAGGGAGGATGAGGCGAGTGCCCTGAGAGGGAACCAAGGGGCAAGCCTGGGGTCTTTCCAAGGGCCAGTGGGGCTTCCTGGGATCGCTGGGCTTAAGCTCATTGGGGTGAGCAAAGCTCACTTACTTTAGTAATCATGAGCACCCTCCAAAGCCTCAGCAAAGGTGAGAAGAGTCCCTTTCCATTTATCTCAGTGTCATCACTTCTTTTTTTGGCTGCACAGCATAAGGGATCTCCCCCAGTCAGGGATCGAACCCTATATCAGGAGCACAGAGTCTTAACCACTGGACCACCAGGGAAGTCCCTCAGTGTGATCACTTTGTATCTGTGTCTCTCTGTCCTTCTCAAAGAAGTAAGGATAGGCTAGGTTTTGTAGTCACCAGTAACACCCTACATCTTTCCATGATATACACACACCAAAAATGGGGAAGCCTGCTGTTCCTGAATGAAGTCAGATCTTCCAGGGAAAATGATAAAGGAGTTGATGGATAGAGGCGGAACAACAGAGAGAGAAATAGAGACAGGGGGCAAAGTGATGACTGGGACAAAGATAGAGACTGTGGTGGCCCTAACAGCTGCTCACCAAAGACCTCAGGCTTGTCTCCCTGCCAGGAATACCCCTGCCCTCTCAAACTTAGCTTTGGCCAATGAAATGTAAGTGGAAGTGTCACTTTTAGATGGAGTCTTAAAGCCAGTGAGTGACTCCATGTTCGTTTTCCTATTAAAGAAGGGGGGGGGGCAGGGCACTGTGGCAAGAGAAACAGCAGCTGAGTGAAGGCAGCATGGAGCAGGGGCCCCTCGCCTCACCCATCACTTCTGAGGGCCCATGTTCAATCCCTGGTCAGGGAACTAAGATCGCACAGGCAGCACAGCCTAAAGAGAAGAAAAATCCTTCCTTGCTTCAAGTCATTAAGTTTGGGCGCTGTTTATTACTACAGCAATCCTGACCTCTTCCCACTGACACAGAGTTACCAGAAGAGAAAGAAACAGAGAAACAGAATGGGAGACAGGGTAATGACAGAGAAAGAAAATGAAACATAGATGCAGAGAAAAGGTGGCAGCAAATAAAACAGAGAAGCCAACAGAAAACAAGGATTCAGTTGTATCCTGTTGACTCAACCAAGAGCATCTGCACACACACACCCATGTGTGTACACACACACACATGCATGCACACATGCGTGCTAAGTCACTTCAGTCCTGTCCGACTCTGTGTGACCCTGTAGACTGTAGCCCACCAGGCTCCTCTGTCCATGAGATTTCCCAGGCAAGAATACTGGAGTGGGTTGCCATGCCCTCCAGGGGATCTTCCTGACCCAGGAACCAAACTCAAATCTCTTACGTCTCCTGCATTGGCAGGTGGGTTCTTTACACTAGTGTGCATGCACACACACACACAAATACCTTCTCTGCTCCAAGCACATACCAAACTCTTAGCAAGGATTGGGAAAATGAGTTGTGTCCAGAGAAAAAAACCTACATGGCTCATCTCCCTCCACTGAGGGTCAAAGTCATGTTGTCTCCTATACCCTGAAAACCCCGTTACCTAGCAGACATCTAATGGATGGTGGGAAGGTCAAACACAGACCAGAGAGTTGGACTGCAGGACTCAGGAAAGGTTCTCCCCTCCCCTCTCCAGCTGCCAGCCATGGAGAGGAGATGATGAATGAAGGTTCCTGTTTACTAAGCACCTGGAACAATCTAGGCACAATGACAAAGGCTCAGTGTGGCATAACCCACCTAATCCTAAAAACACCATCCCAGAAGGATTGTTGACTGTATTACAGGGGTGGAAAGACTCAGAGGGGTGAAGTCACCTGCCTAAATCACACAGTGTACTGTTGGGGTTCTATCTCTGGTCTGCCTCCACTGCCCTGGGGTTATCCACCACAGCCCTGCCAGATTACAAGCCTTGACTGAGAGCAGAACTGAGGTTGCCATGGTTACAAGCATGTCCCCAGTCATGGCCTGACACAGAATAAGTGCTCCAAAAATATAGTTTGGGTTGAAGGAAGTTGACTGAGAGTGTGTTTTTCTTTCTTTCTTTTAATCATAAGTAGATTCAGTATCTTCTTTATCTCTTTTTTCTTAGATCTGATGGTTAATCTGGGCTGTCTCAGATTTCATCATGCCCTTAGCTCACATGTCCCCCGCTCCCCACCGCCCCAGTCCAGGAAGCCCCTCTTTGATACCCTAGGTCTGGCCAGTCACCTTCTCTAGACTCCCACAACCCGGTGGGCTTCCCCCATCCCAGCCCTGACCCCTCCGAGCTGTCACTGCCTGTGATGGGTCTGTCTCCTCCCAGTGACCTGGGAGCTCCATGCAGGCAGGATGTGTTCCCGGCAAAGCCAACATGGAGCCAAACACATAGCAGGGACTTGGGGACTGTCTGTTGCCTGATTAGAAGGATGCATGTGAGAAGGAAGGAAGGGGGGAGGAAAGGAAGAAAGTAGCTGGGTCTTTAAGGTCAGATGGGATTTCAAAACGAAGGGGGCAGGAAGTGAGGGGTATTCTGGGCAGTGGGAATGGCTTGAGCAACAATCAGAGGCAGGATGGCAGCAGTGTGTTCGGGGAACAGCACGTACTTAGGCTCCGTTGCAACAGCAGAAGGGGTCAGGAGGGGAGAAGGGAAGCTGAACAGAGGAAGGAGCCTGGAGACAGGAAGCTCTGAACTCAGGACCAAACTCCTGGTCGCTATCAGGAAAGCCCTGGGGAACCATGGAAGACTCTGGAGCTGGGCACCTTCAAATATTAGTCACAGCTGGGCCCTGGAGACAGATTCTAGAGGATGAGGAAACACTGAAGACAGAAAGGCTCAGAGGAAGGCAGATGAGGAGGGATGGATCCACACATTATAGGGGTGAAAATGCCTGGGTTTTCAACTCAGTCAGAACTGAGTTAGAATCTAGGCTCCGACTGGACAAGGCCAACTCTAAGCAAGTGATCTCACCTCTCCAGGCCTTAGTGTCCCCTCTGTAAAATGGAGATAATAATCCCAAACTTACAATGCTGTTATAAAGATTCAACGAGTTAATAATACACAGCACTCAGAAAAAGTGCCTAGCGTTCAGTAAAAGTTGGAATCTGTGTCTTCCAAGGTCTGTGACTTTGGATGAGTCTCTGTGCTTCAGTCTCCTCATCTGTAAAATGGAGATAATAGAATCTTCCTCATAGGGCTGCTGTGAAGTTTAAATGTGTTGATACAAGCCAAGAGTTCAGCACAGGGACTTCCCTGGCGGACCAGTAGTTTGGACTCTGCACTCCCAATGCAAGGGGAGCAGGTTTGATCCCTGATTGAGGAGCTTAAATCCCTTGTGCAGCAAGCTGCAACCAAAAAATAAATAAATCAACAAAAGAGCTTGGCACAGGGCTTGGCATAAGTGAGTGAGAGCTGTTGCTTTCCTTTTTTTTTTTTTTTTTTTTCCCTTCATTCACTCCAGCTCAGCTGCTCTGAGATGCCAAGGAGGTGAGGGAATAGGGAGAGGGAACAGCAACAGCAGAGCCTCAGAGGGTCAGTGCAGGCAGGCTGGGGCAGGTCTATCTGTTACACCTGCGGCCACATGTGTGAGCATGTTCAGAGAGCAAAGCATGTGGGGTGAGTGGGGCTCAGGGCAGACTCCAGCCAGGGGCCCCAGGACAATGGGAGGCTCCAGCAGACTGACCCATGGGAGGCTCTCATACCTGCACTGACCCTCCCTCCCTGAACCTGCCCTGCCAGCCCTCCTGATTCACCAGCAGAGAACCGCACCCAAGCTGAGGATAGAGGATGTAAACAAGAGATTGCAGGAGCACCCTGGGGATCTGGGGGTAATGCAGTGGGGAGATGGGAGAGTCCTTGGCTGGGGTCCCTTAGCGTTTGGGGTTCACACAGCCCTTTGAGAATGATAAAAAAAAAAAAAATACTGGGTGCTTGCTCCCTACAGAAGTGAATGAGCTTAGGGTGTTGAAGACTGATGATCCCTTAAGGCAACTACGGGCCCTAGACTAAGCAGAGTTGGGTAGAAAGTGCACCCTTTCTGTCTCCCTAAACTACTATGCTTTAAAGTCTGGGCGGGGTGGGGGGGGGGGCGGGTCACAGACTGTCCAGAGGATCCAACAGAAGTCACAGACCCTTGCTGCAAAAGCATGTGTATATACTCACAGGACTCACGCAACTTTTAGGGGTTCCTGGGTGCCATGAAGTTGACCAGCAGCCATCCATTTTAGACCCCAGGACTGGAGGCGGGGGAAAGGAGAGAATGAAGAGGAGGGCGCCTGGAGAGCTAGGAACCCTGCTGTCAGAGGGAAGAGGTTGGTGGATGGAAGAGGTGCCTGGAGATAAAACTGCTGGTGGAGTTCTAGAGAACTTCTCAAAGGAAAGGCGGGGGTGGGAGAGTTGGGGGGTGGGCTATGGGGTCTGTGGGGGTCTGGCTCAAGGGTGCAATGGGTCCCACTCACCCCAGACCTGTCCTCGGGGTCGCTGGCACCTCCGCCCCCAGCCACCACGTCATCCTCAGACTCGTCGAAAGAGGAGGCAGAGGAGAAGCCACCACTGCCCGCCTCAAGCTGGGAGGGGGGTCCCCCTGGTCGAGCCTCAGGCTCAGGGGTCTCCGGAGTGATAATGAGGCGGGGCACAGGGGTCAGGGTGCTACCCTCCAGGTGAGAGTACAGGTGAGTCACCAACTCCCTGTGTTCTGGTTCTTCTAATGAGTCATCTTGGTTGGGCTCCCCCAAAAGGCAGTCTGTCCTAGGCTCCGTCTGGGGTCCGTCAGTGCCGGGCTGTGACCACAATCCATCGGTATCTTGTGTTGGGAAACCACCGGGGTCAAGCTGCTTCCAGGCTGTTTCAGTGTCCTGTTGTATCTGGGAGCCATCAGTGTGCAGCTCCGTCCAGGAGTCTTCGGTACCTTTTTGCGTCCTGGAGCCCTCGGTAAACGGTTGTTTCCAAGAGCTGTCAGCACTGCGCTCTGTTGAGAGAGGGACCCCCTCTGGCTGGGTCCGGACGCTTGACCTGTTCTGGGTGCAGAGGTTATCAGCCCTGGGCTTGGCCCTCTCTGACTGGGTCTGTGACCCATATTTTTCTAGTTCTGTCCAGGGCCCGTCAACCCCTGGCTGTGCCCAGAGGTTAGTCCTCTGGGGCTGAGACTGGAGGTCAGTCCTGTGTGGATCAGCCCAAAAGCCATCTGTCCCAGTCTCTGTCCAGTCACCGGCTGTCTCCAGCTCTGACCAGTGGCTGCTCCCTCCTAGATGTGTCCGGAGAATGGACTTGCCTGGCTCCGTCGTTGGGTTGGGCCGCTCCGTCTCCGCTCCGAGGCCAGCTGCTTCAGGCTCAGCCCGTCCGTCGGCCCCCGACTCAAGCCCGAGGCTGGCCCTCTCGGGCTCGGTGTGGCGGTTGGACTCCTCGGTTCGGGCCCGGGGCCCGCCCCCTTCCGGCCGCCCCA
>NW_011494852.1:8000346-8011487 GCF_000754665.1 Bison bison bison | reverse complement strand
CGGGCTTCAACCGGGCCCAGCCCCTCCTGTCCCTTTAAATCCCGCGAGGGGTGTGGCTGGGGAGCCCCAATTCGCGGGTTCCGGCCCTCGGAGCTCCAGCCCGCCCAGCCACGGAGGGGTTAACCGATACTCCCTCCTCCATCCAGGGGAAAGCCCCGAAGCCCCGCCTCGCCGGACGTGACGTAAGGGACGGGCCTTATCTGGCTCCTCCCACCTTCTTTGACTGGGTGGACTGTGAATCCCTGACAGGTCGTGTTTGTGGGGCTGGTGTCCTGATCGCGGACGAGTAGACCCCTCTATACACCCTCGCAACTAGTCCAAACTCGCCACACCCTCGACTGGCTAGTTTAGTCTCCTGTAACCCCCTGCGACGAGTCCAGCAGCCCCCTCATTCTTCACGCAGCGCCGGAAAGGACTTTCAGAGACTTGGGAATTCTATTTGCGTCAGTTGAGACCCGCCTCTGCTAGTTCTTAGCCGCGTCCCCATGAGGGAGTGACTTCCACTCCCAACCCCTTGTCTGAGCCCCAGACTCAGTTTTCTCATCTGTAAAATGAGGATACGTTACTTTATTGTTTGGAAAAAGGTGTGTTCGGTGTCACAGGAGCCAATTACTTTTACCAACTGGGAAATTGTGGCCCAGAGCAGTGAAAGAAATTGAAGGCCAAATTCTGGTTCCAACACTAACTTCCAGGATGACCTCTCCCAACAGACTTGTCTCTTCTGAGCCTCAGTTTCCCCATCTGTAAAAAGGGTTGTTATGGGGATTTTTTTATTTACTTAAAATAACACATTTGTGTACTTGTTTTGTCCCAGGAGCTGCACTTATCATTATATATAATGATATATATATATCCCCAAAATCTTAAAAGGTGGGATCATCGTCATCCCCGTTGCACCATCAAGGAAACAGAGGCACAGAAAGGCAAAGCACTGGACCACCAGGGAATTCTCATACATCTGAGAATTCGCTGGTGGTCCAGTGGCCAAGACTCTGCCTTCCCAATTTAGGGGACTCAGGCTTGATCCCTGGTCAGGGAACTAGATCCCACATGCCACAACTAATGAGTTCACGTGATGCAAAGAAGTTGGAAGATCCTGTGTGCTGCAAAGATCCTGTGCAGCCAAAGAGGTAAAATAAATTTCAAAAGGATCATACATATAAATTGTATAGATTTGAACCTTCAGTTCAGTCACTCAGTCGTGTCCAACTCTTGAGTGACTCATGAGTGATTCCTTGTAGCACACCTGAGCTGGCTCTGTTCACCTCCAGACCTCATCTTATCCTTTTTGCCTCATTCACTCTGCCATTAACCTCTTTCCTATTTTCCTTCCATGGCAGGGACTTTGAACTGGTTGTTCCCTCTGCCTGAAACATTCTTCCCTCAGCTATTTCAATAGTTCCTTCTCTCACCTCCTTCAGATCTTTACTCAAACGAAGTCTGCTCAATGAGGCCTTTCCTGACTGTCCTATTTATTTATTTTTGGTCCACACAAAGTGGCATGTGGGATCTTAGATCACAACCAGGGATCAAAAAACGAGCGCCCCCTGCAGTGGAAGTGAGGAGTCTTAACCATTGGACCATCAGAGAAGTTCCCTGAACCACCCTATTTAAACGCACAGTCTTCCCTCCTCTCCCTGCCCTTCCCAGGTTGATTTTTCTCTTTAACAAGTGTCACCTAATCACATATACTCATTTATTTATTTATTACATATACTTATTTATTGTGCCCCCCTCACCAGAAGCCAGTACCAAGAAGGCAAAGATTTTTGTCTGTATTGTTTCTTGCTATGTCCCCAGAGCCTAGAAAAGCATATGGTAAGCACTTCACAGAAATTTTGAAAAGAATGGTTTTTCTATAAGAAATTTCTCTCATGTATAGAGCTCTTGTTCTGTACTGGCTCTGTGCCAAGCTCTTTACAGACACGATTTCACTGCATTTCTCTCTCACTAACCCTGAGTAAGAGGGAATGCCATGAGCCCACTTTACAAATGGGGACACAGAGGTTCAGAGCTCTGCCAGACTGTAGCCTTTGCTTGTAGTCACCAGGCTAGCTGATATGATCTCATGTACGTGAGGTATGTAGTACCCAGCTTGGTACCATCAGTCACAGCTTTGTAGGATGAGTTATTGTCACAGGTTCTTTTTATGTATTTTGCCCCTTGGAGTGAGCTGCCACCTAGCTCCTGAGTCAGACCCTTGTGTCTGGTACAGTACAGGGGGTGGTTTCTGTCTTGAAACTGAGTCACCTGGAAAGGGGTGTTAGGCACAGACCCAGGGCTCTAAAATGAGTCATCTCTTTACAGACCAATGAGAAGTCATAGTAGGGTCCCCCTAGTGCATCATACAGGCTGGGAAGCTGAAATTCAGAAAAGTGTAAGGCTCTTCTGAGGTTGAATAGAACAGGGACAGAGATAGGGAGGTCTGATTCCTGACCAAGTGGGATAGACAGGGTTGAGGGGGAGGCTGTTCTGTGCAGTGTCATATCCCTTCTTCAAGTGGTAGGAGAGATGCCCCAGCCAGCTGCTTCTATTCCAGACTGTGAGAAGAGGGGTGAGTCAGCCTATTGTGGGGGGAGCATGCTTTAAGCCTGTCCTCCTTCCCCCATCAACAACACACACACCCAGATGGGCTGGGAGCTGGTTTTCTGGGATGCCAGGGCTCCTGAGTCAGCACAGGGAATCTTGGCTGAGTGTGTTCCGGGAAATGTCAGGCCTACAGGAAACAAAGGACTCCCACTCACACCATCCTGCAGGTGGGTGGGGAGCCGAGAGAGCAGGGTGTATGGGCAACGGGGGCCCAGTGTGCAAAGGGCTGGTTGTGAGGGAGTTTTCACATGGGGCGGGGGGAGCGGGTAGCAGGATATGGCTATTTGAAACAGAGGGTGAACTTGCAAAGTGGAGGGGCTCCATGTGCAAGGGAAATGTTTGCTGGGGACATATGTGTTCAAAGGAGAGATGCGATGAACCTACTAGGAGTACAAATAAGAGGTTGACAAAATGTTCACGCAACTCACGCAGTGAGTTTCTACAGGAGAGGAAAGTTTGCAAAAAAAGACGTGTAGGAAACTGAAAGGTCTGCTGCGTACAAGTTTCTCCGAGGTGAGTGGAAGGGCATAAAATGGCACGTGTGCGCTCCGGTAGTGTCCCTAACCACCCTTAGGCCCCGCCCCGTCACGCACAGCGGGGCGTATTTTGTGCCAGTCAGTGACCTGCTCCTCTGTCATTGGCTAGCTGACCGGACGGGGCGGGCGTGAGGAGACTCCCGGAAGCGCAAGAGGCCCCCGGCGCGTAGCTGACCCCGAGCCAGGGAGTGGGTGCTTAGCAACCAGGGGAGGTGCCCAGTAGCGGGATGGGGGGAAGACTGAAGGAATTGTGGGTGCCTAGCAACAGAGAGGAAGGCGGTGCCTAGCTACGAGGGGGGTACTCAGAGCAGTGGAGAGGTAGCCCTGGAGGATCTGTGGGTGTCTAGCAACGGGGAGGACCCTAGCAACGGCGGAGATGGGACTGGGGAAAGTGGTTTGGAGAGGTGCGCGGGAAGAGCCATGGGTTCTTAGCAATGAGAGAGGGAACCAGGAGAAACTGGGGGGCCTATTAACAGGGAAGGAAGTCTTTGGCGGGTGGGAGCCTTAGGGTAGACAGGGAGGAACGTGAGGCAAAGAAGAGATCAGTCCCACAACTTCTACCCATACCCTCCTCTTCTCCCCCAGACAATGTGGCAGGAGGTGGGGGGCCTACTGCGTGCGACCTGTGGACAGCTGGGCCGGACTATTGGTCTGCCTTGTGGGGCCCTGGGGCCGGGGCCCCGCTGCTGGGTAAGAGGCTGGGGAGGGGTTTCCAAGGGGAAGAGGCTGAAGGAGACTTCAGGGGGCCAAAGAACAGGGAGGGGTCTAAAAGAGCCAGGCAGATACCATATCCTCCACTCCTTACCAGTGTTCACATCTCTTGCAGGGGCCATGTGGGGATTTTGGGGCCCAAAAACTTCATCACGATGGGCCTGGCAGAGGCCTGGGTGAGGAGGACATTCGCAAGGCCCGGGAGGCCCGGATCAGGAAGACGCCCCGGCCTCAGGTATCATTGCATACCACTCAGCAACACCCCCATGAAGGCAGCTGCCCTCCGGAGCTTGGGGAAGGGTGTGGTGGCAGGTTGGTCGGACTGCCTGGGTGCTCTGTCCATCTTTTCCCGCTCAGACCTTCTCCCCACTTCCCACTTCCCAGCTGAGTGACCGTTCTCGAGAACGCAAGGTACCCGCCTCCCGCATCAGCCGCTTGGCCAACTTTGGGGGTAGGTGTGACTATGGGAGACTGTGACCTAGATCAGAAGAGGTGACATTTACAGAATGAAGCAAGGGAGAGAGTGAATCAGAGAGAGAGGAGGGAGAGATGGAAAGAGAATGAAGGCAAAGGTCTGTAAAACCAAGAGAAATAGAGAAGAATGTTATGTTTATTGAGAACCTGGAATGTGCAGGGCCCCTTACACGTGATCTCTGCAGTGAATCAGTGAGTGTTTGTTTCCATTCTATAGAGGAAGTGGAGGCTAAGGGAGGTAAACAGGACTAAACCCTGGGTCCTGCACCAGGATTATTCAGACTTCAGGTCACAACCTGCATGAAATAATTTAGTAGGTTGCAACCAGCATTTAAAAGAAGAATGGAAAATATGAGTGCAGATGTAGAGTCAGGGAGAAGTCTCATTTCATGAAACATTATGTATCACTGGTCTCTATCGGTTATAATGCAAATGTCTTCTTGACTGTGAATCATGGTTCAAGTTTTAAAGATACTGATTCACAGTGTAAAGGAGTCAAATGCACTGCTTAGAGCTTTGGCACCAGGCTGCCCGGGGTTCAAGGGGGTGACTCTTATGCATCCTCACTTTGTGAGTCTGGATAAGTTACTTCTCTGAGCCTCGATTTCCTTTTCTGTAGAATGGAAGTGTTTCTATAAAATTTCTCTCATGAGGGTGTGAGGACCAAATGAGTCAGTACATAAAAGGCACTGGGAATGGTTTTTGGCAATGGGAAAGTGCTCAGAAAATTCAAACTATGTTTATTTATGGAAATGATGAGAATACAAGAGGCAGAGTGACTTAAGATGTCTTTAAGGACAAGGAGACAGAGAAGGCAGAGGAAATCAGAGCTGGAGAGATAACATCAAAAGGAGGAACTGAGAGGAGGCCTAGACAGACATACTGGGTGGAGGGAAGGGCAAAGATGGAGAAAAAGCTGACTTAGAAAAGGACAGGTGCGCATGAAGAAGAGAAACAGGAGTCATAGGAAGACAGAGCGACCTGCGGGGAGAAGGGGATCGTTTCCAGGCCTTCTTACTCTTGGCTGTACACTGGAGTCATCTGGGATGGATGCCTAAAAGAAAAAGAATTCTGAGGGACTTCCCTAGCGATCCAGTGGTTAGCACCTTGCCTTCCAATGCAGAAAGTTTGGGTTCAGTCCCTGGTCGGTGAGCTAAGATCGCACATGCCTTGTGGCAAAAAATCCTGAAACATAAAACAGGAGCAATATTGTAACAAATTCAATAAAGACTTTAAAACTGGTCCACATCAAAAAATCTAAAAAAAAAATAGGGCTAGTGACTTCCCTGGTGGTCCAGTGGTTAAGAATCCAACACAGGGGACTTGCGTTCGACCCCTGGTCGGGAAACTAAGATCCCACATGCCGAGGGCTCGTCTCAGGCCAGTATAACCAGAACCTCAGTGGTGGGGCCTGGGCATCGTATTTACAAAAGCTCCTCACGTGATTCTGGGTGCAGCCGGGGGTGAAAAACACTGACCTGGGAGACAGAGACAAGGAGACAGGGTTGGAAACAGAGGTAGCTTCACCTCCATGGGAACCTCAAGCAGGGAGACAGTGAGTAAGAGACTGATGTAGAGACAGAGGGATGCAGAGAGTTGACTACAAAGAGATGGGAGACAGGGGTACATAGAGGGAGACAGGAAAGAGGGTCAGGGAGGTGATGAGGGGGTGGGGAAGGAGATCACCCCAGGGCAAGTGAGCACTCAGGTCCCCCTCTCCCTTCCCCAGGACTGGCTGTGAGCTTGGGGCTGGGAGCACTGGCTGAGGTGGCCAAGAAGTCCCTGCCCGGAGGAGGTGTACAGTCAGGTAAGTGAGCCACGTGCCTGGGTCCACACCCTGGCCTTGCTGTGTGTCCTGGGACAAGTGGTTTCACCTCTCTGAGCCCCAGTTTCCTCATACAGAGAATGGAGCCAACAATGACATATCCACCTCTTTGGGTCATGGTGGAGTGCTCAGAGCAGGTGAAGCTGCTGTCAGGGTGGTGATGGGTAGAAGCAGGTCATGGGGGAAAAAATGTAAGCCATCCACAGTGCAGTTCCTAACTGTAAGCAGCAGAGGAAGTACAAAAATAGGAGAGCTGCTGAGGGTCTGTGGCCAATAGAGATGGACGGGCAGTGTAGAGATCAGCATTTGTGGGTACGATTCCCCAGCATGTCAGTGTCTTGAAACAAAAACAGGGGTGGATATTCTAAATGAAAAAGAGACTAGAGAGATAATAATCGACAAAGGGAATGTGTGAGCCATGATTGAATGTTTGAAAAAAAATGACTATAAAAGACTTTGGGGGACAAACGGGAAAGTCAGAATATGACTGGATGGTAGATAGTTGAGAATTAGTGTTAATTTTCTTTTTTTTTAATGTCAAATTTATTAACTCTGCTATTATTTTAATTTTGTATTTTTTGGCCACGTGGCATGTGGAACTTCCCTGACCAGGGATCGAACCCACGTCCCCTGCATTGGAAGCATGGAGTCTTAGCCACTGGACCAACAGGGCAGTCCCAGTGTTAATTTTCTTGGATGTGATTTTGGCATTGTGATTGTGTAGGGGATCATTCTTCTTCTTAGCACAGGTTGAGTGCTGCAGATCAGTCAGCAAAAATAATGGTCAGTGTCTGGGTACAGTTAAAGTGGGTGAAGGAGCATGTCAAAACTTTGAATCAGGTGTGTAGGTATTCACAGGATGAATGCATCCTTTCTGTCTGTTTGGATCTTTTTCAAAGCAAAAAGTTGGCAGTAGGTGGAGGAACGGTCTGGCTTTAAGGTAAGGCCAGACTGAATTTACACCCTTTTTTGCCACTTCTGTGCTGTGTGACCTAGAGCCAGGCAAGGCACCTTTCTGAATCTCTGGCTTCCTCACCTTGAAATTTAAGGCATTGGTTTTTCTTACTTCCTGGGGTGATTGTAGAGATTCAGCCAAAGAATCCATAGAAACACTTAAAATTCTGCCTAGCACAAGGTGAGCCCTCAATAAAGAGCTCAATAACTGTTATGAAAATAAATAAAAGCTTAATAAACACTTTATTGAATATAGAATTTGCATATAGAACCACACACATCTAATTGTACAGCATGGGTCGTTTTCACAAAGTGGACGCATCTGTGCACCCATATCAAAAAACCCTAAAACAAGCAGTTCTCAAACTTTTTAATCTTAAGATCCATTTATATCTTTAAAACTGAGGAATGAATAGACCAAATGTGTTATATCTATACAATGGGATTTTATTCAGCCATGAAAAGGAATGAAGGACTGATCCATGCTATTGTGTGGTTGAATCTTGAAATACTATCCTGAGTGAAAGAAGCCAGACACAAAAGGCCATATATTTTATGATTCCATTTATCTAAAATGTCCAGAGGAGGGAAATATACAGAGATAGAAAGTAGATTAGTGGTTTCCAGGGGCTCAAGGGCAGGTGGGTGAGGGAAATGGGAGGGGGTAACTGCTCACAGGCTTCCCTGGTGGCCCAGTGGTAAAGAATCCACCTGCCAATGCAAGAGCCACGGGTTCGATCCCTGGGAAGACACCCTGGAGAAGGAAATGGCACCCCACTCCAGTATTCTTGCCTGGAAAATCCCATGGACAGAGGAGCCTGGCAAGCTACAGTCCATGGGATCATAAAAGAGTCAGACACAACTTAGTGGCTAAACAACTGCTAATAGGTATGGGTGCCCTTTTGGGGGTGAGGAAAATGTTCTGTAATTGATCGTGGCGATAGTTGCACAACTGAAAATGCTAGAAGTCCCTGAACTGCGTGCTTTAAATGGGTATATTATATCATGTGTGAATTACATCTCAATAAAACCATTAAAAAACAGAATGAGAACCCCAAGAACTTGTTTATATTTACTATATGTGCTGTATTGGAGATTAAAACTGAAAAATTTGGGACGATTCCCTGGTAGTCCAGTGGTTGAGACTGTGCTTTCACCACCGATGGCCTGGGTTCAATTCCTGGTTGGTGAACTAAGATCCCATTTTTTTTTTGGTGCAGTTTTGCCAAAAAAAAAAAAAAATTGAAATTTAAAAACTGAAAAATGTTGTAAACAAGAATATACACACTCACTCCATCTGTCATCAGAGCAATTACAGCATCACAAGTCACAGAACTTCTGGAAAACGCCACTGAACATTTATAGGCTAATAAGGGTAAAAAAGGGAAAATAATGTATTGATACAATTATGAAAGTTCTGTTCTCACAGACTCTCCTAGAGGGTCTCAGGGCCCCCAGACCACAGTTGGAGAATTGCTGCCCTGGTTCTCCAGAAGCTCTTCTGTACCCATTCTGGCATGTCCTCCCCACATCAGGGGTCCCCACTGTCTTGGCTTCTGACCCTCGAGATTAGTTGTGTCTGTTTTTGCTCCTTATACCCATATCATCAGACAGTGTTTCATGGCATGTGTCTGGCTTGTTCCGCTCAGCATTCTGTTTAAGAGGTGTGTCTGTGTTACTGTAAGCTGTCATAGGTTGTTCAACGCTGTTCTCATCACCCCGTGGCTCTTCCACAGTCCCTTTGTTCGTTCTATTGATGGTCCTTTGGGTTGTTTCCATTTTGAGACTGTTGTAACAGTGTTGCCGTGAACCTTCTTGGGCATCTGTTGGTGGACACATTTATGCATTTCCCTTGGGGATATACCTCAGAGAGAAATCGGGTATAGTTGTATGCTTCAGTGGAAACTTCCCAGCTGTTTCCCAAAGGGCCTGGGCCGTGGCACGGTCAGCAGCAGCGCTGGTGTTCCAGCGTTCCACATCTTTGCCAACACTTGGTATTGTCGTCTTTGTTTTAGCCATTCTGGTGTCTGTGCGGTGGTGTCATAATGATCTTTTTTGTGGTTGCCGTACTAACGATGATTCTCTCCACCCCAGAGGGAGGCTCCCAGCCAGGCTCCAGCCTTTTCCTGTCGGAGGCCAACGCTGAGAGGATCGTGCAGACCTTGTGTACAGTTCGGGGGGCTGCCCTCAAGGTTGGCCAAATGCTCAGCATCCAGGGTACAGCAGCATGATGACTCTTGACTCCTGACCCCTGACCTCAGCCTCACCCCACCCCACCTACCACCAAGCCCCGGCTTCAGATACTCCCACAGGGCCCCTCGTAGCCTCCCCTCTCACTGGCTTCTCGCTATCTCCCAAGACAACAGCTTCATCAGCCCCCAGCTGCAGCGCATCTTCGAGCGGGTCCGCCAGAGCGCCGACTTCATGCCACGCTGGCAGATGCTGGTGAGTGCTCCGAGCGGGAAAGGCTGGTGAAGGAGGCCTGCCCCACCTGCCTGGCCCTCCTGGCTTCATGGCTCGGCTCCCTGTCTGACTCAGTGTTCCCGTTCGTTAAACAGGAATCACTAAAGCCCACATCTCGGAGAATGGTGGTGATGAGTCAGTGAGAAAAAAGCACAGGGCTCTTCGTCCAGTTCCTGGCAGGCTCAGGGCTCTGTCTGGGCTGTGAAAGAGGCTGTGAAGCACTGTGGTCAGAGGCCAGACTTTGGGAGTTCAAACCCCAGCTCTGCCACTTGCTACCTGTGCGGTCAGACACATGGCCTGCCCTTTCTGCTTCAGTGACCTCATCTATGATTGGTGGTAGTTCTAACAACACCCACATCTTGGGGTTACAGAAACCAGTGTGTGCAGAGCACCTGAAAGGGCGCCTGACACACCACGAGTGACATGCAAATGTTAGCCGTTCTTATTACCGCTTTTTAATTAAAGGAGAGCGTGTCTGTAAATAGGTTGGCACAGTGCCTGACACTGAGTAACTGCCCAGGACATGAGCTGTTCTAATCACTGGGGCAAGGGTGTGGAGCCCAGGATCCAGCCACCTGCCTTCTGAGTGTTGTTCTCTCTCTCTCCATATGACCCTGCCCGCCTCTGAGCCACTCTGCGCAGGGCCCAGCCCACAGGAAGAGCTCTGTAATTTTAGCTCTTTTTTATCATGTTAACTGTAGAGTTAATAATACAATATATGGATATATGGGTATAATGGAGGACAATTATCAATCTTGAAATGAAGAAGTGTTAGTTGCTCAGTTGTATCCGACTTGTGTGACCCCATAGATTGTAGCTGGCCAGGTTCCTCTGTCCATGGAATTCTCCAGGCAAGAATACTGGAGTGGGTTGCCATTCCCTTCTCCAGGGGATCTTCCTGACCCACTGATCAAACCTGGGTCTCCCACGTTGTAGGCAGATTAACTATACCTAATAGCATTCCCCACAGCAGCCTGCACAGCCTCAGGAGTATGGGCCTTCCAGTCTGTCAGCGCCTGGCTCATCACCTTGGGCCAGGAGGTCTCTCTCTGAGCCTCAGTTTCCCCATCTGTAAAGTGGGGTAGCAGCCAAGAGCTTGGCCCAAGGCCTTGCATGTGGCGAGTGGGGTTATTGACCTGTGAAGCGCTCAGCACAGGGCGTGGACCCAGCTGCCTGAAACGATGATGACAAGTGTCATGACCACTCTCCCCAGAGAGTTCTCGAAGAGGAGCTCGGCGGGGACTGGCAGGCCAAGGTGGCCTCTCTGGAGGAGGTGCCCTTTGCAGCTGCCTCCATTGGGCAGGTGCACCAGGGCGTGCTGAGGGACGGCACAGAGGTGGCCGTGAAGATCCAGGTGAGAGGGGAAGCAGGGTGGGAGTTGAGGGGGGGCACCTGGCCACCCCAGGGGTGGCCACCCCAGGGGGACTGCAATCCCCCCTCCCTCCTCCCCTCCCAGTACCCAGGCGTTGCCCAGAGCATCCAGAGCGATGTCCAGAACCTGCTGGCGGTGCTCAAGATGAGCGTGGCCCTGCCGGAGGGTGAGGCACGCAGTACCCCCCTCACCCCAACCCCAACTGTGGCGGGGGGCG
>NW_011494852.1:7990270-8000246 GCF_000754665.1 Bison bison bison | reverse complement strand
AAAGGGGGGGGGGGGGCTGGACGCAGCAGGGGGTGGCCAGCAGCTCATGGCAGGGTGTTTCACGTGTGTGAGCCCGAGTGAGCACCCAAGTCTGGGTGTTTGAAACAGAAGGGACACCAAGGTGGGGAGAACCCAGGGTATAGGCATGTGACAAAGTCAGGCTTAGACGTGCTGACAGAGATCCTGAGAGACAGAAGCCCAGACAGAAATCCAGAAACAGACACACGGGATGTGCAGAGCGGGACAGGAGGCCTGAGAACGAGCCACAGAAACAGGAGGGGGTGTTAGTGGGACCTCACGAGTGTGTTACAGTATGTGAGAGAGCGCCTGAGGGAGATGGAGCAGAGTGTGTGTGTGTGTGTGTGTGTTTGTGAGAGAGAGAGAGAGAGGGTAGGGGGAGAGTGAGAATGAGAGTCAGGCCCAGAAGGAAGCTTCAGAGACACTGGAAGCAGCATAAGGGAGCAAGAAATAGGGACAGAGGGGGACTTCCCTGGCCGTCCAGTGGTTAAGACTGTGCGCTTCCACTGCAGGGGGCACAGGTTCAATCCCTGGTCAGGGAACTAAGATCCCACATGCCATGGTGTGTGCAGTGTGGCCAAAAAAGGGACAGAGAATAGGTGGCAGATGTGACTGTGAAAAGGGCCTAAGGACCAGTGTGCGTGCCCAAGAAAGAGACCCCAGCCAAGAGGCTTCCACAGAGCCTGCAGCTGTGTGAAGGGCTGAGGGGAGTGTGTGCCCAGAGCGTGTGGGTGAAAGACATGGAGCAGAAGGGATGAGGGCTGGGGAGACAGAGTGACAGACACGACTGGCAGCAGAAGATGTCCCTGAGTGGGAGCCTGAGGGGTCAGGCAGGGGGCAGGAGGCAGTCTGTGGCCTTCCCTGCATGACATGGCTGCACCCTCCCCGTCCCCCGCCCCTACTTCCCACCCCCAGGCCTGTTTGCTGAGCAGAGCCTGCAGGCCTTGCAGCGGGAGCTGGCATGGGAGTGTGACTATCGTCGTGAGGCGGCCTGTGCCCAGAACTTCAGGTGAGCTGACGCCCCTGTAGGCCCCTGGGCAGGCTTTCCTGGTAGTTCAGGCAGTAAAGAATCTGCCTGCAATGCAGGAGACCCAGGTTCAATCCCTTGGTGTGGGGAAGATCCCCTGGAAAAGGGAATAGCTACCCACTCCAGTATTCTTGCCTGGGAAATCCCAAGGACAGAAGAGCCTGGCGGGCCACAGTCCATGGGGTCGGGAAGGGTTGGACACGACTGAGTGACTAACACATACACGCAGGCTCCTAGAGGCCCCCTTCTACCCTCCAGATTCCTTCACGGGCCGAGAGGGCAGCTGGAGCCCTGCGGTGGGGCTGGCAGACTGCTTCTCTCTTCATTCATTTGATCATCCATCCAGCCCTTCACTCATTACTTCATTCACACCCTGTGTCCTCTGTGAGCATTCTAAATTCCTCTCTCTAAATGTCTCTACTTTCTCATCGGTCAAATGGGACCCTGAACCCCTGCAGTCCGATGCAGGAGACAGACTTGTCAGCAGGCACTCAGTCACACCCACTGGACTAACAGAGATGAAGCTATCAAGAGTTGGGGGCTCCAGGGACTTCCCTGGTGATCCAGTCCCTAAGATTCTGCCCTTACAATGCAGGGGCACAGGTTCAATTCCCGGTCAGGGAACTAAGATCCCATGTGCCTCACATCGTGGCCAAAAAATAAACTTAAAAACAAAAGAGCTGGGGGCTCCAGGTCATCCCTTATACTCTGTGGGCAGGAGGAACAATGGATAGAAGCGTTTTGGAGAATGGTTTGGCATCATCAAGGCTTAGGATCCATATCTAACCCAAGAGTTGCCCTCCTGGCTAAATACTCTAGGGACATGTATGCCAGTACGCACCATCAGACTTTTCCAGAATTCTCCGAACACTCATAGCCCCAAATTGGAAACAACCCAAATCTATCAGACTTATCCAGCAGGGTGAATAAATTATGGTATATTCATCAACACAGTATCACGTAGCATTGAAAAGGAGTGAACTTCAGCTCCGTGGAACAGTGGTTGTATCTTAGAGCATCGTGATAAACTGCAATTAATTACATCTCAGTGAGACCCTCCACAGTGCGAAGCATGGCCCACATGTTTACTGAGCCCAGCTCTGTAGATATGAAGGCAATAGAAGGCAGTGGTTAGGGGCCTGGGCTCAGATGTGGGATCCAGTCAGGATTCAGTCCTGGGTCAGCCCTTAATGGACTGGGTAGCTTTAATCTGCATGGTGACCTCAAGAGAGCATCCTCAGAGAAAGTGAGGATAAAGGGGAATTGTGCTGGGACTTCCCTGGTGGTCCAGTGGCCAAGACTCCCTGCTTCCAATGTAGGGGGCCTGGGGTTCGATCCCTGGTTAGGAAACTAGATCCCACAGACCACATCTAAGAGTTCACAGGCCACAGCTAAAAGGTTCTATGTGCTGGAACTAAGACCCAGCACAACCAAATAAGTATTTTTTTAAAAGAGGGAGTTATTGTGCTGACTAAATGCTCAGCAGAAGCCTGGCCCATGAGGAGCAGTTCAAACATCAGAGATTTAATCAACAAGCACAAAAATACCATCCCCCAAAGCAGAATGTCAATGCGGGAGACCTGGTTAGATTCCTGGGTTGGGAAGATCCTCTGGAGGAGGGCCTGGCAACCCACTCCAGTATACTTGCCTGGAGAATCCCCATGGACAGAGGAGCCTAGAGGGTTACAGTCCATGGGGTCACAAAGAGTCAGACATAACTGAGTGACTAAGCACAGCATAGCAAAGTAGGACCTGGAGATAGAGAGTGTCAAGTGGGCTGGGCCAGAGCACTCCTGTGTGGGGTCTGGGGAGACCACCCCCTCCCAGAATTTCCCAGTGCTCTTAGGATAAAACCCACATCATTTCCCCAGCTCCCTGTCCCCCCACCCCCATCCCCAATGCCTTCCTACAGGTCCCCAACCAGAGGCCTTGCTCATATTCTTTGCCTCCCATATCTCACAGTAACATGCTTATCTCAATCTACTGTTGGTCTGTTTGTTAGAATGTGGTCTTCTGTGACTGATGGCGGGGCAGCGGGGCATGCCTTGGGCTCCTGTTACTGCTCTGTCACCCAGCATCATCCAACACAGGGATGGACGCCAAGAGCGCCCTTTATTAGTCAGTGTTCAGAATAATGACTCCAAGGAGTGGCCAACGAGTATCACTGTGGACTCAGAGATTTGTATATCAGTGACTATTTTTCAGATAGATGAATTAATAAGTTGATGAGAAAGTAATGCTCATTGAGTTTAACACACTGAGCTCATCCTGGGGTGACCAGAAGTCAGAGAAGTGTTTCCAGTAGGGAAGTGGTCCCTGGGTCTCCAGCTGCACTTAGGAGCAGGCACAGAGATATTTGTTGAATGAATGCATGAGTCAATGAAGGAAGTGTCTGAATGGGTGTCAGTCCAGCCAGGTATTGGCCATCACTCAGGGCAGAGAGGAAAGAAGAGGGCAGGAGAGAAGATGAGACACAGACTTTCCCATGGAAGACTTCTCAGAGGAGGGGGAGGGCTCAAGCCAGGGCCACAGGGGCCTGAAGAGTGAGGTCCCCACCCCTACCCTCCCATCTGCCCCAGGCAGCTGTTGGCAGATGACCCCTTCTTTCGGGTGCCGGCGGTGATTCAGGAGCTGTGCACGACGCGGGTGCTGGGCATGGAGCTGGCTGGAGGGGTCCCCCTGGACCAATGCCAGGGCTTGAGCCAGGACATCCGGAACCAGGTACATGGACTCATGGGACAGTCAGAAGGGTGCTGCCCTGGGGCAGGGCTGGCTGGGTGGGGCAGGTCAGACCCATGGTCCCCCTCCAGGCTTCAGAGGGCTTTACAGGGGGCACATGACTCTGAGATTTCTGTTACTCCTTCTCCCCACCCCAGATCTGCTTCCAGCTCCTGAGGCTTTGTCTTCGGGAGCTGTTTGAGTTCCGATTCATGCAGACAGACCCCAACTGGGCCAACTTCCTGTATGATGCTTCCAGCCACCAGGTGGGTTCCTTGTGACGTGTCAGGGTGCGTCAGGTGCTGTAACAGATATTTCCCACTATGTCAGTAGCTCAGCACAATAGCTCCAATAGCTGTTGTAGCAGGCTGGAGCGGCCTCCTCCATGCAGTGATTCAGGGACCCAGGCTCCTTCCCTTTTGTGAGTGTGCCACCTCCCCCCTCCCCACACACACCCCAGGCCTTGAAAGGCTCTCCTTCCAGTGCAAGGGGAAAGAGAGGTTGAAAAGGTAACCTCCTGCATAACTGCTTTGGCCAGAAATGACCCATCATTCTCTCCACCATTCCATTGATAGGAACTGGACACATGACTCATCTAGGTGCAAGGGATGCTGGGAAATCTCTGGCTAGGCAGTGGCAATGGAGAAGAGTCATTACCTCACCTGTCATTCATTTAGAACATCCCAAGTATTAACAACTACTGCCTCTTGACAGTGATGCCAAGACAACTCCGACCCTTGCCTTCCCAGAGTTCCTCACCCAACACAGGCCCCATCACCAGACAATGTGACCTGCAGTTAGTACCTTGGTAGGGAAGCACAGGCCACAGAGGGGTCAAGTGATGGGGGAAGCTCAGGGGTTGGTGGGAAGCCAGGGAAAGTGGCTAACCCTGCCTGGGGTGAGTGGGGCCAAGGAAGCTGAAACCAGAAAGACAGGAGAGGCACAGCCATTTAAGGAGCAGGGAATAAAGAGCTTTCCCGGTAAAAGACACAGGTCATCCAAAGGCCTGGGAGTGACAGTTTGCACTGAAAGGCTCTCGGCATGCATGGTTGCTCAGTAGCTTTCCACCGTGGTCTGTGCCATTCCGTCCCCGGAGGAGTCCTTCTAAAGCACAAGTCCCTTCCACAGCTTCCAGCAGCCTCAGGGTCAAGTGAGCCATGTGCTGAGGGCAACAGGGCCCCACTGCATCCAGCCTCTGTCCCTTGCCACCTTCTTCCCCCAAGTGCACAGACGCCTGCATCCCTCCAAGGCTCCCACGGCAGGGAGGGCAGTTTTCCCAACTTGGGGGCCAGGGTGGGGGTGGAGGGCAGTGATCTGAGTCCTGACATCAATTCGCTGGGTCTCAGAAGCTGTTTTATTTTAAAGGCATAGACTATGTTGCCAGTGAGAGGGATCATATTGTTTCGGGACACTTGTGTTTGATGTTTATATTTATGTGTGCATTCGCACTGGAGCCCAGAATAATCTACTTTTTTTTTTTTTGGAGAATAGAGCTTCCCTGGTGGGTCAATAGTAAAGAGTCCACCTGCCAATGCAGGAGACGTGGGTTCCATCCCTGGGTTTCAGAAGATCCCCTGGAGGAGGAATTGGCAACCCACTGTAGTATTCTTGCCTGGAAAAATCCCATGGACAGAAGAGCCTGGCAGGCTCCAGTCCATGGGGTCGCAAGAGTCGGACACAACTTAGCGACTAAACAACAATAGTTGCTTTACGCTGATGTGTCCGTTTTGCTGTGGAGCACAATGGATCAGCCATGCGTATCCTTATATCCCCTCGTTTTTGAATCTGCATTTTCTTACTGTGGGTTGTGATCAATAGTTTGAACTCCACTGTTACAGAGAAACTTACACATGTGTTCATTCCCTAGCAAAACCCCAAAATAACCACAGTGCCCATCAAGCAGATAAATGTGATATATTCACCCAACAGGATCTTAACTGGGCAGAGAAAAAATGAATGAAAGAGCTAGAGCAGTGGGGATGAATTGCAAAACCACATTGAACACAAAGAATTTGCAGAATAACTATCCTAAATGCCATGTATGTGAAGTTTTAAAATACGCAAAACATGACTATGTATTGTTCATGGGTCCACATATATGTAGAACATGTAGCAGTGCACGCATGGGAATTTCAGGAAACAATAATATTTCAGGAAAGTAGTGACCCTGAAAGAGAGGGTAGGGACTGGGGGAGGTAGAATCAGGACCCACTTTGATTGGCAGTATATTTGTGAGTGTATTGGTAGTAGGATTTGTGAGTGTTGATTTCACTTTTCCATGTATTTTCTTATTCTCTGGATGTTTCTTTTTCTTCTGTGCCTAAAACATGTTATTATAAAAACAACTAGAACCCCCAAAATAAAAGCCAGGTCCCTTCAGCTTCATGGTGGGATGGATTGAAGTGTGGAGACCAGAAGCCAGGAGTCCCGGGAGGCAGCTGGTCAGGGACTCGGGCAGGAGGGGGTGTGTTGGGGGGGACAGAGGGATGGGCCCTGGCACCCCCACAGACAATGGGGAGCATTGGTGGACCCCCAGCGTCACTTTCACCATCCCTCAATCCCAGGTGACCTTGCTGGACTTCGGGGCAAGCCGGGAATTTGGGACCGAATTCACAGACCATTACATTGAGGTGAGTGTTCCCCAGCCCTGGGGTCTCTGAAGGGCCAAGCCTCAAGCCAGATACTAAGGCTTGCAGAGAAGGAGAAATACAATATCTGGCATTAAGAAATAAATAATAAGGCCCTGGATCTCTGAAGCCATGCTTTGCAGCTTGTTCAGAGCAGGGGAGGGACACAGAATTAGGAAACTCCTGAATAACAAGTGGTTTCTTAAACCCTAGGAGGCTGGGGTGGGGTGGGGGAGCTGGCAGAAGAGGTGTCAGAGACAGGCCTAGGGCTCTGGCTTGAGGAGCTGGGCCTTGGTGGGTGGGGGGGGGTCGCCTTTGCATGGGGACAGGAAAGAGTTGGTTACCCCACCCCGCAACACAGACACACAGGCTCCCTGGGGTTCTCTCTGCAGGCCACTCTGGAGGTGCAAAGCTGAGGCTTCTCTGGGTAGTTGGGACATCCCCTCCCCACCCCCACAGTCCTGTTTAGCATGGCCCTCCTGCCTCCTCCCCAGCCTTTTCCAGTTTAAAAAAGCCCTGTCACACGGGTCCCCCGAGGACCGCAGGCGTGACAGATGGCCAGACAGGCTGGGGCAGGGGGAGCCAGGACAGACCAGAACTGCCAGAGTTAATCCTGTATCCCCCTTCCTCCCAAGAAGGGGCAACCCGGTGGTGAAGGGTTCATCCCCCTTCCCCTCCTCGCCAGGCCATTCCCCACTCTGAGCCTGGTTCCTCTTCTGGGAAACAGGGACCCTCCTATGCACCTTTTAATACAGTAAGTCCCCGACACACAAACCTCTAGTTGCAAACTTTCAAAGATGCGAACCTGTGTTCACATGTCCGGTCACGTAAGTTAGTTCACGTCTCTGGCGTAACCGTCACCTCTGTTGTCACCTCGTGCATCCTCTACAGGGGCCTATGCTTTTATATACTGTACAGTACGGAGTACAGTAGTACAACATCTTTCTCTCAAGCCCCAAATGTCCGGAAGCCAGCGTAAAAGCAGCAGTATATAACTGATCGTGTTAACGGGGTACCCAGGCTAACTTTGTTGGACTTAGGAGCAAAACTGAACTTAGGAATGGGCTCTCAGAAAGGAACTCATTCATATGTAGGGCACTTACTGTAGTAATAGGAATTCATGATATTTATGGTGTTTCCTTCGTGTGGGCAACTTCCCCGGTGGCTCAGTGGTAAAGAATCCACCTGCAATGCAGGAGACACGGGTAGATGTGGGTTCAATCCCTGGGTCAGGAAGATCCCTTGAAGGAGAAAATGGCAACCCACTCCAGTATTCTTGCCAGGAAAATCCCATGGCCATTGGAGCCTGGAGGGCTACAGTCCATAGAGCCACAAACAGTCGGACACAACCGAGCATACACACACCGTGTGAAGCATGCCACAGATACACCTTCATCCTCCCAGAGCCCCATGAGGAAGACAATTTCAGCATCCCCACTTCACAGATGAGAAAGCAGAGGCCCCCAAAGCAAAGTGACTTTCCCAGAGTCAGCCAGTGAGTGGCAGAGCTGGGATGGAGCCCAAGCAGGCTGGCTCCCAATTCTGTCTGTCTGTCCCTACGCCCTCAACTCCTGCCCACTACATGGCTGGAGAGCTGCTTAGCTCCAAACACTGATTTACTAAACAAGGGTTTTCACCAAGGGCCTCCTGAATGAGTGCCAGACCCTGTGCCACTTGGGACTATACCCAACTGGGATGCCTGCCCTCTTGGGGCTCCAAGTCCAGTATGGAAGCCAGACATCAACCAAGTGATCCCAGAGATGGCAACCTCAGAGGCAGTTCTGGGTCATGGTCACACCCTTTAGCAGCTGAGTGTTTGGACCCGTGGGCATCACTTGGCATCTGCTTTGCTCTGTCCTGCTTCCAGGCAGCCTCTGCCTTCCCAGCCAAGTGGGCGGAACGCCTGACCACCCCAACCCCCAGGCTCAGAAACAGTCTTGAGAGAGGCACAGACAGGGGTAAGGTGGAGAGGGAGAGGCTTCCAGGTGAGAGGGCTTAGACAGAGGAGAACAGAAGTGGATCTGGGCAGGGCCAGGCTTCCAGCTCCCGTCTCCAAACCCACCCTTGAACCCCTCTGACTCTGTGCCCATATCCGCCTTTCCAGGTGGTGATGGCTGCAGCCAATGGAGATAAAGACCGGGTCCTGCAGAAATCGAAAGACCTCAAATTTCTCACAGGCTTTGAGACCAAGGTGGGGAGAGTTGGAGCTGGTGTCTCCTTGGGGAGAGTAAAAGTGCTTCTCTCTACTGGGGGAACTGTGGATGAGTGGGGGACTCTAGGGGGACCACTTCTCTGTACTGGGGCTCTGGGGAGGAGGAGTAAATGGGGGTACCACTCATCTATTCTAGAGAGGGAGTGGGGGGCTGGCTGTTTGTGGATTTGGTGGGGCAGGGGGTTGAGGAACAGAAGCTGCATCTCTGTCCTAGAGAGTGAAGGCTATGTGTCAACTGGAGGCCCTGAGAGGACAGGAAGGGTGCTTTCTTTGGGGAGTAGAGGGGGGCTTCTTGTCTCTTAGGGGTTCCGGAAGGAGCGGAGGCTGCCTGTTGTTCTCTGGGAAATTGAGGGCTTGTGTTTATACTTGAGACTCTGGGGGAGCAGAAGGCTATATGTCCACACTGGGTGCCTCTGGTCTCCCCAATCCCTAGGCATTCTCGGATGCCCACGTGGAGGCTGTGATGATCCTGGGGGAGCCCTTTGCCACTCAGGGCCCCTACGACTTTGGGGCGGGTGACACTGCCCGCCGCGTGCAGGGCCTCATCCCTGTGCTGCTGCGGCACCGGCTTCGCCCACCACCCGAGGAGACCTACGCCCTGCACCGAAAGCTGGCTGGGGCTTTCCTGGCCTGCGCCCGCCTCCGTGCCCAGATCGCCTGCCGGGACCTCTTCCAGGACACCTACCACCGCTACTGGGCTAGTCGCCAGGCATAGCCACGGCCCATAGCCTCCTAACCAGAGGACCCATCAGAGAGACTCCATCTCAGGACTCCAGCCCCATAGCAGGCCATCCCCTGCTATGAGGCTTCTTTTCCCCCCCTGCTCTAGGCCTGGGGACCCCCCGTGGGCTTGGGACTAGGACACTCCCAGCTTCATACCCCCATGTCCTGCCCTCCCCACTCCAAAGGGAGCATCCAGGAATTCTACCCTGGTATTAATTTATTTCTGGAAACATTTGAGAGAGTCTTAGGCCCCTCTGCAGTGCCATCACGGAGATGCAGAAGCAGCTAGAGGGGGAGCCCCTCACCTCTGCCTCAGGTTCCCCATAGATGTGGTCCGTGAAAGAGGAGGGGGTGGTGGTTGGTGGAGGGAGCTCTTACCTTTGCCTTGCTCACCCCTGCACCAGCTGCCTTCTCCCTGGTGGCATCCTCTCTGTGTGTTTGGGGAGGGCATGGTGGGGGGGGGGGGGAAACTTCAGACCTAATAAAAGTGACCCTCCCATTCCCCCAGTTCTTTTCTCTGCTCCAGGGGTGGGGGGAGGTCGCAGGCTGCCTCCAGGTGCAGATGGCCAGCCCCCTCCCACCCTCTTGTCTGAAAGGCCCAGTCCTGCCTGGGCCATCTGTTGCCAGGAACCTCCTTCTCTCCTTTCCCTA
>NW_011494852.1:7989444-7990036 GCF_000754665.1 Bison bison bison | reverse complement strand
CCTGGTGCCCCCGCCCCCAAAGCTGAACCGACCGCGCACCAGGACGTCGGGGTCTGTTCACTCCCCCTCCCCTTCCCAGCAAAAAGTGCCTCGTCACCGCTTCTGCCCGCCCCCGCTGGGCCGGGAGATCTGTGGGGTTAGCTGAAAGATTTGGGGATGTGGGGCAGCGAGGCGCCTCCCGAGGCAAATTTTTCGGACGCAGAACTTAAGGGGATCTGAGCTCAGGGGTCACGGAGGGGAAGGGAGCCCACGCCTGGATGGACCGAGAAGAACCAGTGTCCGCGAGATTCACGTGCGTGCTCTGCCCAGGACGGGCCAATGGGCGTGGCGGGGCGGTGGCCACCCCGAAGAGGGCGGGGTCATATTTGCGTATAGGCGGGGCCTGCTGCTTAGGGGGCGGGGCCTCTCTGCATATCCAGCAGGCGGCAGGCCAATGGGCGGGGCTGGGGCGGGGAGCCGAAGCGGGAGGGGCGCTCCTCCGCCCCTGGAACGGAATCCTCCAGGGAGCGGAGCAGGCTAGCGAGCGTGCATCCCGCACCAACCCCCGGCCCCCACACACACACAAAACACGCCTGAGCGTTCATCTTGGTCC
>NW_011494852.1:7983640-7989224 GCF_000754665.1 Bison bison bison | reverse complement strand
CCGCTGCTGATGTGGCGGAGGGTGGGAGGGGGCCGCGGCACCCGGATGGAGAGGGTGCCAAGGCTGGAGAGGGTGGTCCTGGGTGGGGGGTGTCCAGGAATACGCTCCGCTCCAAGCCGAATCTTGGGAGACAGAGGTCTGGGGCACAGGCCCTCTCTTGCCCAGGTTCTGAAGATAGGGATCCCAGAAAGAGATCTCCCCCTCCAAAAAATCAAGGACAGGGGGACAGCTTCTAGGTACAACTTCCTAGGCAAGATTTTGGGGATGGGGACTAAGACACAACCTCCTTAGGAAGCCAAAGCCTCTAGGAGGGGATTCCACACCAGAGACAATCGTTACTCCTCCCTGCCTGAGGGGGTCTCTGAACACAACACCCCTCTAGACAAGGTCTTGAGAATGGGGTCCCTGAGCACAGCTTCCCCACCAAGGCAAGGCCTGGGGGGATTCCAAGCACAGTCTGTCCCCAGGCCTCAGAGGCATCCCAGGCAGAGCATCGCCCCCACACTTGGGCGCTGTCCCAGGAACATCCCTTTCTCAAAGCAAGGTCTCTGTGCCTGGGACCCCATCCCCCTCAAGTCTGAATAAAATAATGGGAATTTCAGGCAAACCCCACAAAAAAAAAACAGGCTTGGTCAAGGGTCCCAGGGCACAGGTCTGTTGGGCCACCCTCTTTGTCCCGGGGGCTGCCCAGCTGTCTGGGAGGGGTTCGACCCGCAGACAATCCACCGCTTCCCTCTTCAGTTCTGGCCCCCCAGGCTCCAGGATTCAGGCTGGGCCAGGGGGCGGCTCCCCAGGGACCTGGTACAGCCCTGTCTGTCTGCAGTGACTGCCGTGCTGGTGACGGCGGCTTTGTGTGTGGTACCTGGGGGGAAGGGGGGGAAGCCAGTGATGGGGAGGTGGCTAAGAGTGTGACCCTGTGTTTCTGTGACTGTGGCTGCCTGTGTGTGTCTGTGTGTGAGCTGCTGCTGGGGACTGTGAGGAATCGTGCGTGTGTGTGTTTCATGCTTGTGGTTGTGTCTGATAGTGCCTGTGATTGTATTTGTGTGTGACCCCAGCACTTGTGTGACTGTGCATGTATGTATGTATGACAGCTGCTTGCTCCATGTGCAGAACCCTGTACTTGTCATTCCGTCTCTGTTTGTGTGCGTAGTTGTGACTCTGGTTGTATCTTTGATTACATCTTTTGTGACCCTCACGTATGTCCCTTGGTAACTCTAACTGGGTATGTGATAGTGTATCCCTTGAGTCTGGGGTTGGGCATGTGTATGGCTGACTGAAGATGTGGGTGGAGTTGTGACTGTAAGTGGAGTTGTGTCTATGACTCTGTGTCCATGTGCGACTGTTCTAATGACTTCTAGTCTTTGTGGTTGTGTCTCTAGCTGATTTTATATGTGTGTCACACATGTGTTTGTGACAAACACATGTGTGACACACAACTCTGCCTGCAATTTTGGGTGTATGACTGCCTTTGTATATGAAGTCACATTGTGCTTATGTGACAGGTTGTGTGCTGGCACTTTGACTTGTATGTTTCTGTTCATAACCACATCTATACATGTGATCAGGGTTGTATAAATGACTACATTTAGGTCTGTGTGTTGATACTGACTGATTCTGTGCATTTGTAGTTGATTTGGGTTATGTATTTGACTTAAGAGGCTGAAACTGACTATTAATAGTGAGTTACTTAATGGCATGTGACTCAACCTATAGGTGTGTCTATATGTGCTGGCCCCAGGTGATTGCGTGTGTGTGTGGGGGTGTGTGTATGAGACTGTGACTTCTATGTTCGTGTGTGACCTGCATGTCTGTGACCCTGGGTGACTCTGCATACCTGTGTCTGTGTCACGGTCCGTAAGATTGTGGTCTGCTACACATTGTGTAGCAATGTGGCTGTTTGGGGTGGGTGCGTGTGTGTCCCTGCAGGCATGCTAGGCTGCTTTGTTGAAGTTGCATGATTTGGTGACAGAGTGAATGTCTCCTGACAGCATACGTGTCTCAATCTGTAACCATGTCTTCTGTGTAAATGTAGCTGTAAGTATTCCATCTAGGTGTGTGAAATGGAAATTGTGTGCTGATGTTTCTGTGTGTGAGATATGGTGTGTCTGTCCACATGGGGCTGTGATTATACATGGTCCTATACTTGCCTGTGTGACTTATGTGTTTGCAGGAAAAGAGACTGTGTGTTTTTCTGGGATGATGTGACATAGTACAGCTGGGAGTTGGATGGTGGATAACTGCAATAGATGTACCATGACTGTGATACATGGCTGGGTAATGTGGACACTCCTGGGGCGGGACTTTGGATACATGACCATTTCTGAAATGTATATGACTGTGACTCTGAGCCACCAATTGTCTGGCTGTGTCTGAGTGGGGCTCAGGGAGATCTTTCTCTGGATGGCTGTATGCATGTCTTGAGTTTGTGTGCCTGTTTCTCTCTAACGCATGGGCCATGGCCATCAGGGTCCCTGTGTGTGGTTGCATATGGAGGACCATCCATAGAAGTATGGCTGATACTGTGACCAAAGGTATGTCTCTGACTGGGATGTATGACTGTGTAACAGCGTGTGACCAAAAAGGAGTGTTGGTGTGACTGATACAGTTGGGGTTAGGTGGCCTTGTACAGCCGTGTGCTGGTCAATGACTAGACACATGTGTCTGCGGCTGGGTGTGACCACATGTGTGTTAGTATGGCTACATGCGTCCCTGACCGGATGTCGACAGGCAGCAGGGGAGCTGTGTGTGAACACTGAGTGTGCCTCAGTGCTAATAGGTGACCTCCAGCAGGGTGTGATTCTTCATGGGTGGGTCTGTGACATGAGTATCTTGGATGGGTGCCTGAGGAAACAACTCTCGTTGGGTGTGGTTGTTCACAGGCTGCCCTGGTGGGTGTGCCTGGACCCGGCTCATTGTATGTGGCGGAGAAAAGAGAAGTGACCGAATATCAGTAGCTGATATGACCAAACATTTGTGGCGCTGCCCAGGCAGCCTGCCACTCTATGTGTGTGTGTGCTTTGTTGCTCAGTCATGTCTTACTCTTTGCGGCCCCATGGACTGTAGCCCCTCTCCCAGTCTCCTCTGTCCATGGGATTTTCCTGGCAAGAATACTGGAGTGGGTTGCCGTTTCCTTCTCCAAGAATACTGGAGTGGGTTGCCATTTCCTTTTCCAGGGGATCTTCCTGACCCAGGGATTGAACCCGCGTCTCCTGCATTGCAGGCGGATTCTTTACCTGCGGACAAATGGTCTGTAGCAGAGACTGTGTGTCTGTGAACATGGATATGTGGCCAGATATTTACAGTGGCTGTGACTGTTGATGTGTATCTGTGTGATCCCGTGTGTGTAGCTGTGGTTGTGTCTGTATGTAACTAATTGTGCAGAGCTATAACCAGGTGCTGGGGACAACTGGAGACCAGAGTTGCATGTATACCTGTGACTGTATGTGTGTGTGCAGCCCTGGACATGTGTCTAGAGGGCAAGGCCACTCCCTCTCCGCACCAACCCCTTGGGTACTGATGGCCTTCTGAGGCCAGGACATCCCCAACAGATGCTCCCAAAACACACCTACTCATTCCTAGGTCCTTGCAACCAGGTGGCTGATCGCCTTAGTAACAGTTGCTATAGTAACCAGGACTCTCATCAGGGATCCTGAGATGAAGGGGGGTTGGCTGATATCCAAAGAAGGGGTGAGGTAGGGGACTGAGCCCCATCCCAAGCCAGCTTCTCAACTTTCCCTCCCTCCCTCGGGCAGGGCGGACTGAGGAGGCCTGAGCAGCATCTGCCCCCTGCCCCCTGTGGGGCCCTGGGGCCCCCTGAAATCTCCAGGACGGAGCCAGGTGAGTGGCCAGCTGGGGACCGGTGAAGGCTGACTGAGGGGGTGGGTCTACCTAGCACGGCCAGAGGAAATGTCCCTGCAGTCACACGAGCTTAATCACACTTATGAGTGGACATCATCAAATGACTTCCATCGCACTCAAGTGACCTCTTTCACAGACTCACCTACCTAGACTGTGTCACACACACACACACACACACACACACATTCAGACACACACCAGCATCTGTGCACGCACAGGTACAGGGTCACACAAACATGCAGACACAATCCTCAACAACATCCAGACTCCCTCCCAGGCGAGTGCTACCGACTTGGGGACTCTCAAGAAATGTCCTCTTGTACAATCTCTCCAACAACACATACAGACCCACACTTTACAGACCACAGCCACACTTTCACAAGCAGATCCAGCCTCACAGACAGCACCCATGTGCTCGTGCCTATATAAGAGCTACACATTGATACACACAGTCTCACAAATAAGTCAGCACTGTCATAGACAGTAGCCACATTCTCACACAATCACACCTTCATAAATAACACAAACACAACGTCAAAGACAACAGCCTCATGTCCTCACATACCCTCACAGACCCATGGCTGCACACAGACACACTCCCAGAACAACACTCACAGACCCACACTGTCTGCAACAACAACACATGATCTGACCCAGACACACTGTCACAAACAACAGCCATGGAAACACAGCCTCACCACCAACAGCTTCACTCCTAGACAGACATGGTGTTTTGAGTATCTCTCACACACACACTGTCATGGGCAACAGCCATCAAAGGCAACAGCCGCATCCTCACACAGACATACAGCATCAAAGACAATAGTCATAGACATGGCCTTTCAAAGAAAACAGTTTCATGCTCAAACACAGACCCATCCTCACAGGCAGCATTCCCTGACACACACTCACCGCCACTCTCTTTAGCCATGAGCTTCAGGGACCTACACTCAGACAACAACCACAGTCTTGGCCACAGACATCCCCTCACAGACAGCATTCACACACACACTCTCAGACTCACGGACACAACCATTCTCAGACCTGCATCCTTCCACACAACCTTCACCTGTACACACACTCACAGACAGTAGTTGTCCCAGCGGTTGTATCTGCATCAGAGACCAGCCCGTCCCCAACACTCTCTGGCATGGGCTCTGAATCTCAATCCCTGGACCTTCTGTGTCCCCCACCCCCCCATTTGGACCCATGCAACTCTCAACTCCTGGGCCCTCTGACCACCTCTGACCTTTACCCCTAAACCCCCTGACCTCATGGCCCCTGACTGCTATGCCCTCTACCTCCCAGGTCCCCACTGCCTTAACTTCCCATGACTTTGGATCATCATGCCTCTTGACCGTCACGTCTCCAAACTCCAGACCCCTAAAAGCTGTAACTCAGGACACCCCATCCCAGAACTCCACGCCCCTTAGCCCTATGCCTTTTTTTGGCCTCACCACAGGGCATCTGGGATCTTAGTTCCCCGACCAGGTGGAACCAGTGCCTCCTGTACCCTCTATGTTGGAAGCACCCAGTCTTAACCACTCACCACTGGACAGCCAGGAAAGTCCCTAGCCCCATGTCTTTTGAATGCACGCTGCCAATTCTCTCACTCCCCTGCCTTCCAGGTGCCCCCTTGCCAGTGTCCCCTAGCTGCTGCTGGTCCATGTTCCCCGAATATCAGATCCTCTGACCCAGTGACCCCTAACCCTGTAACCCCACTGCC
>NW_011494852.1:7957577-7983540 GCF_000754665.1 Bison bison bison | reverse complement strand
ACCAGCCTCCTCTGACCCTCGCCCTTGACCTGCACCCCTGTTTTGTGTCAGCAGACGGGGCGGGCACCATGAACAAGCTAAGGCAGAGCCTGCGGCGGAGGAAGCCAGCCTATGTGCCTGAAGCATCGCGCCCACACCAGTGGCAAGCGGATGAGGACGCGGTGCGCAAGGGCACGTGCAGCTTCCCGGTCAGGGTGAGTGGGCGGGGCTCGGCCGGGCGTGGCTGTAGCTGTAGTCCTGCGGTTTGATGTGCTCATGCCTTCCAGTGCCCCGTGAGGTGAAGGAGACCTTAGCCTGTGTGGAAGAGACTTGACATCCGCAAAGAACTGTGGATCCTACAACATTAGCGCCCCCCGTCCCCCAGCCTGGGTCCCTCACAGTTGGGATTAAAACCTAAGACACATTCTCTCGTGCCAGGAAAATACTACCTGGAGTGTGTGTTGGGGGACTCCTCCCGCCTGGAGTCACGCTGTTCTGTGGGAGCTCACAGTCTCCAGGGGGGCACTAGAAGGTCGCAAAGATTCTGTAGCATTTGCAAAGCCCTCTACTGTTAAGTGGGCTTCCCTGATAGCTCAGTTGGTAAAGAATCCGCCTTCAATGCAGGAGCCCCCGGTTCGATTCCTGAGTTGGGAAGATCCACTGGAGAAGGGATAGGCTACCCACTCCAGTATTCCTGGGCTTCCCTTGTGGCTCAGCTGGTAAAGAATCCGCCTGCAATGCGGGAGACCTGGGTGCTACCCCTGGGTTGGGAAGATCCCCTGGAGAAGGGAAAGGCTACCCACTCCAGTATTGTGGCTTGGAGAATTAAATGGACGGTAGACGGTATAGTCTTTGGGGGTAGCAAAGAGTCCTATACTACTGAGCGACTTTCACTTTCACTACTGTTAAGTGCTTTCTGGTTTAGACCACCACGACTCTTTACAACACACACTAAAATTTATAAGGGAGATGGCAAGATTCAGGTTCAAATCTCCACTCAGTCTCTTCCTGGCTAGGAGACAACAGATGATGGTCACAGAAGGGGGGGTTCCCCCCCCACACACACACACACTCTCCTCTCCTCCCTACCCTGCCTTATTTGCCCTTCCCCTAGAAGTGGATCTTGTGTGAGGGGCTGTTGAGAGGTGCAGGAAATGCTAGAGAGAATGAGGACTGGAAGATGGCCAATAAAGGGTGTTTTACTAAACTACAGCTGTGAGCAACTGAACTTGATGCCACTGGGGAACTCTGGGAAATCGGACCATCCCACCTGCGGGGTGAGGGGGCTGGAGCATGTGTACCCCAGCTCCCATCAGTCATTGCATGAGGCCAGTCCTCAGGCGCAGACAGTGTCACTCAGACGGACACCGAGATGTGTTAAGAAATCCCAGGGATACAAGAAGAGAGCTGCAGACATAGGACTTGTGGACATAGCAGGGGAAGGAGAAGGAGGTCTGAATTTGGGAGAGTCATATTGACGTGTGTATACTACCATGAACAAAATAGATAGCTATTGGGAATCTACTGTATAACCCAGGGAGACCAGCTTGGTGCTCTGTGATGACCTAGATGGGTGGAGTGATTGATGTACAGCAGAGACCACCACAGCACTGTAAAGCAATTATATTCCACATACACAAAAAAACCCAGGGACAGAGGCAGGGTGAGAATCACTAGTCCGAACTGTGCTTCAGTTTTCTCACTTGTATATCTGGGAGGAGAATGGAGTCCCCCACCTTGCAGGTCTGAGATGCAGAGTAACGAGTTAATACACACGATGTGCTTAGGACACTGCCTGATACAGCAGCCCGGTGAACACCAGGAATCACTGATGACTGTGCTTGTTTCATGTCCTCCTTCCCTTCCCCACCAAGTACTTGGGCCACGTGGAGGTGGAGGAGTCCCGGGGGATGCACGTGTGTGAAGATGCTGTGAAGAAGTTGAAGGCGGTGAGTGAAGGGCTGGAGCAGGGACGGAGCAAGGTCAGAGCAGAAGAGGCAGCCCTGACCACACCCTCTGTCTGCCTCCATTTCAGATGGGTCGGAAGTCCGTGAAGTCTGTCCTGTGGGTGTCAGCCGATGGGCTCCGGGTTGTGGACGACAAGACCAAGGTAGGAGACCTGTGGGCCTGGGAGTGGGCTGGGCCCCCCTCTCCTCAGCCTGCTTGAATGGGGCCTTCTCACCCACCTCTGGGATCTCCCTCCCTCAGGGACCTTCAAGATTCAGCTCTGTGCTCCTATAATATATTGGCACATCTCACAGTCATAATTCAGGATGAGTCCTGTGGCTATTTGTGAACCAGCATGGCGTGTGGGTGAGAGCACAGACTAGAGCAGTTGCCTCAGCTGGTCTTCCAGCCCACCCACTTTCCAGCTGGGTGACCCCAGGCATGAAGGGGGCAGGGTGAGATTTAACCCTTGTCATACCTCACTTGCCTTATCTGCAAAAATGAGGATAAAAGTGGAGCCTACCATTCAGTGAGAATGTATGTGCAAATAGTTTAAAACCATGCCCGGTATAGCAGAAGTGTTCCGATCAATAAATGTTAGCTGTTATGCGCTTATTGTCCATCTACCCGGCCAGATGGAAGCACCGTGGACCAGGACCTGGGTCTCTGTCTGCTCACCATTGAATTCCCTCCCCCTAGCCCAGAGACTGCCCGGGAAGCCAGCCAGCACGTGTTGACAATTAGGTTAATGACTGAAAAGGATTCACCCCCTCCAGGAAGCTTTGCCGGACTCCCATCCAGCTTGGGTCAGGCACCTCATCTTGCTCCCAAAAGCCCCTGCACCTCCCAGATCCAGCCCTGAGCCCTCCGCCCATCAAGAACAGCGTGGCTGGGACTCTGGCCTGTCTCCATTGGGTGATGAGTCTGACTCCCGCCCTAAACTCGGGAGCCCCATGTGAGCAGGGCCCACAGCTGTTTCAACAAATGCAGGCCCCCAAGCCATTTGGGACAGGACACAGTCCAGACACGAAGGGAATACTGAATGAATACATGAGAGACAGTTCACATTCCTTTCCTGGCCTCCCTCCCAGGATCTGCTGGTGGACCAGACCATCGAAAAGGTCTCCTTCTGTGCTCCTGACCGCAACCTGGACAAGGCTTTCTCCTACATCTGCCGTGATGGGACCACCCGTCGCTGGATCTGCCACTGTTTCCTGGCACTCAAGGATTCGGTGAGTACCACTGAAGCCCAAAGCCACCTGACTCTGTGTCTCCCATGCCCTGGTATTCTGAACCTCAGCCCGCTGGGCGGTATTGGGCAAGTCACTCAGCTTACCTCTCCTCTCTGTCCTCATCTGGAAAAGGGGGTGTGTTCAGAGTCCCTGAGTGCGTGCGTGCTATGTCACTCCAGTCGTGTCTGATTCTGTGCAACCCTATGGACTGTAAGCCTGCCAGGCTCCTCTGTCCATGGGATTCTCCAGGCAAAATACTGGAGTGGGTTGCTGTGCCCTCCTCCAAAGGATCTTCCCGACTCAGGGATCAAACCCGCAGCTCTTGTGTCTCCTGCATTGGCAGGCAGGTTCTTTACCAATAGCACCACCTGGGAAATCCATTCACAGCCCCTAACAGAGGATTATTGTGAGACTTGACGAGTTTGATATAGAGTATTTGGAACAATGCCTGGCGTATAGGAAGCACTCAGAAAAACATTATTTATCATCCTCCTCCTCTTTGTCAATAATTCTTCATGTTTCTCTAGCTTTTCTCATTTGAGGAACATATACATACAGTAACATGTACAGATGACCCAGGCACAGCTCCATGAATTTTTCCTTATTTTGAAATTTTACTTATTTATGTATTTTTGTCTGCATCATGGGGCATACGGGATCCTAGATTCCCAACCAGGGACGGAACCCGTGCCCACTGCAATGGGAGCTTGGAGTCTTAACCACTGGACCACCAGGGAAGTCCCAAAGTAATTAAGGTGTATGATTCAGTGACATATATATATATTCACAATGCTGTTACACAATTCCATCACCTCTATCTAGTTCCAGACATTTTATCACTCCTCGAAGACACCTCATACCCATTAAGAAGTCACTGCCTGCTTACTGTCTCTATGGAGTTGTCTGTTGTAGACAATGTGTACAAACAGGATCATACAGTATATGATATTTTATGACTGGCTCTTTCACTTAGCACAATGTTTTTAAGATTCATGCTTGTTGTAACATGACTCTATTTCATTCCTTTTAATGAACCAATAATATTCCATTGTATGGACATACCACATTTTACTTTATTTATCCATTGATGAACATTTGGTTTGTTTCTACCTTTTGGCTATTAGGACTAGCACTTCTATGGACGTTGGTATGCAAGTATTTGTTTGAATGCCTGTTTTTAATTCTTCTGGGTTTGTACTTAGGAGTGGAATTGCTGGGGCATATAGTAAATTTAATTTTTTTTTTAATTGGGGTATAGTTGCTTTACAGTGTTGTATTATATCCCCTCCCTCTTGGACCTGCCTTTCAACCTCTCATCCCATCTAGGTCATCACCAAGCACTGAGCTGGGCTCCCTATGCTATACAGCGGGTTCCCACTAGCTATCTATTTTACACATAGCAGTCCACATTTTTTGAGTAATTGCCAAATTGTTTTCCTTGGTGGCGGCACCATTTTCATTCCCACTCACGCTGTACGAGGGTTCCAATTTCTCCATATCCTTGTCAACACTTTTTGTATTATAGCCATCCTATAGATGTGAGTGGTATCTCACTGTTGTATTTCCCTGATGACTAATGATGTTGGGCATCATTTCATGTGCTTATTGGCCAACTGTACATCTTTTTCAGAGAAATACCTATTCAAATCCTTTACCCATTTTTAACTGGGTTGTTTGACTTTTTACTGTTGTGAGAGCTCTTTCTATATTCTGGATACTAAATACTTATCAGTTGTGTGATTTGCAGAGCTTTCCCCTCATTCTCTGGGGTGCCTTTTCCCTTTCTTGGTAGTGTCTTTTGATGTAAAAATGTACACATTTTGATGAAGTTCAATCTCTCAATTTTTTTCTTTTGTTATTTCTGTTTTGGGTGTCATATATCATATCTAAGAATTCACTGACAAATCCAAGGTCACAGAGATTTACCAAATGTCTTATTCTAAGAGTTTTATAGTCTTGTTCAGTCACTCCGTCATGTTCAACTCTGCAACCCACGGACTGCAGCACGCCAGACTTCCCTGTCCTTCACCATCTCCTGGAGCTGGCTCAAACTCATGTCCATTAAGTCGGTGATGCCATCCAGCCATCCAGCCATGTATAGCCTTAGCTCTTATATTTAGGTCTTTGATCCATTTTGAGTTCGTTTTTATACATGATGTGAGGTAGGAGTCAACCTTCATTTATTTTTCATGTGAATCTCCAGTTGTTCCAGTATCTGAGCTCTCAGTTTTGTTGGTCTGTATGTCTGTCCTTATGCTAGCATCCCATTATTTTGCATTGACTGCTTTAGCTTTGGGTAAGTTTTTAAACTGGAAAGTGTGAGTTATTCTATTTTATTCTTTTTCCAAATTGTTTTGGCTCTCCTGAGTCCCTTGCAATTCCATAAGAATTTCAGGATCAGCTTTTCCATCTGTGGAAGAGCCCATTGAGATTTTAAAAGGGATTGCATTCAATCTGCAGAATGCTTTGGAAAATATTGCCCTTTTAACAATATTAGTCTTCCAATCCACAAACACAGGATGTATTTCCATTTATTTAAGTCCTCTTAAATTTCTTTCAACAATGTTGTGTAGTTTTCAATGTTTACATCTTTTATTTCCTTGGTTAAATTTATTCTTAAGCATTTTATTCTTTTGGATGCCATTGTAAATGGAAATGATTTCTTTATTTCCTTTCTGCATTATTTGTTCTAGTGGGTTGATTTTGTATCCTACAACTGTGCTGAATTTATTTATTTGCACTAATTGTGGCTCCTTTATGATATTCTAAGTATATGATCATGCTTTCTGCAGCCAGAAGTAATTTTACTTCTCTCTTTCCAACTTGGGATGCCTTTTATTTCTTTTTCTTGTCTAGTTACTCTAGATAGAACTTCCAATACAGTGTTGAATAGAAATGATGAAAATGGCATCCTCATCTTGTTCCTGATCTAGGGGAAAGCTTTGTCTTTTACCACTGAGGATAATGTTAAGTGTGAGTTTTTCATAAATGTCGTATATAAGGTTGAGGAAATTCCCTTCTATTCCAACTTTGTTGAAAGTTTTTATCATGAAAGGGTGCTGGATTTTGTCATATGCTTTTCCTGTGAGAATCAAGAGAGTCATGTGGGGTTTTTTTTTTCTTTCATTCTATTAATGTGGTTGATTGATTTTCATACGTTAAACCAACCTTGCATTCCTGGAATAAATCTCACTTGATCATGGTGCATAACCTTTTTAATATGCTGTTGGATTCAGATTGCTGGCACTGGGTTGAGGATGTTTGTCCTCAAATTTAACTTTAAGAGGTGACTGAGCATCTTGTTTCTGGGAGAAGGAAGTGGCAACCCACACCAGTATTCTTGCCTGGAGAATCCCAGGGACAGAGGAGCCTGGTGGGCTGCCATCTATGGGGTCTCGCAGAGTCGGACATGACTGAAGCGACTTAGCATGCATGCATGCACTGGAGAAGGAAATGGCAACCCACTCCAGTGTTCTTGCCTGGAGAATCCCAGGGACAGAGGAGCCTGGTGGGCTGCCATCTATGGGGTCGCGCAGAGTCGGACACGACTGAAGCGACTTAGCAGCAGCAGCAGCAGCAGCAGAGCATCTTATTTAGGGAACAGAAGTCAGACATACCTCATGAGAATCCCAACTTGGCCATTCACTTGTTATAATGGGCAGGTTGACCGAACCTTAGTTTCTTCATCTGTACAATAGGTTCACAAGGTTGTCCACCTCCTGGCACTCTTGTGAGGATTCTGTAAAAGGGTGCAAACCAGGGCTCAACCCAGGGCTACACAAAATTTTTGCTGACACATATGTGGGTTTCCCTGTGCCTGGCTTTGTGCCACATGCCCTGCATAGATTCATTCACCTTTCTTGCAACGACCCGATGAAGTGGGTGCTATTACAGCCCTCATTTTACAGATGCGGAGCCTCGAATACTGGAAGGGATTTTCTTGAGGTCACACAGCTGAGAAATGGGAAGCCAGGATCAATCTCAGGCTCTCTGGCCTTTGTTGTTGTTCAGTTGCTCAGTCATGTCCAATTCTTTGTGACCCCATGAACTGCAGCACACCAGGCTTCCCTGTCCTTCACTGTCTCCTGGAGTTTGCTCAAACTCATGTCCATTTGAGTCAGTGATGCTGTCTCTGGCTTTGGAGCCTCTCAAGTAGGCAAACTTGAAAGATTTGTAAAGTCAGCAGTCACTTGTACACCCTTCTACGCAGATCCGGCGATTAACATTTGCCTGGACTTATATCACTTACCTACACATCTTATTTTTTGATGCATTTCAAAGTTGCAGACATCAGAATACTTCCCCCAAACACTTCAGCTTGCATACCAGTAAGCAGAATTCATATTTGTTTCCAGCTTTCTCTTTTGGCCTCAAGTTGCAGCCCATGGGATCTTAGTTCCCCAGCCAGGGTTTGAACCTATGCCCGCTGCAGTGAAAGCATGGAGTCCTAACCACTGGACCCTCCAGCTCTTCTTCTTTTGAAGTGAAATTCATGCTGCCAACAAACCTTAAGTATACATTTGTCGAGTTTTGACAACTGTGTACACTGTGTAACGAAACTGTGTGACATCAAGGTCTAGAGCATTGCCACCAACCCAGACTGGTCCCCTCGTGCTCAGTCAGTCCCCATCCCCACTCTGTAAGAAACAACCACTGTTCTGATGTTTTTCCATCAAAGACTAGTTTTGCCCATTCTGTAAGTTCACATAGAGTAATACAATTCAACAGAGCACTACAGTTATTACGCTGTTGTCTGCGGCTTTTGTCCCTCGTCGTGCAGTTGTGCACGGAGGCCCAAGAGAGGTGAAGGGACTCGGGGTCACCCAGCTGCTGGAACCCGGGGCTGCCGGCGTCCGGTGTGCAGCACAGAGTCGCTAAGGCCAGCTCCACCTCTTCCCACAGGGCGAGAGGCTGAGCCACGCGGTGGGCTGTGCTTTTGCGGCCTGCCTGGAGCGGAAACAGCGGCGGGAGAAGGAATGCGGGGTCACAGCTGCCTTCGACGCCAGCCGCACCAGCTTCGCCCGCGAGGGCTCCTTCCGCCTGTCTGGGGGCGGGCGGCCGGCGGAGCGAGAGGCCCAGGACAAAAAGAAAGGTGGGTGCTGCCCGGCGGGCGGGGCGGGGCATCGGATGGGCCGGGGGTGTGGCTAAGGGATCCGGTTTGAGTGAGAAGAGCCGAGGTACCGGGGCTCTACAGTTTACAAAGCAGAAAAGAAAACACACACAAAACAAAACCCAAAACAAGCCACCCCCAAAAAGAAAAAAAAAAGCAAGGCACCGACCACGAAGTCTGGTTGCAGTTTCTACAGCGTACTTGGGTTTAAGGAGTCCTTTGGGCAATATTCTACCGGCCACAAACCCTGGCAAAGCTCACCGAGCGCTTTATTATCTGCTAACCCAAGGAGGTTCCCAGACTTTTCAAACTGTGTATCCACCCTGTTAATGGGTTGTCGAAGTCAAATTGCTGGGTTGTGGTTGGCATTTTAAGAAATAAAATAGAAAACGACAGGAAAATATCAGCATAAGGGAATGTAGTAAGGGTAAATGTAGTTATGTACTTTTATGTCAGTGGGTCTATGTGAGTGGTGGGGGAGGGGGACGGGTTACCAGGTAACATATTTCTTACTGTGGATTGCTGTCATGAAAGTTGGAAAAATACCTGGCAAGCTCTAACATTCTAGGTCAAGGCAAACAGTTTGTAAGTTCTCAAACTGTGTTTTTTAAATATTTGAGTGTATTATGTGTTGGATCAAAACATAATTTTTCTATTTATTTTTTACTGCGGCTTTTAGTTTTTAAATTTTTGGAAAACTGCTTAGAATTTACAAAGAATTTACCATTGGGATTCAGGATAAAGAAGACTGAAGAGATTTGACAGATATTATTAATAAAAAATGCAATGTTCGATCATGTATTAGATCCTGGATATTATATAAATATATGTATTCAATGTTCAATTCAATATATATATTTTGAATATATGTGTTGAAATATGTATTAATATCCATAAAGAATATGAGTAGAAATTGGAATATGGACTGTAGATTACCTAATGTATCATATCCATGTTTAATTCCCCAAGTGAGAAATTATACTGTGATAAAATTCTTTACAAATTATCTGTTTTACATATAGTAATGTGTATCTGTTAGTCTCAAACTCCTAATTTATCCCCCCTCCCACCTCCCCTTTGGTAACCGTAGGCTTGTTTTCTATGTCTGTGAGTCTATTTCAATGTCTGCTTGTTTGGTTTTTTCCTAATTTTATTTATTTATTTATTTTTGGCCATGCTGTCTTCTTTGTTGCGTGGGCTTTTCTCTAGTTGCAGCAAGCGGGGGCTTCTCTTGTTGCAGAGTCCAGGCTCGAGAGCTTGAGGGCTTCCGAGGCTGCAGCAAGTGGGCTCAGTAGTTTCCGCTCCTGGACTCTAGAGCACAGGCTCAACAGTTGTGGCACGTGGACTTAGCTGCTCTGTGGCATGTGGGATCTTCCGTCAGGGATGCAAACTGTGTCTCCTGCATTGGCAGGCAGATTCACTGAGCCACAGAGGAAGTCCTGTTTCTGTTTTGTGAATAAGTTCATTTGTATCATTTTTTTTAGATCCCCCATGTAAGTGACATCTTTGATATTTGTCTTTCTCTGTCTGACTTGCCTCACTTAATATGATCATCTCTAAGCCCATTCATATTGCTGTAAATGGCATTATTTCATTCCTTTTTATGGCTGAGTAATATTCCATTGTGTATATATATACACACACCATATATTCTTTATCCATTCATCTGTCAATGGACATTTACATTGTTTCCATGTCTTGGCTGTTGCAACTTAAATGTTACAGAAAGACAATTATGGAAGCAGAGACAGCTCGAATATGTAACAAGTTAACACTGGGGAACATTGGTTTAGAGAACCTGTGTGCTCTGTGTTCCATTTTTACATCTTTTCTGTGAGCTTAAAACATTTCTAGCTAAAAGGTTAAGAAAACAAGTTTTTATCACTTGCTATAATGTTCAGGTTTACAATGTCTATTTTTCTTGGTAAATTATGGGACCACTTACAAACCTCTTGACAAATTTAAAGATTTCTGCACGGCTTACAAAATATTTTATGTTTACATCATCTATCAGAATTTGTAAAGAACTTTATCAGTGGCAAAACAGATTACAAAGTATGGTTAACAGAGGGCCTGAATATATGATATTTTATTGTTTGCAAAAGAACACACTGAGTGGGTAAGTTTACTACTTATATAGGATATTAGAATTTACCAAGAATGTCATGTGCTTTAGAGTTTGCAATGGATTTTGCTGTTTCCATCCAAAGGATAATATAACTTCCAGGTAGAAAGCATTTTAGAGTTTGCACCGCAAAAATGAGAGTTTACAAAGTGTGGTATATGATTTGCTGAGCACATCATGGTGTTTTGCCCGATGATGCACTGATTCACAGTCTGGAGGCACCGAACGTCTACAAAAGAGCTCTCTTCAGTTTAGGAGATAGGGAACAGTGCCCTTTCCACAAAGTTGTTTACCAAGCTTTTGTGGGATTCCAGAGCAGTTGAACATTCACTGTCTCAACTGAGGCTCTCAGGAGGCCTGGGAGGCAGCAGGGAGGTGTTTATTCCAGGTTCAAATGGGGAACCTGCAGCCCAGAGTTAGGAGGAGACTTTCTGAGGCCCCAGGTGGTGGGACAGAAGTGGTTTAGTGGTTCTAACCATCTCAGCCTGGTTCCACTGCCCCCAGCTTGACCTGGAGAAGGAAATGGCAACCCACTCCAGTATTCTTGCCTAGAGAATCCCGTGGACAGAGGAGCCTGGTGGGCTGCCGTCTATGGGGTCACACAGAGTTAGACACGACTGAAGCGACTTAGCAGGCATGCATGCATTGGAGAAGGAAATGGCAACCTACTCCAGTATTCTTGCCTGGAGAATCCCAGGGACAGAGAAGCCTGGTAGGCTGCCGTCTATGGGGTTGCACAGAGTCGGACCCGACTGACCTGGGGGAGAGCCTCATCGCCCCCTCGTGGACGATGGGAGAAGCGCTGGACAGCCTCCTTGTCTTCCTTGTGCTAAATCACTTCAGCTGTGTTCTACTCTTTGCGACCCCACGGACTGTGGCCCTGATGCTGGGGCTCCAGCACTGGAAAACGACAAGTTGATCTGCATGCAGAGGGCACTGATGTCAGGGCAGACATGCATAGGCTGTCGCTGTCACTGGCACCAGGCGGCTCCATCTCAGGCACTGGGAAGTCAGAGAACAGGCCCAGGCTCTGCCCTTGACCCCAGTTCTGTGGCCCTCACAAGGTGTGTGGGTCAGCGGATTCATTCTGCGGTAACTAAATGGCCATGGCCACAGAAATAACTGTGCATGTGTGTGTGTGTCACACCTGAGTGGTACAAGAGCCAAGCAGTATGTGACTTGGGCCTCTATGCACAACTGCACGATGAGGGATAAAACCCACAGACAAGGGCATAATACTGTATGGCTCTTTTGAACTGTATACTCTATGTGAACTTACAGATTGGGCAACAGTAGTCTGTGATGAAAAAATACCAGGACAGTGGTGGTTTCTTAGGGAGTGGGGACTGAATGAGCATGAGGGGATGGTCTGGGTTGGTGTCAATGTTCTAGATCTTGATGTTACACAGTTTCGTTACACAGTGTATACAGTTGTCAAAACTCACAAATGTAAACTTAAGGTTTGTAGCCAGCATGGGGCTCCTCTATCTGTGGGATTCTCCAGGCAAGAACACTGGAGTGGGTTGTCATGCCCTCTTCCAGGGGATCTTCCAACCCAGGGATCAAACCCATGACTCATATCTCCTGCATTGTCCCGCAGGTTTTTTACCACTAGTGCAGCCTGGGAAGCCCCTGAGTTTAACCTCACTAACACTCATCTTCCCTGGTGGCTCAAGACAGTAAAGAATCCGCCTACAATGCGGGAGACCTGGGTTCAATCCCTGGGTTGGGAAGATCCCCTGGAGGAGGGCATGGCAACCCACTCCAGTGTTCTTACCTGGAGAATCTCCATGGACAGAGGAGCCTGGTGGGCTACAGTCTATGGGGTCATGAAGAGTCGGACATAATTGAGTGACTAAGCACACACACACAACACTCAGGCTGTGGCTCAGGTGAGGTCACATGGAGGATGGCTGTGTGTTTGTGTGTAGGCAGGAGTGAGGAGAACCCTGCCATTTGGTGCTGAGTGGGGAGACCAGGTACCCACAGAGGACAAAGAGCAGCCCCAGAGGGGAGCGATACCAAGCTGAGGGGTTGAAACAATCTGGAAAACTCCTCAGAGCAAGTGTGCCAAGCTGGGTCTAGAACAATGGGTAGCAACTGAAGGAATGGAGGAGGTACTTGAGGCGGGAAGAGTGGTGGGAGGCAGACAAAGAACAGAGCAGATGGAATGACAGAGGGTGACAGCATGACGTGGAGAGAGCAGGCCAGAGGAAGAGGCAGGTTAGCACAGTCGTTTGGAGCTCAGATTGTGGAATAAGCCTGCCCCTTCCTTCACAGTGTGGCTTAGACAAGTCACTTGCCATTGCTGGGCCTCAGTTACCACATCTGTAAAATGGGGATAAAGATAGTTTCAACTTCATTGGGTGGTGGTGAGGATTGAATGAGTTCATCCTTTCAAGGCACTTGGAACAATGCCTGATACATTGGTCATGCACCAAAGAAGTGTTTGTTAAGTTGATTAGAAAGGGAGACAGGAGATCTCAGAGGGAGAAATAGCAGAAGCAGCAGAGGAAGATGGATGGAGGACAGAAAGCTTGAGACACCCAGAGGGTCAGGTTGGGTGATGACTCCCCATGGGCCTCCTGGGGAAAGTGGTCTTGGCTTGAGAGGGGATGAGGGACATTTCAGGGCTCTGACCAGCTTGTCTTAAGGCCAGGGCACATGGGGTAAGGAAGGCAGCATTGGAAAACAATCAAGGGGACTGAGGAGAGGCCCCCATGCCAAGGTGGGGTATCTAACCATCTCTCTCTCCCCCATGTCTCTAGCAGAAGCAGCAGCTGCCCCAACTGCGGCTCCTGGCCCTGCCCAGCCTGGGCACGTGTCCCCAACACCGGCCACCACATCCCCTGGTGAGAAGGGTGAGGCAGGCACCCCAGTGCCTGCAGGCACCACTGCGGCTGCCATCCCCCGGCGCCATGCCCCCCTGGAGCAGCTGGTTCGTCAGGGTTCCTTCCGTGGGTTCCCAGCACTCAGCCAGAAGAACTCACCTTTCAAACGGCAGCTGAGCCTACGGCTGAATGAGCTGCCATCCACACTGCAGCGCCGCACTGACTTCCAGGTGAAGGGCACAGGTGAGCCCAGGACTCAGCAAGAAGGAACATTGGGATCAATGCCCCTGACTGTTCTGAGCAAGACATAGGGAAGAGGTGGTACACATCACGATTGATTAGCACAGTCTGCCACAGCAAAGGAAAGGTGGAACGCATCATGATCAATTAGCAATGTGTGCCATCAGTCTGGGCGGGTGTAAGCTGTGATCCATTAGCAATGTCTGCTCCAGGTAAGGGATAGCACAAAGGTGGCTCAAGTCATGATCAGTTAGTACTGTCTGCTGTAGTTAGGGACAGGAGAGAGGTGGCATACATAATGATTGACGAGCAAAAGTTCGTGGGCAGGGGAGAGGAGAGCAGCTGAGCCTGGATGCCATGCTGTTGCTCAGGAGACTGAAGCACCATAGGCTAATGCTCCCTTCCCAGCTTTTGACCAGTAGAGCCATGAGATACAGGTGAAGGATACAGGTTCAGAGGAATGTCTGTTTAGGGCAGGGAGAGCTGAGTGATGGCAGACATTACGGTCTCCTTACAGTGTCTGGCATGAACAAGAAAAGAGAGTAAGGTGGCACACCACATGATTAATTACCAAAATTTGTTTTGGGCAAGCAAGAAGAGAGAGCAGGATTATTACATTTTGCTCAAGAAATGAATCCCAGAATTTGGCTTATGGAAGCAGGAGATGAAGGGCAGGAGTAGCCTGGGGATCATGGAATCAGGGAGCACAGTGACAGATTCGTCATGTTGCTTGTGAATAAAGGACTGTGGGAGGCAGGACCCATTGTTATTGATTAGACATGCCTTCCTGGGAGAGTGACAAGGCCAAAGGTAGTATGTCATCATTGATTAGCAATGTCTGCCATGCTGGTGATAGGAGAGAGGCGGTACAAATGTTCTTTTATGTTGGAGGAAAGATGGAATTTCGAGTCCTTTCTTCCAGCATTTGGCCAGTAGAGCCACAAGGTCTTGCCAGGTGAGGGGTAAAGTGAGCAAAGACGGGAGAAAAGCATCGTGTTTGATTACTAATGTCTGCCATGGACCAGGAAAAGGAGAGACACGGCATATGTCATGATTTAAAAACAACGTCTGCCATGAGGAAGAGAGGAGAGGTGGCATGGAACTATGTTTTGCCCGAGGGAGACAGGCTGGAGGGCTGCCTTTCCTCCCAGCTGTCAGTGAAGTCATGCGGTCTGGCTTGCTCTCCTGTTTCCATATGCCAGATCTGTGACACCTCCCCCTTACGGCCCCGGGGATTGGTGTGGGAGGTGTTGATCTGTATCCAGGAGGCTGGGCTAGTCCAAAAGGTGACTGCAGAGCAGGTGCCAACGCTTGTTGGGAATGACGCACGCTCACTCCATATCCTGCAGCTCACTCCCGTGTCCTGCACACACCCTCGCATTTGCTGTCCTCATTAAGCAGCCTGCCAGTAAGCACACCCCCAGGGCTCTCACATCTGCTCTCTGAGGGGGCAGACACCCCAGACTTTATGTGGAAGCCTCGAGTGCCTGTAGCCAATTGCACACTTGCTTGGATGTGACTTGCTACCCAGAAATTTCATAGACTCACACAGATGGCCCACTCTGCTGTGGGTATCATGCTCGGAAGTCACATACTTAGAGAGAGGAGCAACTGAAAGTCACATACACACACAGAAGTTGCAGAACCAGGTGTGACCATTACACACACTTAGAAAACACATAATCAATACAAACTATTATATATAAAATAGATAACCAAGGCCCTGCTGTATAGCACAGGGAACTATTAATATATTCAATATCCAGTAATACACAATAATGGAAAAGAATATGAAAAAGAATACACACACACATATATACACGGAGGTATGTATAACTGAATCACTCTGCTGTCACATACTGCTTGGCTCTTGTACCACTCAGGTGTCACACACACACACACACACACACACACACACAGTTATTTTTGTGGCCATGGCCACTTCGTTACTGCAGAGCGAATCCGCTGACACACACACCTTGTGAGGGCCAGCCACAGGGCTGAGGTCAAGAGCAGAGCCTGTTTGCTGACCTCCACCCTTTCCTGACTTCCCAGTGCCTGAGATGGAGCCGCCTGGTGCCAGTGACAGCGACAGCATCAGTGCCCTCTGCACGCAGATCAGCTCGTCGTTTGCCAGTGCTGGAGCCCCAGCATCAGGGCCCCCGCCGGCCTCAACAGGTAGACTCTGCCCTTCTCCTGATGCAGATTCCCTGCAGTGATGCTCCTGCCGCCCTCCCACCCCTGCTCCTTTCAGGACCACTGCAGAGACTCTGGGAATCTTGGAATCCCACAAGCTTGGAACCCTGGGTCATCTAAGAGCTATGAGATTACCATAGAAACCATAGATTACCATAGATTATATTACCATAGAATCCATAGATTACCATGGATCATTCAAGATCATCCTAAAATCATGGAATCAATCACTGTAGAACCATGGAATCATCTTAGAGCCATGGAATCATCTTAGGGCCATGGATCATTTAAGAGCTATGAATCATCGTAGAATCGTGGAATCTACCACTTGAGAACCATGCACCATCTTAGAACCACAAGGTCATCTCAGGGACATGGATTCATCCTGCTGCTGCTAAGTCGCTTCAGTCGTATCTGACTCTGTGCGACCCCATAGGCGGCAGCCCACCAGGCTCCCCCGTCCCTGAGATTCTCCAGTCAAGAACACTGGAGTGGGTTGCCATTTCCTCCTCCAATGCACGAAAGTGAAAGTGAAATTGCTCAGTCGTGTCCGACTCTTAGTGACCCCATGGACTGCAGCCTACCAGGCTCCTCCATCCATGGGATTTTCCAGGCAAGAGTACTGGAATGGGTTGCCATTGCCTTCTCCAGGATTCATCCTAGAACCATGAAATAACTTAAGAATTATGGGATTAGAACTTTAGAACCATGGGATCAATGTTTAAACCTTCCTGTCTTAGAACTGTAAAATCTAGACACCTACAGTCTTTGAATCACAAGATATCAGAGCCTAATAGATTTGGAGCCACAAAACCTTGGAATCTCACAGCCTCGAAAGCAGGCTCTCTGAGAAAATAATGCCAGGCATTTCCCCTCAAGCCACATGCTTATCCCAGAACTGGTGAAGCACCTTGGAATTCCAAACAATGTAAATTTAGAACTCTAGAATCTTCGAAAATGCAAATTTAAAACTACTGAAACTTACCCACCATGTTAGAATAGTACATTCTGAGAAAGAGCCATGCAATCTTAGAATCTTAGCCTTCTAAAACAATACTGTCAAAATATTAGAGCCAAGGGTAATATTGAAAAGTATTTAATAACAGGTTTGTTACTGACCAACCAGAAGGGAAGCCAGCCTGTGTGATTGTCACCCTTGCCTGTATTTTCCATCTCAGGACCTTAGAATTTCAGAACTGAATTTTCTGAGAGCTGTATGACCTTATGTGGTTCAGGAGGGGTCAAGTCATTTGTCCAAAGTCCGTGCAGTTAATGAGGAGCCAGGCTAGAAGCAAGGCGAGCAGCCTGGTGCAGAGTCTGGTCCCCAGCCTGGGGTTCTCTCTGCTGCAGCCCACACCCCTAACTGCCCCTCTTCTCTCTCCAGGGACTTCTGCCTGGGGTGAGCCCTCCGTGACCCCCGCAGCTGCCTTCCAGCCTGGGCACAAGCGGACTCCTTCGGAGGCCGAGAGGTGGCTGGAGGAAGTGTCCCAGGTGGCAAAGGCACAGCAGCAGCAGCAGCAGCAGCAGCAGCAGCAGCAGGCGGCCCCTGTGCCCACTGTGCCCCCCGGCCTGCAGCCCTTCCCTGCCCCCGTGGGGCCCTTTGACGCCACACCGGCCCAGGTGGCTGTGTTCCTGCCGGCCCCGCACATGCAGCCCCCTTTTGTGCCCGCCTACCCGGGCTTGGGCTACCCACCCATGCCCCGTGTGCCCGTGGTGGGCATCACCCCCTCACAGATGGTGGCCAACGCCTTCTGCTCAGCCGCACAGCTCCAGCCCCAACCCGCCACCCTGCTCGGGAAAGCTGGGGCCTTCCCACCGCCTGCTGCCCCCAGCGCCCCTGGGGGCCAGGCCCGTCCACGCCCCAATGGGGCGCCCTGGCCCCCAGAGCCAGCACCAGCCCCGGCCCCTGAGTTGGACCCCTTCGAGGCCCAGTGGGCAGCATTAGAAGGCAAACCTGCTGTGGAGAAGCCTTCCAACCCCTTCTCGGGCGACCTGCAGAAGACCTTCGAGATTGAACTGTAGCCCGAGCCGCCCCGCCCACCTCATCATCTCCGGGTGCCCCACACCTGGGAGTGGAGGCCCAACCTCTCCCCTAGTCCTGCACCCTCCCATGGCCCCTCTAACCCCTTCTCTCGATCACCTCCCACAACCACTACGGAACTGACATTGTGACGCCCAGGTTGCAGCGGGATGGAATTCAGGGACGGACCCAGCCTGGCTAATGGACCCATTTCTCTGCCAGACATAGGGTGGCACAACCTCCTCTCCCCTCACTCCAGACACGGGGATGGCCACAGTCCCACTGAGCGCCTTGGTTCGAGCTACATTTCCCAGTTTCTGTTGTTGACCTTCTTTACCTTCCAGTGTTGGGTGGGATGGAGGTGGGATACCCACCTAGGGACCCTCCTGGGCCCCACCTGAGTGCCCACCCCCAAGTCCGATCATCCCACCCCCATACACAGCACAAGCAAAGGGCTTCCTTCTGCCCACCTGCTGCGTTCACTGCCAATGCTGTGCTCACCCCTCCCACCCCTCCCCTCCCCTCGGGGGCCTACCTCTTCTTTGGACCAAGGTCTCAAGAGGATAGGGGGCCAAGTTGGGAGGCCAGGAGGTGGGGTAGGGGGAAGGGGAAAGGGAATAAGAAGAAGCTCAGTTACCTCACGTCGGTGCCCGCTGGGGAGGGGTTCCAGGAAGAAGGAAGGGGTGCCTGGCGGGTACTTTTCTATCTTTTATTTCCAGATTTTTTTGTATCTAAACTTGCAGATTTGTATTATACAAGGACAACCAATAAAGGAAGAATATAATGGTGCCCCTCGAGAAAGCAGGGTGTGTGTCCAGGGGAGACGGTGTGGAGACCAAGCCTTTCCTCCCAGTCATCTAAAACCAAAGGGAGTAAAAAGGGTCTCCCTGCGTATTAACCTCTGAGTCATAGCATGGTAGCAGGTAACGCTGACCTAGGACTCAAGAAGTGGATATTAGTGGGCACCCCAAATTAATCACCCCATTTCTGATTCTTACAGATTTTGAACCAAGGAATTATGTAAATATATGTGTGTGTGTGTATATATATATAATCTACTGCTAATAAGTTTATATTAATATTTTAAATAGGTTTGGAATGGCGCGGCTCTGAGCTGGCTTCATGTTCCACCAATTGCATTTGCCGTAACAGGTCAAAGTGTCATTTGACATGGCAGCACATTTTTAAGTTTCTCTATTGTTTCCTGGGTTCCTTGATAACAATCTACAAAGTCATATATTTAAAAATATATACTATATAGATGACACGTTTAATCCTTTATAGTTCTTTAAAATAAGGAGGCTGGTCTCAAGAAACCCAACCCCATATTTGATAAATCAGGAACTTGAGTCACTTACCCAAAGTCACACATCTGACTAGTCAGGGAGCTGGGATTCAAGTCCAGCTTCTGGTTGACCTCAAGGCCAGTTATTGAACCACCAGCTGTGAGGGGAGAAGCCTAGGATCTGCCTTCAAGGGTTTATATTACAGCCCATCAACCAGCTGGATCCTGGACTAGGGGACCTGTGACAGATGGTCTGCCTGGGCACCAAAGAGGGCTCCTAGGGAGCAAGCAAAGGACTCTGCTTGGAAGGAGCTGTGCTTCAATCCAAGCCTCTGCAGATGCCGTTTCTTCTGCCTACAATACCCTTTCCGGACTTGCACCTTCTACAGGAAGAATGCTACTCATTACTTTTAAAAACTTTTTTGTGTTGCAGTTTGCTTTATTTTGGGGCTCCCCTTGTGGTTCAGACAGTAAAGAATCTGCCTGTAATACAGGAAACCTGGGTTCAATCCTTGGGTCTGGAAGACTTCCTGGAGAAGGGAATGGCCACCCACTCCAGTATCCTTGTCTGGGAAATCCCACGGACAGAGGAGCCTGGCGGGCTACAGTCCATGAGGTCACAGAGAGTCGGACGCGACTGAGTGACTAACACTTGCTTTATTTTCTCCTAGTAATACAATGTCCTGGATATGCCATTTCATATAGGTGAGTCAGATAGAGATCCGTGTCAGCTCTCCGTTAACAGTTCACAGCACGCTTCTGGTTCTTCAGGCCTCAGTTCAAAGATCTCCTCTTTGTAGAGGTGGAGCCTCTTCAAGGCCCCGCCCCCATCCAATCCTTTCAAAATTCTGTCACCCTTCAGGCTAAGTCTGGAGCGCTCAGTCTCCAGTTGGGTCCTCCAGGGCCCTGAGCGTCCCCCATCCTGGCCCTAACTCCTGTTTCTCCCAGACCAGGCCCGACCCACTCTGCGCTGTCACTATCTGATCTCCCAGTGGACTATGGGTGAAGGATGGGTCTGGGGCTGTCTTGGTCATTTTGATGTCCGGGCACAAGGCCAGGCCCAGAAGAGGCCATTTCAGCAATTCACCTCTACAAACCATGGGCGAGTGAGAGGGGCAGAAAGAGCCTAGGACTCGGAGGTGATTCGAATTACTGGTATGATGGGGAAACAGGCCACGCAGCACACAGGAAATCAAGGACAGAGTCAAGACCATCGTCTCCCATGCCAGAGGCTGATCTTTACACAAAACCTTCTTCGCTGTGCCCAAAGCAGTCTTTCTCAGACGCCCTCCGCCTGCACGCGCGTGCGCGTACACACACACACACACACACGAAGCCCCCCTCCCCCCAATCCCCGTTGAAGCAGATGTGGAGTTCCGCGGACCCGTTATCTCCCAAAGACCTCCCACGGCCTCCTCCTCTTTGCCAGTTTCCCCATCTTCCCTCCCACGCCCAAAGAAGACTCTCAGAATAGACCCAGGGACGCGGAGTTAGCGCCACCGCCCTCCCCAGTGACCTCGTCCCACCTAACACCACGTGATGCATTCCCCCCCACCCTACGCCCGCATCGAGGTCATCTTTGGGGAGACGTTCAGCTCAGGCTGCTTGAGCGCCCCCTTCCCGCTACTCTTTGGAAAGGTCTGCCCCCCAAACCCAAACCCCGCCCCCCGGGCGCCTCCTCTCCAGGAACAGTCTGCTGCGGCCAGGGCTATTTTGGGAAATTCCACACCAGAATGCGCTTAGCGCTCCGCCCCCTTCCCGGAGCGCCTCGGAAAGCCGCTCGCTTAGCCGCGGGCTCCCGCGCAGGACCGAGAGCGGCCCCCCGCTCCGCTGACGATCGGCGGCTCCCCGGGGCTGCTTCCGCCACCCTACGAAGGGGATGCGCCGCCCTTCGGAAACCTGTCCCCGGACGAACAATCCTCATCTCCCCGCTCCGCCCTGAATGCGCCGCTTCTATCTCCGGCTCCTGCAAGGCCAAGGCGATCCCAGAGCGCAGCAGAACAGCGCCCCCGTGTGGCCTTGTCCTGCGGAACTCGCGGAAGGGCCGGATTAGTGGAGAGACCCGCCCGACCCGTGCTAAGGTTTTAATAGGAAAAGTGTTTAAGGAAAACAGCAAAAAAAAAAAACACAAAAAACTAGTGTCACGGTCACGGACAACATGATCCTTTAGGGTCTGGCTCAGTCGTTCACTCCGCCAGGAAGTCCTTTCTGACTTCTCATCTGAACCTCCTGCAGCCACTTAGGCTTCCCCCATCCCTGCCCTGACCCCTGTGCCTGTGTCTCCCCGCTCCCGGCCCTGAGCTCTGGGTAGTCTTAGTCACCACGGTGTCCCCAGCATCGTCCAGGGCAGTACAGTGAAAGGCTCAGACGACCTGCGGGGCACCTCCTAGGGAGCATTCATTTGCTCCCTCACCCAGACGGTGCTTAGTTTTGGTGACATGTAATCTACAGATCATAAAATCCACCTGTTTTAAGTGATGTGATGTTACTGCGTGATGATTATTTCTACAGAGTTACACAGCCATCCCCACAATCCAATTTTAGAACATTTCTATCAGCCAAAGATCTCTCCTCTCGCGCCCTCTTTCAGTCCATTCCCATTCCGGTTCCCAGCCTCAGCCCCAGGCAACCACTGATTACTTCCCACCATTATGTATTCTTCTCTTTATTTTACAAGCATTTTCGGAATGCTTGCTTCTATTAGGTATTGAGCGTTGAGAATACTTAATGACACACACAGGCCCTGCCCTCAGGGACCTCAGAGTCCGGTTGGGTCCCATGGCTAATGGGAAAATAGGTCTGGTCCCTCATTCCTTCCTTCAAAAATATGTGTTGAACACCTGTGCCAGCTACTGTTCTAGACCCTGGGGATATAGCACTAGGGGTGGGGAGAGGAAAAAAACCTTGTTTTGCTGGAGCTGATATTCTAATGAGAGGATTTAAAAAATTAGTATATATGTGATATAATGGCTGGTGATGAAAAGTATTGTGAAGACAATAAACCAGGGGAGGAGGTAGCGATTTATTTATTTATTTTTTGATCCATCACAAAGCTTGTGGGATGGAACCTGGGTCCCATTTAGTGGAAGTGCAGAGTCCTAAACACTGGACTGATTGCCAGGGAATTTCCAGTGATTCAGTTTTACTTATTTATTGGCCCCTCTGCATGACACATGGGATCTAGCTCCCCCACCAGGGATTGAACTGGAACCCCCTGCATTGGAAGCATGGAGTCTTCACCGCTGGAGCACCAGAAAAGTCTCCCCATGCATTTAGTTTTAGAGTGGTCAGGGAGCACCTCTCTAAGAAGAACATTTGATCAGGGACCTGACTGAAATGAAGGAGTCAAGCCTGTATCTGAGGGAACAATGTATAAACACTCCAGCAACACTGTTTATATGCAAGAGACCCCCTCCAAGTCACAGGTAACTGGATGAAAGGGATAGCAATCCATCCAAAGGGGCGCTTTGGACATTTGGGGCTGAATTGTCCTGTACACTGCGGTCCATTTGGCATTCCTAACCATCCCAGGTTTATAAATGCCTTTAGAACAGGTCTCAAAGTTTGGTCCAGGGTACCCTGGGAATCCCTCAGACCTTTTGTCCACAAAGTTCACATTATTTTCGTAATAATACCAGGATGCTTTTTGGCCAGGCCACTCTCGTTTTCTCTGGAGTGTACAGTGGAGTTTTTCAGAAGGACATGTGATGATGTCATTGCTCTGCCAGCGGATGGGATATGTGCTTGTGGATTCCTGTATACTCAAAGTATCAGTTCTAAGTTCTAATACAGTGACTTGACATTCACAACAGTAAATACCAATAGTTATAACTTTTTTGGCAGAGCCGTGTGGCATGTGGGATCTTGGTTCACTGACCAGGGATCAAACTCTCGCCCCCTGCATTGGAAGCACAGAATGTTAACCACTGGACATCCTAGCCCATATAAATAAAAGCTCTTAGGGGTCCTCATCACTTTTAAGAGTGTAAAAGGGGCTTTGACATAAAAATTCCAGAACAGGGAAGGATGGGGGGAAGGAATAGTTAGGGAGTTTGGGATGGACATGTATACTCTGCTTTATTTAAGATGGATAACCAATAAAGATCTATTGTATAGCACATGGAACTCTGCTCAATGTTACATGGCTGCCTGGATGGGAGGGGAGTTCGGGGGAGAATGGATACATGTAAAAGTATGGCTGTGTCTCTTCTCTGTTCACCTGAAACTATCACAACATTATTAATTGGCTATAGCCCAATAAAAAATAAAAAGTTTAAAGTTTGAAAAAAGTTAAAAGATAGAAAGTGAAAAAACTAAAATGGATAACCAATAAGGACCTACATAGCCCAGGGAACTCTGCTCAATGTTACATGGCTGCCTGGATGGGAGGGGAGTTCGGGGGAGAATGGATACATGTAAAAGTATGGCTGTGTCTCTTCTCTGTTCACCTGAAACTATCACAACATTATTAATTGGCTATAGCCCAATAAAAAATAAAAAGTTTAAAGTTTGAAAAAAGTTAAAAGATAGAAAGTGAAAAAACTAAAATGGATAACCAATAAGGACCTACATAGCCCAGGGAACTCTGCTCAATGTTACATGGCTGCCTGGATGGGAGGGGAGTTCGGGGGAGAATGGATACATGTAAAAGTATGGCTGTGTCTCTTCTCTGTTCACCTGAAACTATCACAACATTATTAATTGGCTATAGCCCAATAAAAAATAAAAAGTTTAAAGTTTGAAAAAAGTTAAAAGATAGAAAGTGAAAAAACTAAAATGGATAACCAATAAGGACCTACATAGCCCAGGGAACTCTGCTCAATGTTACATGGCTGCCTGGATGGGAGGGGAGTTCGGGGGAGAATGGATACATGTAAAAGTATGGCTGTGTCTCTTCTCTGTTCACCTGAAACTATCACAACATTGTTAATTGGCTATGCATGCATGAATACTAAGTCGCTTCAGTTCAGTTCAGTTCAGTCGCTCAGTCGTGTCCGACTCTTTGCGACCCCATGAACTGCAGCACGCCAGGCTTCCCTGTCCATCTCCAACTCCTGGAGTTTACCCAAACTCATGTCCATTGAATCAGTGATGCCATCCAACCATCTCATCCTCTGTTGTCCCCTTCTCCTCCTGCCCCCAATCCCTCTCAGCATCAGGGTCTTTTCAAATGAGTCAGCTCTTCACATCAGGTAGCCAAAGTATTGGAGTTTCAGCTTCAACATCAGTCTTTTCAATGAACACCCAGGACTGATCTCCTTTAGGATGGACTGGCTGGATCTCCTTGCAGTCTAAGGGACTCTCAAGAGTCTTCTCAAACACCACAGTTCAAAAGCATCAATTCTTTGACACTCAGCTTTCTTTATAGTCTAACTCTCACATCCATATATGACTACTGGAAAAACCATAGCCTTGACTAGACGGAACTTTGTTGGCAAAGTAATGTCTCTGCTTTTTAATATGCTGTCTAGGTTTGTCATAACTTTCCTTCCAGGGAGTAAGCGTCCTTTAATGTCATGGCTGTAGTCACCATCTGCAGTGATTTTGGAACCCCCCAAAATAAAGTCAGTCACTGTTTCCACTGTTTCCCCATCTATTTGCCATGAAGTGATGGGGCCCGATGCCATGATCTTAGTTTTCTGAATGTTGAGCTTTAAGCCAACTTTTTCACTCTCCTCTTTCACTTTCATCAAGAGGCTCTTTAGTTTTTCTTCACTTTCATCCATAAGCGTGGTGTCATCTGCATATCTGAGGTTATTGATATTTCTCCCAGCAATCTTGATTCCAGCTTGTGCTTCTTCCAGCCCAGCATTTCTCATGATGCACTCTGCATATAAGTTAAATAAGCAGGGTGACAATATACAGCCTTGATGTACTCCTTTTCCTATTTGGAACCAGTCCTTTGGAATAAGTTACTTCAGTCATGTCCAACTCTTTGCAAGCCTATGGACTGTAGCCTGCCAGGCTCCTCTGCCCACAGGATTCTCCAGGCAAGAATACTGGAGTGGATTGCCATGCCCTCCTCCAGGGGATCTTCCCTACCCAGGGATCAAGCCCATGTCTCCAGTGGCCCCTGCAATGGAGGCAGATTCTTTACTACTGAGCCACCAGGGAAGCCCCTAATTGACCCAATACAAAATAAAAAGTTTTTTACAAAATCCAGAACAGCTGCCCTTAGCAACCCTTTCCCAAGTCATTGTGGCAATCATCAAATATCGCACACATTTTGAAAAGGCCCCCAGGCACTGGCCCTAGGTTAGAATACAGCCATCAGTTGTTGTTTTTTTTTTTTTTTTTTTTTACTAGCAAAGTAATGCTCAAAATTCTCCAAGCCAGGCTTCAACACTATGTGAACCATGAATTTCCAGATGTTCAAGCTGGATTTAGAAGAGACAGAGGAACTAGAGATCAAATTGCCAACATCCACTGGATCATAGAAAAAGCAAGAGAGTTCCAGAAAAAATCTACATCTGCTTTATTGACTACACCAAAGCCTTTGACTATGTGGATCATAACAAACTGTGGAAGATTCTGAAAGAGACAGGAATACCAGACCACCTTACCTGCCTCCTAAGAAGTCTCTATGCAGGTCAAGAAGCAAGTTAGAACTGGACATGGAACAACAGGCTGGTTCCAAATAGGGAAAGGAGTACGTCAAAGCTGTATACTGTCACCTTGCTTATTTAACTTATATGCAGAGTACATCATGAGAAACGCTGGGCTGGATGATGCACAAGCTGAAATCACGATTTCTGGGAGAAATATCAATCACCTCAGATATGCAGATGACACCACCCTTATGGCAGAAAGTGAAGAACTAAAAAGGCTCTTGATTAAAGTGAAAGAGGAGAGTGAAAAAGTTGGCTTAAAGCTCAACATTCAGAAAACTAACATCACGGCATTTGGTCCCATCACTTCATGGCAAATAGATGGGGAAACAGTGGAAACAGTGACTGACTTTATTTTGGGGGGTTCCAAAATCACTGCAGATGGTGACT